>NW_015090995.1:14087911-14655215 GCF_001431845.1 Calidris pugnax | reverse complement strand
TCCCTCACGAGGGCAACCCCGCCCTTCCCTCGCGGACAGCCCAGCCCTGCCCTCCCCTCCCCTCACGAGAGCAACCCCACCCTTCCCTCACGGGGGCAGCCCCGCCCTCCCCTCACGGGGGCAGCCCCTGCAGTTCCAACCCGAGTCCAACACCTGCGCCGAATATCACCCTGATAAAGGCTCCTCAAGCTTCCTCCCCGCAGCTGTGAAGGGCGTTATTTGTAACCCCGCCATCACCTGTGTGCACGTTGCTCCTTCAGCTCTGCCAGGTGTTGGGGCAGCTCAGAGCAGCCCCTCAGCTGAGGGGCATGACTGGAGTCAGCGCTGAGGCCAGGGTTGGGTACGGAGAGCTCTGTTGGTGAGGATAACTCTTACTTAAGAGGTATTAATTAATTGTTGGGTTTTTTCAGTTTTTTTTTCTCATCCTTTTACCTGCTGCTAAAGTTCTTATTATTTAAGATTTTGGTAATGTTGCTTTTTAGTGGCAAGTTTTGCCTGTAGGGTTTCAGAAGAGTAATATAGTTTCTTTGGGCTTCTGAAAAAAATCTCTGAAATTTTAAAAGGGAATTGTTAGACCCTTTACCATTGTCGTTTCTGTAGCCAGGATCATGTAGCAGAGGCATTGGGGATCAGTGGAAGGGGGTAGGTTGGACACTGTCTTTCTAGAGACTTATGATTCTCGATAGATTTTGTAAAACGGGTAATTACATAAGGAATGGGAAAGGCTGACTAAGAAATGTGAACTCTATTGTGTGGGTTTGTCTTTGATGTAATGACTCTTGTCCAATTAACTGAATTTAGAGAGGGCCTTTCTGAAGCCCCAATACAATGATGAACTTGTTTAGTTTCAAGCATATTCTTAAGTCCCTTTACTATTTGTTTATGTCAAAGCGCTGTTTTGAATTTGAATTTCAGCATCTAATTTTAGACTCAAGCATTACGTAAAATATAAAATGGTCTGGTATGCATTGAAGTGCCATGTGCATTGTATGCCACAAAAAATGAAAAAAAACAGGCTTTTGTCACCTACTAATGAAGCTGGACACTTAAGGCAAACTTTCTATTATCCAAAACCACTTATACTTGCCTTAGTAACCAGTTGCTTACAAAAGAGAAGCAAGCTCTGACACAGAAAAGTAAATGGGTTTATATGTCTAAATCAATAAACCTAAGTATAATATTGGCATTTAGATTTAGAAAGTAATTCATAGTAACTTTAGACTCCAGCTTTAAGTAATCTATAATGAGTTGATGTTTATCATCTGTTCTTGTAATTTAAAGTAGTGACATTTTTGTTTTCCTCAATCACATCTTTATTATCCAGGTGGAATTGATAGTTGTCATTTCCAAAAGGACAAATTGATTGAGCAAAAAATGTGGCAGAAAAATTGTTTGTACAGAATCAAAGTTATATCTTTTGTGTAGACTACAATAGGAATAAAGTTACTAAGGATCAATTATTTCTGACATCCAAAGATTACTGTGGTCTCTCAATTCTGTTAGTAGCCACATTTTACAAGTAGCTGGAGTTGGAAAAGAAGTATCTGCAAACGTACAGTAATTTCCTTGCAGTAGAATATTGTGTGTGATATTATTGGATTACAGTAATGCATGGGATTTGATAAAGGAGCTTTAGCAATTGCAACTCAGTGGTTAATATTTCACACGGGGTGGAATCCCCCAAGAAGTAAATTTCAATTGAAAAGTTAAGACCAATTCATAGGTAAAATTGGTTCAGAAACTGCTTGAAAAGGCAACTTTCTGTTAACACTGCATGTAATATGAACAATGGGAAGTTTTTAAGGACTTAAGTAAACTAAAGACTGGGAGTAATTACTGGCTGCAAGGTAGGTAATTAGTACAGTATTCTGTAGTTGTATTGGAAACTGTTTGAAGGTACACACACTCAGAGTTCCTCAGTATCTTTTTGCCAAGGAGTATATTATATCTACTTGAATTTCCTTAAAAGAAAATTTTCTGTTAAAAGGCAGAAATATCCAAAAAGGGAGGGTGGGAGCACAATAACAAGGTAAGGAAGTATGACATAAAAATAGAAGATTTCTGCAATGATAGAGTTGAAGCAGAAACAACAGTGATGGTAATACTGTAGGCGACAAAAATGATGATGAAGTGAATCAGTTGTGAACAGTTTGTAAGTGAGGAAATGTGATGGTCAGGAATGACAGTAGGCTACTTGTGAGGGAGCAGTGGCCCGGGCACAGAAGTGCAGGAGTGATTGGAGGAAGAGCAGAGTGTAACAGAGATGCAAAATGAGAATTTTTCCTTTGTTTTGCAGAGCGGCCAAGTCCAGAGAGCTTCAGAGGGAGTTCAAACTCAGAAGATCTGACTTTGTCAACTCTTTACAGGTATGTCCTGATAGCTGATGTGCTCCCCAGTATAGTTACTCAGCTATTTGTAAAATGCAACTGCTAATGGAAACAAGAGCGTAGTAATCAAATAGTTTTCCTTGGGTTATTCAGTGGTTTGTTTTGTTTGGGTTTTTCCCCATTAAAAATAAGGCAAGAAAATTTCATGCAAAAATGCAATTCAATACAAAGTATATAGTGAACTACCATGAGGAAATGAGCAGCTGACAGACATAGTTTACTGTGATTGAGAGGAAACATTTATCTGCTTGTGAGAAGAGCAGGTTTGTAGTCATATGTCTCAACAGAAGGAGAGCGATAGTGGAATATCCCTCGAAGCAGGGGCATCGGAGCATTTTGAGGAAAGGAAGTGCGGTCTTTCCCAGAGAAGTGAAGGCTTGTTTTCTTGGCCATTTCACAGCCTGAGTTGAAAATGATATTGATGTTTTTGCACAGCTGAATGAGAAATTAATATACTCTGCAGGAAAAATAGGTTTTATGCAAGGCTATCTCAAATGTCTGTGTGTTGTGTGTATTTCTGGACACCAGTAGCACGAAGGCAGCTCCAGTTCTAGCCAGATGTTTTCTCTTGGACCATAAACTAAGCTGCAATAGCACCACAAAGACCATTCCGTCTGTACTGTACTGCTTAGCACTCTGCAAAGCTTCATGGGCTTCGTCTGTTATTTTTCAGACACCTGACCTGGTTCTGCAGAAGTCAAGTTTTTAGGATTTAGGTTGCTTTCCAGCAGAGCTGCACAGATGTTTGTGCAGCACACTATAGTATGTCTTCAGAGATCTGTACTGCTGGGTGTTTTCCCCATGTTCCTCAGTATTTCAGTGTCTGCTATTCTAGTGAAGAGTTGGTGCATTTAGGGATGCTGGGAGGGGCATAATACATTGTTTTATTTTACTTCTACTTGAAAAGGCATTTGAAGAGATCTCTAATTTTCATAGAAGATCCAAAACAGTCTGATGCAAATTTGCTAACTCCATGGCTATGTCACCCTAGCAGTGACATAGCTCTGATGAAGAATTAGCATGGATAAATTTTAATTGTTAGAGGGGCCATGTTAAAAATAATTAAAGGTCGGCTAAAAATTGTGTGGTATCAGTGATTTATGGGAAGTATTTGCTAAGATCAGCATGCATTTCAGTTATTAACACTTTGAAAAATCTTTCCCTGGAACCTTCTGACTGAGCATTGGCATGAGGATGCAATGTTGGCGCACATGGAGATGCTTTGATGGCGGGTGTGCTGGGTCAGTTAATTTACATCAGTGTAGTCCAGTGTTTCCAGCCTTTCAAGTTAAATCAGATTATGTCTTTGAGGCTCCCATCTATCTACATATTTAAAAAAAAAAAAAGTTAGGAAAAAAACCAACCAACCACTCTAACAACTGATTAAATATCTCAAGATCACGCTAAAAGTTGATAGCCTAGCAGACTTGCTAGGAATCCATTACCTAAACTAGGGATGGGACAGAAAGATTTGCAGACATTCAGTGAGGTTATGTATGCTTATATATTTGTTCTGTGTTTTGACATGTTATTTATATGTATTTTATTTTTTACTCTTAAACATATTTTAAATTTCTAAGATCTGAAATATTTTAGCGAGTTTTGAAATCAGTAGAATATGTAAAGCTGATAAAAAATTAACTTGAACATTGTGTTGCTCCTAAAATACGATATACTTAGCTGAACATGATTTTTATAAAATGGAGTTTAAAAATTTGTGTTAGTGTCACTGATTAATACTGAATGAAAAATTCAAAATATCTTCAATACCCCATTGTTCAATGATATCTCAAAAAAATTTTCTTAAGAAGTTCAAATTCATGGTAAGAAGCATTCTACGCTAGTGGCTGTAAAAATTAAATCAGTGAGTTTTGTCTTCCTATTGTGTTTTATACTAAAATCAGTGATTTTTCTCTTCATATTGTGTCTTATAATACCTAGTATGTTTCAGCATGATAGAAAATAACATATTTTTGAAAATTTCTTGTCGATTGCTGAAGAAAATAGATGTACACACTTTAAATCTTTTTCTGTTCTTGTCCATCTCACATTCTGCCACTAGAGGGTGGTAAAATATTTTCAAGTTTTCCTTTTTTTTTTCCCTTTTATTTTCCTTTTTCCATTTATTTTCTTTTCTTTTTAAGGCTTGAGCTCCTGTTAAAAAATATACAGATTTCTAAAAAGGTGGTACCATAATCTCCATCTCCAGATTTTAGAAGTCATAAGGATTTTTCCACTTTTACTAATAGATCTCTCTTTCCTGCTCTTGTGTATATGAAATTGTGCATGTCAGGTATTTTGAAAGGTTTTGACTGAGAGTTTGCTGGTGTGGGCACCCCAGGCTCTGTTATACTGCCGTGTCTTGTCGGGTTTGCACTGACTTGTGCTTCCACTGCAAAAGGTGTGGGAGAATGCTTCAGGTTTAAATATAGATCAGCACTGTCATCAGCTTCCATTCCCATCTTGAAAGGCAAACTGTATTTTCAGAGTGATAAAGACACATGCTGAAATAATGGTGAGGGTTTTCCCGAGCAGTGAATGCATGGTGAACTGGCAGTAGATCATATTCTCCAGCAGAGACTGCTGTCCAGGAACTGCTACTGGTCCTGTCCCTGGACAGAAAGCAAGCATTGTCCTACCTCAAGGCAAAGCCTCTCATTTCCTGAAGACAGAGCCATCGTGCCTTATTAAGTCTTGTCTGCATTATGAAGTTCAGAAGTCTCCCAAGTAGTCCACACAAATCACAGCAGCTTAGTGCCCGTTGCTGTTGGCTTCAGCAGAATGTGTAAGGGCACTTACACAAGATAGGCAAAGGGGAGACAGGTATCTTCAGCTTCTTTGCAGATAGGCAAGCAGCACTCTGCAAACTCACAGGTAAGAAATGCCTGCCATGATTGTGGTATAGGGAGAAAAGAAGCCATATCTGATGGTGTCCAATGTTTATTAGATTTCCATTATGAAAAGTCTTTGGTGCTGGTTTAAGGGCATTGAAAGTGATTCATTGGCATGAATAGTTGTCAACTCCCAGTATACGATTTCAAAAATAAAATAAAATAAAGCTTTTTACATAGCGCATTTCTGTTGATGGTATTGGTTCTAAATGCTGTCTCTCTTCCTTAAATACACTATTCCTTGGACAGTGAAGAGGATCGTGCTCTGACTATGACCCAGTCTGCTAAAGACTGAAGTAGCGTGTCCCTTTTAGGTAGGGATGTGGTGCTTTCATCGCATCTGTGTGCCACCAAAACCAGGAAGGACAGTAGCCTTCAGTGATGGGTGCTCAGCAATTCAGGGTTTCCAGGAAACCAAGCCCAATTAAGATATCTCAAGGTGGGCATACAGAAAGGGAGACATTGAAAAATTATATCAACAGTCTCTTCCAAAAATCTACATTGCACCTAAATTTAAGTCCCTGTGTGTTTCTATGCATATTGATTTTCATGAAGTGTCAGAGGATTATTTTGGGACTATATATTTAGATAGTGATGTTCAAGTTTTCTGGCTATTACAGCTATGTTACCCAAGATGCCTGTAGCTGAGCTTAATGTCCCACTTTTAATTATTTTATAAAGGCAAATAATAATACTAAATGAGAATGGAAAGGGAAAGAAGTGTATGGATATCGGTGCAGTTTCTATTTTTGTTTTCTATAGGTATATGTTACTATTGAAATAAACAAGTCATTGACACATTCTGCAGAAATGTGACTCTACATCACGTGACTCTACACGTTACGGATCATCCAGTGTTATTATGTTACTGAAAACTTTATATTTCGCTTGGTATACAAGATTTAGCTACACTTTTGTGAATCTGCTTTCTACTGTTTGTTGTACAACGTATATATACATATAAAGATGCCTCATACTGTGTATACATAAAAATAGAATTTATAGATATCATACTTCGTGTATAATTTGTTACTGGAGGTAAATATCTACTGACTTAGAGTACATTGTTGAATTTTATTTCAACAATTACAGTGTTTGCATATTGTTTCACTGCCTTTAGGATTTTCTCCCCAGCTTAAGTAACTATTCACATAAGTAAAGGAATTAGGATTCTTGATCATAGTATCGTAAGAATACTCTTTCTGACTGGAGAGCATTTGCCAGTATAAGGCTGGGAAATACGTTTTATAATTGAAGTACGACATTCAGTGAGAAAGATCAGCTATGACTTATATTTTAGTGATGACTTCTTTCCCCTAACTATTACGTTGACAGTGCTTTGGGCAGCCTTTTTTTATTTACTGGGTTTTCAGTAGCTTGAATTCAGGTAAATTCAGTATTAATACCATGTAGTTTGCAGTGTATGCTTTCTTTAATTACATTAATATTTGCAATATATGCTTTCTTTAATGACATTGATATTTTACTTTAGTTGAAAAAATATAGAAGTATGACTTAATAGATGGTTTAAACTCCAGTAATTGCAAGCTGGGAAGTATTATCGAACTCTAAATCTAAAAAGGTTACATTAAAGCAGTCTTGGATGAGAATGCTAATTGTAGGAAAGGAATATGAAAGGGACTTAGATATAAGAAAAAGCATTCTAGCATGTAGGTGTAATTAGTCTGCCTTACAGTACGTAGGAAGAAATAGCCTCTGGTTCTTGGGCATGAATTTATTGCCATTTGTGTGGGGTTTGGTAACTGGGCACAGAAGTAGATTATTACTTGTATTGTAAATTAACTTACCCTTCTTCAACCTTCAGCTGCCAGAATTAGTTGTTTGGCTTTGCTTTTTTGTTTGTTGACTGACCAAATTCTCTTTTCTCAATGACTTCTGAATTATTTTGGAAAGCTTTTTTGACTGCTTTATCTCCCATTTCATTTCATTTAATATCTACACAGGCTGGATTTCATACAAAAATGACATTGTTGCTGTGACATATTACCTTATTATAGACATCAATAATTTCCAAAGCTATTCCTGCTCTAGTGATTGAAATTTCTAGGATGATATCAACAGCACTTAAAAGATCTGGAAAAGTGACAGATTGTAAAGGTTGTACTTTAGCAATCTAATTCAGTGCTACCAGGATAGCAAATAACTCAGCAATATAACCAGATAACTAATCTAACTGGCTTCTTCAACCCAAATTCACGCATATGGGGCTACTAAATCCTTTCCCGCTGCAATCTCTAGGATGAAAATAGAAAATATAATAGTGATGATTAATACAAAAATAAAGCATTAATTATGATGAGATAATTGCAAAGAAATTTTTATCCAAGGATTTGCAGAGAAGGTAAAACAGCGCAACAAAACATGAAAGTAAAATTAAATTCAAATGTTTGGAGACCTGGTTGTGCTGGCATAATGTACTCACATCACCAATTCTAAGAACCCTTAGAAATTGGGCTGAATGGTGTTTTCCTTTTTGTTTCAGGTAGGAAAAAAGATACTGTAGGAACTGCTCCTTTATTCAGAAGTTAAAACCTTAGGTGCTGTTAAAAGTAGTTCGCGTTCTGACCTACTCAAAATCTGTAGGCTTATTCAGTAATATCTAAGGATTCAAGTAATTACCTCAGACAAGCAAATTTAAAGCCTTTAACTCTTCACCCCCCTAGCACACCAGATTAAGTGTGTTTCACTGCAGTCTCTTAATCTTTGAACTACCAACAATGAAATGGCTTCCTTATGAACATAAAACCCACAGGTGCTCAGATCACTTTATTTGCACACTTCACTGTCCATGCAATTATTTTTTGAATCCTTTAAATCCTGATTTTCCAGCACATGAGGTTCAAAATTCATTTTTTTATACTATTACAAGGAGTTTCCTAATGTGATTACTTCTTTAACTGTGCCTTATTCATCTTTCCTTGTGGTGTCAGTCTTTCTGGCTCTGGATCATTCACTCTTACAGGGAAAGTCTATGTTAAAAAATGAAAATGTCTGTTTTCATGGGACATCTATAAGCCCCTATCCAGTATCTGTATCACTGCAAATATAAACAGACGTGATCATGACAGCCGCTTAGATAGTTCTGATGAATCATTTGCTTTACTACTTGCAGCTATTCCTTAGTAGACAATCTGTATTCAAGAAATGATAGTAGAATATCATGTCCAAACCGTTAAGATCAACAAAGATCAGCTTGCAGAGCTAAACATTTGATACATATATGCAAATAATTTAAGTCAAAATTTTAGGGTTTGGAAAGTGAATTCTTTATTTCCCAGAAACCTCTTGATGTACTTCTAATTCTTTCATTGTTCAATTACAAAACTGAATTTGATGACCATAAGTCATTATTCAGTCATTCCTCTAAATATTTAAATTCTGCAGTAAATGTCATTTTTCCTTAATATTGGAGATATGGAGGTAATGAATTTTCAGTAACTTGAAAGAATTCATAGATAATTTAAATTGCCCACTTCTGTGAATACCTGACCTCAAAATTACCCTACACTTATGCTGAAATTAGACTAGGCATTGTTGTGTGTTCTTCAGCTCTGACATTTCATTATGTTGTGACACTATGATATATACAATGGAGAAAGACGCAGTTTTAAAGCATGGCTTAACTGTGAATGCTGTTCCACATTAACCCCTCTCTTTTTCCCTTATAAACTAAAAGGCAATTTTTTGGTTATATAGGAACATTAGGATAGGCTAATTTTCAAAGTGAAATACCTAAATTTATGTAATGTCCATTACTCATACAGTCTGCACCTTCAGTTGACTATTGTCATCCCGACTTGATCCCTTTATTTGAGAAAGCATTTTAGTAAACTGTTGCTCTCTTACATACAGTACATGCTGGAGAATTAAGAAACTTATGGCTATGTATGTGTGCTAAACTTTGTTTTAAAACAATATCACAGGCAAGATTGTCCCTTTTTAAAGAGGATATTATGGTATTTCTGTGTCTATAAATACAACACATAAAGCTCCTTATTACCAAATGCTTTATTAACATCAGTAGACAGTCTTATGACATGATCTATGGTTGATTGATTTGCCTGAAAGCCACTTTAATACTGAGAAAGAAGATTATTCATCTCCAGAAAGAATGACAGTCAACAATAAATCATTTTCTCCATCTTCTTACATAGCAATGAAGTTAAGGCTATCAGATGATAAGAACCTAAATCAAAGTATGATCCCCTTTTTTTCTTTTCCCTTTTTTTAATAGAAAAAGCATAAGATTGCTTTCCTATTTTTGAGCAACCTAATGCTACAAACATAATCGCTGCAGTTACGAGCTATCAAATTTAAACACAGTAGGAACATGAGGGTTTTTTTCATCCTAGCTTAATTTTTACTTGATATTTAGGATCACTTTAACTTGTTTTATAACCTAATATACTTATGAAATCAGACACATTTAAGACACGGTTTCCATAAAATCAAGATTGAAAGTTTGGTGTAGTAGGGTTTTGTTTGTGGTTTTGGGGTTTTTTTTAGCTCCTTCACTGAAATATTTTGGTGATCTAATTGTTGGGATATTTATGGAATGTTTTTATTCCTTTGTGTTTACATCGCTTTTGAATTTTCCATGTGTATATTTTTCCCTTCCTACACTATTTACACTTAGTTGTGTAGAATTGCCAAGGCAGAAAAGCTGCAGCAGCAAGATGTTTTCCAAGAACAACAAATGTTAGGGTTAAGTCAGCAGAGTCCCCTAATTTGCCTTTCCTCAGGAAGATGCATTCAAGTGTGAATGAAATCCTGAATTTCAAAAGGATTCAGGATTTTTAAATCCTGTATGGAAGCTGGAATACTTAGTTTTGACCATTTTGATATCTGGCTGGCCATGACTGCGCATAAACAGCAAAGGAGATGCAACAGCAGAGAGTAAGTTCACTGATTGCATGGTATGTTGCTAGACAGGGAGCATCCTCTGGGAAAATCTGTTAATGCACTGTCAGGGTTTGGGGAAGTACAGTGTGGACTATAAAAGATACAAATAGTAATACTCATTTTTTTTTTGTATTACCACTTTCATTTCTCAAAATGCCTATTAACAATGGTTATCCTTACTATTACCTATTATTAAGCAGGGTAAAAGTTAGACTTTCTGGTACACATAGTAGTGCACTCAATTAACGTAAGGCATCAAATTCAATAGACTTATGTTTTGTGGCAGCTTTGGGATGCTGTGCTGTATGACTTTTATACAAGAAGCTTTTAGCACTTCCTTAGCTTTTGCGAGTTCAAATCTGTACAAGCTTATATTACATTTGTAGCTTTTTTCTATGTATTTTATTAACTCTATTCTAAGTTTTGTGAATAAATGGAGAAGAGAGAACAAGAAAAGTACAGAAACTTGCCTTAACAGAAAATTGACCAAAGCAACTTGCTAAGTACCAGTACCATTAACCAAATGTAAACTTTTAGGCTTAATATGTACTGGCTTTTTTAATGTCAGGTAATATCCATTATTATTTCTAGTTGCTTGAATGCTTTACATGCATACATGTAAATGAATTTTTGATATTTCAAATTATTAAGTAACTGAAGTAGAGGCTGAAATGGCATTAAAAGTGTCAGAATTAACATATGGTTACAGCCAGTTATTTATTCACCTTTTTTCACGGTATTAATTACTTGTGTTTTCCGTGCATTCTGAGTGTGCAGCTTCATATATTAAGGTAAGGGGTTTTTTCAGCACTTGCAAATGAGAGCTGTGTCTGAACAGACAGCACCCTGTAGTACAAATTACTGAAAAATTTGAACTCTTATGCCAACCAGAAAATCAAGATTAGCTGATATTTTTCCTCCCAGTCCTTTTTATCTCACATTATTATTTAGTAATGGCAATAACAACACCTCTTATCTAACAGGGTTTTTGAAAAATTATTGGAAGCAGTATTTGTGAAGCCCACAAGTACCGTAGTAATGACTATGATCAAAAGCACTCAAGTAAATTAATAGTACGATCTGCAGAGCAAAGTGTGAATAGTGTGCAACAAGCCTAATGTCTCAATTTGAATTGGAAGGACAGAATAACATACTGCAATGTTACTGACAAGTTTGGTATCATCCAGTCTGTGTTCTTACTGCTACAAGAGTCCTGGGGTAGGTGGAAAGAAAGGGGTAATTTGTCACACAATAAAAAACCCCAAGATTTTTAGGAGTACCAAAACAGTCAATCAAGCAGAGTCTTACCGCCAACTATTTTTTCAGAAAATATACTTAACAAATTTTTATATGTGACTATATTGATTCAAAACTGAAAAAGTAAAATCTTAAAGAATCTGTATTTTATTGATATATGCAATACTTCTCATTTGCTTGTGCTACTGCATAGTGCTTTTCCTAAAATAAAAAGAAAAAACAAATACATAGTAAAGTGATTTTTCAACAAAAATTCTACCATTACATATCAACTTGGCAGTCTTAATTTGCAACTTTTTGAGCTTTTTTTTTTTGACATCTAGGCAGAATTTTAAATAGCCTTACTAACCATGACACTAATAATAGCATGTTTCCAAACTACTTCCTGTGGGTCACTGTAAAACCATTTTGCATAGTGCTTCTATTTTACCATACCATGAAATATCAAGCAAAATGTGATAGTAATTTCTATTTCTGAGAAATGTGAAAAAGTAATTCTCAATTAAAGGTGCCTGACAAGCACAATTAAGTCCTCCTGTTCAGCTGTGCAGCTTTTCACAACTACTAAATAGTTTATACTTTAATGAAAAAGAATTTGCAAGGGAGAGGGGAGGAACCAGTGCCGCTCCTTACATAATTTGTGGGGTTCTTTTCTTACATCATATGAAAGGTATGCTCAGCTGGGAAAAGGAGATCCAAGAAAGATTCTTGACAAGAAATAATTCTCCTTTTTATTATTACTAATCTCTCAGTCATCAGTATCTATATCTATATATTTTCTTAAAATTTAGATAAGTTTGTGTTTCATTTAGTGTTCACTCCATCGTTTGGATTTAGTGCCAACAAATTTGTTCTTTGCTGCCCTGCAGATTGTGTTGTGATGTTTGTGATTTTTTTAGTTGCGTTTGTTTTTTGCTTGGTTGGTTTGTTTTAAAGGCATAGACGTTTCTGTCAAAATTTTATCTTCATTATTTCTGTTTCTACCTTTTTGTTTAAGTTGTTTCTCATGTAGTTTAGATAATCCAATGAATTAGGGTCTTCTTGGTAATGTTTTGTGGTTTTCTTTTTTTAAAAATCCTTATTGTTTTTAGCGTTCTGAAAGCTTTATTGAGTTTTTGATTTTTCTTACTTGACTGTTGTAAACCCACTTAGCACTGCCTTATCAAGTGCAACTAATTAACATCAAAGGGATATTGTTATTCATTATCGTTCTATGATCAGTCATGTATACCATATATGCTGAATTGGCTCTTTTGAATCTCATTCAGTATGCTTACTTTAAGTTTCTTATAGATTGCCTTCTTCATTTGCACAGTACTACACAAGTTAATATGCATATGCACTTAAGTGGAAAATTACCTCTTCCTGAAAAACCATCAGACCTGTCTATTGGCATTTTCTATAAAATATATACACAAATACTTCACTGCTTAGAGGCAAAGCTTGCCTATGCTTCTTTATTTCCCAGCTCCCTCTTGACTTACTAGGTTTATGATCAAAACCCAACCTGCAAATTTTTGCTATATTTTATTTAGTCTCATAGGGATCTGGTTTCCTTACATGTGTCACTATTGGTTATTGAGAATCCATAGATAGGCAGAAGGCTACATAAGTACCCTGGCCATTTTCTATTCCCCTGCCATCACAAACACTTTTCTACTTCCATTCTGTCTATGCAGAATATGCTTCCCAGTTCCTGAAATGAGGTGGGAAGTCTGTCGATGTTGCAGAAAATGCCTTGTCTCTGATATAAAACCCTGAAACTTCAGCTCTGTAGGTTTTCAGTTTTGTTTCTGTCAGTGTATCAACATAGGTCTGTTATATGCCTTCGAGTGTTCTGTTTTGAATAACATTAACTCCAGTTTTCTTTTCACTTCTCCTTTTTTTCCCCTACCATATTTTGTCACATTAGAATGAGCTGATGGTTCTTGCAGTTTGCCATCTCTTCCTTCCATTCAATCTCTGGAGTTGGATGGCTTAACCTGGCTTTGATGACGTCTTAATCATATGAAAAATAGTAGAGTGTGGGCATCTTGATGCTCCCTTTTCCCGTTTGGAGATATTTCTGTACAGTTTCACTTTGCTATCTGATGTGGGTTTTTGGCATCACTGTGTTAAGTTCCTCTGGCACTTACAGCTTGCCTTAGGCATTTCTTCCATGTCCTCCACTGCATCCCATTGAAACCAAACTTTTCGTCTTCACCAGGGATGTAACGTCACCCCACTCATTAGGGGAGACCATAGTGGGTTTTCTAGTGTGCTGTGTTGTAATCTCAGCAGGCAGCTGAAAACCACGCAGCCGTTTGTTCACTCCCACCACGGTGGGATGGGAGAGCAAATTGAAAGGGTAAAGGTGAGGAAATGTGCGGGTTGAGATAAATGGAGTTTAATAGGTAATGCAAGAGCAGCGTGTGCAAGCAAAGCAAGATAAGGAATTCATTCACTACTCCCCATCAGCAGGCAAGGTGGTCAACCATCTCCAGGAAAGCCAGGCTTCGTCACATGTAATGGTTACTTGGGAAGACAAATGCCCTTAACTCAATAACTGACAAATGCCCAGTATCGTCCCTCCTGCTGCCCCCCTTCCTCCTCCTTCCCCCAGCTATATATGCTGAGCATGACATCCTATGGTATGGAATATCCCTTTGGTCAGTTGGGATCAGCTGTCCCAGCTGTGTCCCCTCCCAACTTCTTGTGCGCCTTCGGCCTACTCGCTGGTGAGTTACTATGAGAAACAGAGAAGTCCTTTTCTTCCAGTTCTAGATACTGGATCATCTTGAATTTTCAGATCTTTTTCTTCTGATTATTTCTTTTAAGATACATCATAGAATGATAACATGTCATTAACATTTAACTAAAGTAGTCTCTGAGTGTTCCTAGTTGAAGAGACTACATCATTGATATCTCATTACCTTTGCATGTATGTTCCACTCTGTAGAAGGTGTATTGAAAGCCCAGCTGATTTTAAATACTGTGCTTTGAATATATGACCAGTTTTAGTTCTGGGGAGACTGATGACGTCTATTCACGTCAATCTCTCGCCTCCTAAAACATATTCACTTGTTTTCCACTTTAAATGACAGTGGCTTCTTTTGTACTCACTCTGGCTTAGTTTCTAGTAGAAAGAAAAAAAAATCACTTGCAAACTAAGTTATTATTCATGCATTCTAGACAGTTTTAACATAACTTGAATATGCAAGTTGGTCATACATGCAAGCATAATCGCACATGCTCTAGGAAAGCAGGTGAACTAGAAACAATTTCTGGCTTTGACGCATATATGCCTGTTCCTTAGCCAAGCTGCATTCATGAGCCAAAAATAAACAGAGAAAAGGAAATAGATAAGGAAGAAAAAAAGTCAAGCAAATTCAATACTTAGGTTTAGAACCAGCGTGAAGGTTGGATGATCGGCTGTATTTGTATCCATATTTGTATCCATAAAGTTATATAAAAGTCTGTAGGTGACTTTTGGATATTATTGTAGCTCTTCCGGAAATGCACAAACATAAGCACCAAGGTATCTATGACAAGTTTTATTGTTTGCATGAGTTGTACATCATTATATCTTGAAATGTTCCCTCTTGAAGGAATACCTGAAGGTCAGGATGTAAAAGAAAGCCATTCCCCTGAAGAGAAAGCAAGCCTGGTGTGATGTTAGAGAGGCTTACAGAAAGAATGAACAACTGCATCACCAGCTGAACGTTCAGCCACAGTTTCAGTTACACTGAACAGTTTGTACCAATTTAGACAATAAAAATAAATGGAGTGCTCACCTGACAGGGTGTGAGAAGAGGTACAATGACTACAGAAGTGCACTTGGTATCGAAGGAATCAAGCTTTGTTGCTAAAATCACATGAAGATTCATTTTATTGGACTTCTGGTAGTAAAATCTGAAGCAGCTCAATAGACAGCTCCTATTCAAATATTTACACATATAGCCAAACTTTCAAAGGGCTGTTTCTCCTCAGACATCTAAACACATTGGCTGATTTTCCATTACCTCACTATTTTCTCATCTTAAAGACATCCTTAGTCGAAGGTCTGGGCATTAGATACATACAAACCTTTTGAATATAGTGGGCTTTTTCAGTTGAATGAGTGCATTTTTAAAAAGTTAATGGTTAATTAACAATATGTGTTTTCAGTGGCTGGGGGCAAAGTATAATTTTAATTTTATATTTCCTGTAATTACTATAATTTCAAAATTAATGAGCTAGATAAGACCTGAAAGAATAATATAAAGAGAAGTGTTACTAGCATTATGGGATTTGTGCTCTAAGGCCGTTTCTTGTTAGAGCTCTCCACCTTTGCCAAACTTCATTCCTTACAGATATTTGAGACTAATGCAGCTTAGTCTAAAATTAACAGTTAGAAATGTTGAATAAGATTAATATAATATTTCTCTCTGGTTAATGTGTATGTTTTACAAAAAGGTAACATCCCCTACTAAAATTGAAAGACAGTGGAAAACTTGTTTGTCTATATTAGCTGTTTTTTTAAAAAAAAGCAAAACAAAATAGCAACCAAAAAACCAAAAAAGTGAATCAGTTCTCTTAAACATTTTAATTGTTATAAAAATCCTATATTAAACGTTGTGCCTATTTAGGTTTTTTTTGCTTTTCTGTAAATTTGGAAAAAGTCATCTTGTATTTTGCACTGACTGAAAAATGTAATTTGACATTTTTAAAATTAAAACCGTCATGGTATTTAAAGATGAACTTAAGCTCTACTAATTCTATTAAACTGCAGGCTGCCAATGAGTTATAAAGTCTAATTAATCATTTTGTCAGCTTTGCCTTCTGAAGCTAGTCAATATAAATTTGAATAAATAGGAAGCTGTTGACCCAGGCACCTCTGGATGTTCTGAATAAAGATGTGCCAGTCGTAAAATACTCTAACTGCTACCTATTTTGACTGCACATAGTATGCACAAATATGGCAGGGAATTAATCAGTACCAATATACAGGCATGGTGGTAAAGTCTTAATTTAAATTATTTATTTGTGGTGGTAAATGAAGGAATATCTATAGTGATTTCTTGTGTGTTTCATCTAGACATAGTGATTTTGAGGATAAAAACTTTTTAGTCAAAGTTTGTCGCTGACGCTGCAGTGTGACATGTCACATCAGGTTGCATCAATAGAGCCATGTTATGTAAAAGTAATGAAATGTGACTGATAGAACCCAAGATACTGTAACATACTGTAACATAATGCGTCAGCATTTCTTTAATGGAGCCTTTCAGGAATGCTTTTTGGTAAGATACCTTAAAAAATCAGTTACAGAAAGTGATGAGGAGCTATAAAATATCTGTTCTCAGTTGCTGCAAGGAACACATGAAATAACCTTAAAAAAAATATTTCCAGAAACATCATGACATCTATCTGATCTGTAAAGTTACAACAATGAACTATACATATCACCCCAGATAATTCTGTAACTGTATTTTATGAAATTGATTCTTGATCCTCCACTGGAATAAAAATTTCCCTGTGCTTGATACAAGATTAAGTTGTCATGACCATGTTATTGGAAGTTCTTGGTACCTAGTAGAAGAAACTTGTATTTACCTAATATATTCTGATGATCTAGGAAACTTCAATTTCATAAAAAAAGCAATCCATGTTCCTAGAAACAAAATGAGTATTTACTTCTGTAGAGGTCGGATTGCATCTTTTTCTTAATATCTCACTAAGCTTTTGAACCTGAAAGCAGAATAGCATTGTGTGAAGGATGTGACATATAAAACAACATTGCCACTGACATCCTTCTTCTGAGGATGAAAGACAGTGAACTGTTTGTCTTCAGCAGATTAACAGGGAAGGTTGTTTTTGTTTGTCTGACTGGTCAAGGACAATTTACAGTTCAGTTACTCTGAAGGAAAGACTTGTTGATTTGAGAGCACTCCTATTATAGCTCCAGGTAGAGGATGATAGATTTAGCCGTCATTGTGATAAACTGCAGCCTATACGCTTGCAATACACAAAATAAATAAAACACTACTAGATCTGTTTGGTTCAGCTACTTAACAGCAAGTGCTGGCATTTAGGTGTAGGCTTCTTTAGTGAAGGTACCAAGGATTTAAATGTTCCTTTTAGTCCAAACATGTCTTGGGCTTTCTGAGAAAATTTAATACTTGCTAAGAGGGGGTAAAAAAAAGAGCCCACCTTTTTTTTTTTTTTTTTTTTTTTTTCCCTGTGTTAATGATAAATTTTGTAAAACTTTAGCTGGCTGAACTGCTATTCAACACACTGTCTATGAGTAAGGAGGGAGGTGAAGGCCCGCAGAGAGTAAACAGAGACACTAAGAGGGGGTAAAAAAAAGAGCCCCCCTTTTTTTTTTTTTTTTTTTTAATAAAAATGACTTTTGAATCCAAGTTCATCAAAAGTAAATTTTGTACTTCCTACAAAATAATCCTACTTTTCTTTACCTAATTAACCACTTGATTTCTCTATTTTTTTCTTATCTTTGAATTTCTGAGTCAAAAGTTTTTAAAAGTCTTGTTCGTTCCCTGCCCATGGAAGGCTGTTCTCTGTAGAATATCCTCTCTTGGAACCACCACTGTGACAAAGAGTGCACAAATTTTCTCATGGGTTTAATTGATCTATTACTTCAGTTCCTTATTATCTGGTTGATTATTACCCTTGATAGTCATTATCATTGTATTAGAGCAGTCTTGTCAATTTTTAATTGCTCACCATTTCTTATAAGATATATTCAATATATATATAGCACCTCCTGTTTTATTTAGTAATGGGAATAGTTTGCTACATCACTAAGCTTTAACTAATAGGAATTTTCTACTGTGTAATGTTAATTTTTACTATTTTTCTCTTGGTGACATGAGATAAATCACTGCTAACAGTACTAATTCCGCCATATTCTAGTCAATTATACCATTCTAAAAGTTTACATTTAAAATTAAAATTCATACACCTAAGAACACCTATTAAAACTGTAGAAATAAATCAACAAAAAATTATATTTACCCTGCACTTGCCTGTACATCTAGTTCCATGCTCCCCTATGCAGTGATGCTGTATAGGCTGATCTTGAATTTTCCAATATGTTGTGGTGCAAATAACACGGTAAGATCTTGTACCTGCATACATACTGAATTGCAATTCAGTGGGATCAGGAATTGGAAACGGGCAAAAGCTTACGTCCAAAACTCAAAATTTAACCTCCATTTTTCATTAAGACATGGCGTTTGAAAAAAACAAATTACCCAAGCAAGACCAAAGCAATTAAAGCAAATGTGTGTTTGTTTGTAAGACATGAATAATATGTGCTATGGGAAATACCATCTGGAGAAAAGAACAAAGTCAGCTGACAGTTCTGAACCTGTAGTTTGAGGTGCTGAGTGCCGCCCACAATAATCCAGTGCATCTTTCTGTTCCATCTAGTGGTTAGATCAAGAATGGAGGAGAAATCAGTCCTTCAGTGATTTCCGTCTTGCAGTTCAATCAACAAAGATGAGATCTAGATTGAGAGATCATATGTTCAGTGTCACTGCACTTTACTTCCAAAAGCAGTTACATAGCTTTCTGATTTTCAAGATAGGTTCAGGGCTTTTTAAACTCTCAGATTTGCAGAAATACTTCTGAAATCAATGATAGTACCTAAAGCACAAGGTGAATTTCCCTCTGTATAAAACTGCACAGATCCTTTGTTGTTTGGTGGCCTACCCGTAGTGTGATTATTATCCTTTATATGCATTTTTGTAATTAAATACTGTAAAATCACCTACTGATTTGGGAAACAATGGCTTTTTGAATAAGACTTTTGAAATATAGGGAACTGGCAATTCTACATGTATTGTGACACACAAAAGGCTTGCAGAAGTCACCTCTTCTGCCCTTTAGAAAGGGATAAGAGCAGAAAATAAACATTCTGCTTTATTCATATCTGAACCTTGAATGTAACAAGTTTCTTTATTAATGGAAATCCCACAGAGTGATGTTGGGTAGTTCCTTCAGCAAGGATGAAATGTTTGCTATTTCTCTGATATCATTCTGTGCTTAATATTGGTATTTCATTGGTGGTCACAGAGTACTATTTTATGAGTGTTTTTCTTTGCTGCCATGTGGACCCACACAGAAAAATGCCTATCACTTGTAATAATAGGTAGTACTGACTACTTTAGGGTGAAGGAGGAAGGGATGATACTGCAAGTAAAATTCAGTTTGACAGTGAAGAGTAAAACCAGCTTGTCTCTGAGAGACAGAAGTGTGGTGATGGCTATGGTTTCTGCAGATGGTTTTGGTTCCCGATGTCACTTGTTTAGTAGGTTGCTTAAAAGGAGAGAAATTAGGAACTAATATTGCAACACTTTTTATCAACTAATCACTACTCTTTCAAAAAAAAAAAAAATTAGTAAGTTTTATGCAGATATCTTCCCGTTGTACATGTTGATACTTGAATATTTTTTTAACTTCTTCCCTATTTTTTATAACTGACTCTTTCTTAATGAATTGGATTTGAGTTCTTGAATATGTTTTCCTTATCTATGCTCACAGTAAACCTAATTTGTTGCACATGCAGTTGCTCTGCACAGCAGTATAGTAATTAATAAAACTTCCCTGGAAAAAATAAACTACAAAACAATGAGTAAAATGCATGCTATGTTAAATAGGGTACTGAATTCTGTATGACTGCACAGGGCAACAAACTAAAAATTGCTGAAGAGTCTAATAAGCAAAGTAGGTTGTCTTACTTGAAGGTATTGTCTGGGAAGAAACAGTCACAAGTTGGTTTGTATGAATGTGAAATGAGATAAAGTTTTAAGCTTGCAAGTACTTAATAAGTACATTGTTACTTACTTGTTCTAAGAGTAACTTGAAGGGAAAATAGTGGAGAATCCAAAAAGGGCTTATTCTTGACCTCTCCCTTGTCCTTGTAGAAGAATTCTTAACTAAACTATACAGTTAACTATACAATTATATTGTATATACAACTTAACTAAATTATACAGTTAATTATACAATTAACTAAATTATACTTCAACCATTGCCTATCAGATATCGTCATGACTTTCTTGATCAGTACAGCAAGCTTTAAAAACAGCTTCAAAGCATGGAAATAGTGAATACATTTGAGGTAACTGTGAGTAGGACTAGAAGAGGACTAAGTCTTCCAGGATCTCGGCAGTACAGCTGCCAAACATATATTTAAGTCTCCAACTCTTAAAATAAGTGTTCTGAGCAGTCTTGAGTGTCAATTCCAAAATTTTCAAGTCAGTTTTTTCCACTATGAGTTGTATTTCATTTAATTTAGGTGTCATCTGAAAATCGAGTGGTCCAAAAACTGCTTAAAATGGGGGAATTTCTATATACTTGAGAGTCCCTTAAAAGTGTAACTCAGTAGAAAATCAGTGTGTAGTTGGTGACAGTCTAGGAGCTTTCTTGCAGTTGAGCTGACATCTAGAGAATTGCCATTGTACGGTGAGACATTTTGGTTGCCCGTCCAAAAGCAAAAGCTGTACAAACAATATGATTTGACAATAACGTGATGTGGCAACACTGTGTTTTTAATGGAAGAATTAGCTAGAAATGCACATGCTGTACCAACTGCATTAAGAGATTTTTAAATGCATTCTAGTTATATATAATTCTTTGCTTTTTCTTTTGTGATTAGAGAAGGCAAACAAGTCCTTCTCTGCACTCAAGACAATTAGGGAATCAGTCTCATGGAAGGAACGATAACAAATGAACAGGAAGCCTCTATGCTAGTGCAGGAACATTCACACTTACAAAGCTGTGCAGTAATTAAGCAAAAAAGTTTCTTCTTTTTTACTGTGATTTGTCATTTTGCATTACGGGTGCAAAATGCAGGCCTTTAGGGTTATTACATGTCTAGATTTTAAACTGTATTTCATCAACTGAAGCAGTACACAGGAGCCAAATTCTGGTTTTTGATACACAAGCATCACTTTCACTGATTTCATTATGAACTTTTTGTTTACATTCAAGAAAGAAATGTTTGACTCTGCAGTGGTCTATTGTATAAGATGAAATACCCATTGGAGTTCTAAATGTTTCAAAATAATTTTAATGCACAGAGTCACTGAAAAACTTGTTCTCCCTAAGGGAAAAAAAATTAGATATTAGCTAACCTAGACAACCTAACACTTCAGAAAAGGGATCCAAAGGCCTCCATGTGGCACAACATTTTCCAAACAAGACCTGCAAGTTGTAAAGAGAAGGTGGAACTTAAAGAAAACCTCTAAAGTCTATGAACTATATTTCTGCCATCCCTGGATCAGCCACGGGTAACTTGTAGTCCGTGCAGTGAAGTGTGCCCTACACAGTTATGGAGTTACACCTTCATAGAACAGCAGAGAAAATAGTCTGTAAACAAATGATTGAATGAAGTTAAGTTGTTGATCTGGAGGAAAGGAAGCACAAGAAAACAGTCATGAATGATGGGGCGCCATCTGACGTCTACTTTAATTATTCCAGTCCTTTCCCACCCTTTTGGTGATGCCAATCCCTAAATTATGTGCAGATTCTCATTGCTCTTCTTTACTTTGTCCACATTTTGAAATGCAGTACTTAAATTGGATTTCATATTTCATCTCAAGCCTTTTCAATACAAACAAAGACAACTCTGTGCTTTCTCAGGGCAAGGTATTGTTTTTACAACACAGCAAAGAGATGCAGCAATTGGCCTTTTTTGGAAGAGTGGCATTTTGCTGATGCAAGGCTTGTGATTTCCTATAACTGTGGAATTTTTCCTCTGAGGAGTAGTTATCAATTTGTTCCCAGATTGGTATTTGTCTACATAACCATTTCTATTTAGGTATAAAAATCTTAGTCTCTTACTGAATTGGGGGGAAGATTTAAATAATTTTCCTGTTTTTTCAGGATTTTAAATTCCAAGCCTGTCTTCCTACATACTTGTGACCAGCTCCCAACTTTCTGTCATTTGCAGATGAAGTAAGCTTTTTCTGTACTCCATCATAATTTTGTGGGTTTTGTGCATGGTTTTCTCAGACTAGAGGAAAATATATTAGCGCATTTTGATGAAAAAAATATAAGAAAACATCCTGTTTACATCTTTTTTCATACTTCAGGTTTTAAAATGGACAGTTTAAACAATGAGTACATGATACAAGTAGTCTGTGGTCATCTCTTTAGATCTCCTTTATTGTTACAGTTTTCTCTATGGTGACTCACTGTCGCAGGTTTGATAATATTTATTTGAAATTCTAATTATCTTGCAACATAGCTATCAAGAGTGCAAAAAGAAGTAATTGCATTCGGGTCCGTGAGCCTGTCAGTTGGAAGTTCTGGGTTAAAAAAACCCAACCAAACAAAACAATAATAGCAAATCAAACCGGAGGACTTAAAAAATAAATCGGCAAAAGGGCATTAGCAGATAACTGAATACAGATCTTGCTTCATCAGGTTTCATGCAAATGACGGTGTGCCACTGTATTTATTCAGTTCTAATGTAAGTGCTGAGTTTCCAAAGCAAGTAAGGTTAGACCACCAGCCAGTCTGGAATCAGATGACAGATAAAAAAATTAAATCCAAAGAAAATACTTTTACAGCTTATCTATTTCTAGCTGCAAATACAGAAAGAGAACAAAAAGTGTATTTTTACAAATAGATCTCTTTCTTTGCAATAGAAATAACTGCAGCCGGTCTGTCTCTACTCTTCCAAAGGCAAATAACACCACCTGTAAATTTTCAGCAGTTTTGGTCCATAATGTTGAAGAGTGTTTTCCCAGATGAAGTCATGAGACTAAAGGTCTAAATACCCTACACTGTTGTTGCAAATAGCTTTAAGTAAATGTATGGGGTTTGTTCCTCAGAAATGAGGACCAAATGACATGCAAATGAAATCTCTCTTCTCAGTAACTGAGTTTTCCTTATAGTCCCAAATTTACAAATAACTGGTCTTTGACTTTTTTTTTTTTTTAAAAAAAAAGCTTTTAGATTATGTTTTATCTCCACTAGGGAGCAGCAAATGACATAAAAACGTTCTCATTACTAGGTCTCTAATCCAACTGAAAGTAACAGTGTACAAGCTGGATGAAGATTTCTTAGATTCAAAAAAACTGTCAGGTTTCAAATGCTTTCACTTTCCGTTTCTGTTGTTTGAACTGTTTTAATTTTTGAAAACTGCATAGTAGCCTTATCTCTTTTTCACTATGTTCCTTTTAATTCCCACTCTACAAGGTGGCTTTCAGTGGATAAAATGGTTTTTTTTGTGTTCAAGCTGCTGTACAAAGGTTATCTATGGGCCTGAATGCTTAAATTTGCCTCAGTTGGAGGCTCAATATGATCTCTCTTTTGCTGTATTTTTAATTTTTAAATAGTATCTTTGTTACAGAAGCACCTTGAATTAAGGAATATATCCATGTATTATGAATATTTTCACTTCCATTTTATGTTCTGTTCAATTCCTTATCCTGCTACTTGTCTTTGCACCCTGAAGAAGAAAGTGAATATTCATTAGAGAGTATACTAAAAACAAATATCACAGGCATGATTTTTGTTCTCGTTAAAGACTAAACATATGCAGATAATATAAGGGGAGTATATACATGAAGAAAAAGAGCAGGCATTTGGGATGGTGCTGAGTTTCTTCTGGACTAATGGGCTAAAACTTAGGAAAAAATTAGACCTTTTTTTTGTTGTGGCTGGCAGCTGTTAAACTATGGAGTAATTTTCCAATAAAAGAGATGGATGCTCTTTTTTGGAGTCATTTAAGAGTGGACGGAGAAAAGCTCTAAACAATATGCTGTAGAAAATAATCCTTGCAGTGACAGCAAGAGAGGCTCAGTCACCATATTTCTTCCTCTGATATTTTCCTTCTTTTCTCACTTAACCGAAATATGTAAATGATAGATACAAAAAGTAGGAAATTAATTTCTGGCCTGTGAGAAAGATGTCTATGTGACGGCGTTTGGTTTTGTTTGGGGCTGTCAGCAGGTTATGTGAGCACTTGGAAGAGACACTCCTGTACTGAGAAGTGTATCGTTGCTTTAGTCCAGATGCAGCGAACGCAGGATACCAAGAGACCAGCAGTGGCTTAGGGACAGCAGTACCCTGCACACATCCACCTTGACACCAGTGCAGCATCCTGCAGAAATGAGAGAATAAGATGTTCAAAATTAACGAAAAGAACATTGTACTCTTTGCTATCTGGTCGTTCTTCATTCTGAGTGTCTTTGCATTTCTGAAGAATGCTATTAATACCAGTATGTTCTGAAACATAAGTATTTGGCTTAAGTCTTCAGGTGATTTCTTGGGTTGAGAAAGACATAACTCTGTAGAAATAACAATGACATGTTTGTATAACCAGTGCTCTTTTATGCATTTATGTTTTCAGTGGGTATTGCTGGATGTTAAAATATATCTCTAAAAAAACTTAACTACCTTCCCAGAAAAATGTATAATTCTATTTTTTGAAAGATATTTTTTTCTGGCTTTTATCAAATACGTAAGTTTAAAAAAACCACAATAACTTTGGAAGCTGGTTACTTTTAATTCTTTGTGGACTGGAAAAACACTTTGGAAGACATTTTGAATATCAGCACTTCAAAGGTGGTGTACCTAGTCCATGAGGCAGCACTGATGGCATATTTTGTCCCGTCTCTCTGGTACATTAGGCAGCCCTAAGGCAATTGAAAGGCCTGTTAGGATCTCATCCACCTAACCTTCCCATTTCTGCTTCTTTCTCATATCTGTCATACACATAGGAAATTCAGATAACTTAAATGTTTCCAAAGCAGTTCAAAAATCTTCCCCTTTTCTACCCTTTTCCACCTAGTTTATAATCTTAACTACTTTGATTTAACTAGAGTCAATGTGTTTAAAATTGTTGAACATATGGCAATAGATATATGTAGGTATATATTTTGTCTCTGAGTGATGTGCTGCCCACCAAAAAGAAACTGATGGAGTAGTGAAAATGCACCCAGTTTTACGAAGTGTGCAGAAAGGGATCACAGCCTGGAGACTAGCAGCTGAAGTCCACTGGGAAAATCTTAATCTGCCGGATCAAATCCAGTCCATAGCATCATCTCCCTTAATGGCATAGCTCCTTTCAGTTTCAGTCTCAACAGCTGTGTGCTTTGCTTTCTTCTTTGGAAGAGCTGTGTACAGCAGACATGAACCCACAAGTGCTAAATTCACAGATTTGGTTCTGTGTGATAAATATCCTACAATGTACATTTCCTCAGTTACCTCCACCTTGAAGTTTATATGGCCCCTGTGTGGAAAGAGAGAATGTGCTGCAGAGTTACTGCTTCGTCTGTTGTGACAGTTTGTTTATTTCTATATAGACTGGGGAAAGGGAGAGCTTAGTGGAAAAAGAGTATTGTGGATGAAAACACAAGTAATGGGAAGTATTATCGGTTGATTCTTTCCTCTACCAAAAGGTAAAATAGACACTCAAATTTATCATTTTTCATATGTCATACATGAAAGCTATTGGGATAATTTACGTTCACACTTATTTTGATAGACAGTGAATAGATGAGTAGTGAATTCAACTTTTTATCACTAGCCATCTGTATCCAAAAGCAGGAGCATTAGGAGCATGGCAAATGACTGTTTCGGAATGCAGTTATAATTCAGTAGAAAGGTAACTAAGGTAAATACACGGAAAATACCCAAAAGCTGACCTAAGTTTGTGAATGTATTAGGATTGCAGTGAATATAAACTACTGAATTCCATTGAATTATTTGTGGAGTTCCAGGATGTAAGATTTCTGTCATTCTGTTGACTGTGTTATAATTAGAATAACTCTGGCATCAACTTCACTGCACACAAACCAAAAATAAATAAAATCAATCATAAGAGCTAAAGTATGATGAGTTCCTAATATATGATTAAAAGAAAAAAAAGGCTTCAGCTGCTCTGTTAAGGCAGAATGTTGAAGGTGTTGGGATTTTTCACTGGCACAATGGTACAGATTTCCAAAAATATTTAAATATTTTATGCTTCTTCCTTGTAAATCTAACATGGAATCATCAGTGACTATTACAGACAAATTTACACATTTGCAGTGCTTCTGTGTAGCCTTAGTAACTAAGCTGCTAATTCTGATAAGGGTAGAATTTTGTACTAGCATATCTAGTAAAAGTATTTTTCCATTACCTTTATTTTTTTAATGTAGTTTCTAGGTTTCTACAAGTGTAGAAAATAATGTTGTAGAAAGTTTTGCTAATGCATACCTCTGGCCTTGAGAATTTGAGTGGATTTTGCATCCCTCTTAAGCGGTAATCAGTTTTCCTACAACTGTTCTCTGTGTTTTTCAGGATTACTTAGTGTCAGCAGACTTCAATTCTCTTGATTTGCTTTCCTAAGTAGAACTTCTAGTAGAAATAAATTACTCTATAACTAATACAACTTGCATATTTTATCAGCATTCTTTCCATCATTTGTTTTCTTTGCATTTATTTTAATCTTGCCTGTTAGAAATAATATAGTGATTTAATGATCTATCATGTGCAGCACTATTTGTGGCACGGAAAGTAGTAACTGTCCGAATATAGAAGCAGGATGAGACACTTGTTTGGAGTGAGTGCTTTATGCTTCATTTTATCTAAGCTTGTTCCCTTTATTAAAAACAAAAACAAAACAAAAAAATCACCCAACACCACAACCAACGAGAATTTAAGAGAGAATTTGTGATATACATCAGTGAATCAAAACTCAATTCTTTGTTTGCCTCATGTTATTTCATAGTGTTTCTTCATGTTCTGAGAAATAGAAAGCATTTGAGACCTTAAATGGGAGATATTCTAGAAGTGCTTTATTATGCACCAGTTCCATTTGGAGAGCCCAGTGACATGCATGCAGTATGGTATGACCATGCTGTGAGTACTTATATGAACTCAATATTTTTGTACACATAATGAACATCTGGTGACAAGACGCTCAGAGCAACAACAACAAAAAAGAAAGGGGGGAAAAAGAAGAGGAGGAGGAAAAGCAAAAGGCAGTAAAATCCTTTGCATGCCTGCTACTTTTATGGCTTAAAATATTTTTCCTTCAATCAGTGCATCTAGGGAAACTTTTTTTGATGTAACAATCAATTTTTAACAAGGAAAAAAGTCTGAACTCATAAATATTGTATGTATTAATTGTGAAGCTTAATGGAACATTTTGTGTTTCTGAACAACTCGTTTACATAATTAAAATCTCCTTTGATCTGTGAGTAAATGATTTAATCTTAATGCTCATTAGGCTAAATGGGTCTTCTATTCAATTGTATCAAGATGCTATGGAAAATTCTCAGACCTTTAGAAAATATTTGTTAGTTGTTAGGTAAACACAGAAACCTATCTGTGAAAAGATATCTTTTATCTCTAAAAAAGAATGTGAGTCTAAAACTAATTCTGATGAAAGCTTTTTTTTTATTTTTTTAAATTTTATCTGACATTTTGGTTTCAAGAGAATTTCACTGAAATATTGGGGGGGGGGGTGTGTTCAATTTATATTCATTAACTACTTGACTACAGGAACAATTTAGTCCTTGAAGATAAAATACAAAATAAAAAACATAGTTGCACCTCCAACTGGAATACAAATTTGTGTAACTCTGGGTCATTTAAGGGAGACTACTGTTTTCTTGCGGGTCTCGCTCAGAAATCCCTCTGGACATGGCAAACCTCAGTAACAGCTGGGAAATATGCGACAAGATTTTAATCTTTTTTAGGATTCATGTAACAACAGCGATACCATGGCAATATTTATCTGCCAAAGGTAATTGCCTTTAAGTGGTCAAGATGGTCAGGATTCTTTCTTCCAGTTTTTTCTCTTAAATGCTAAGTAAGAAAGCTCTGACTCAGTATAAGGTGCTGCAAAGCGAGCAAGAAACTTCAGACCAAGTTGATAAGCTTGTCTAAAAACCGACTTCCTTATGTCCTAATCCAAACAAAGAAAGCTTACAAATTGAACATCAGTGTCACAATATTTATTATTTTTTCTCAAAAATTCTAAACCAAATAATTTATTTTGAAAGTAGTCTTTTTCATTATCCCATCTGTAATTTTTTTTTTAAAGCCACTTTTAATTCCCATGGGGAGCTTTTTTCTTTTTTAAAAAGGTAAGAATTTTAATTAGCTCAGGTGGTGCAATAAACACAAACATCTGTGTCCCTTTATTAAAGGCTGTTCTCAGTCCCTTCCCTCTCTCAAGAACAAATATATAGCACAAAAATACTCCAGAGTCACCTTGGTGAGAACTTAAGTGACTGGTGTCCACAGCCACTGCCACACTGTGTCAGACCAGCCTTTCTCTACAGCACCGCAACATAGAGGATGTCTCAGAATATTGTAAAAAGCAAAGCAAGCACAGACACTCCCGCATTTTCCCCAGAGACACTTCTAGCAATCTGCAGTTTAGGGACATCTTGAGCCAGAAGGTTGTTTCCATATTTAATTTCTCTTGAAAGTGTTATCTTCCATGAAGTAATCCATGGAAGACATATTAATTGTGCTATTACGCAGATGCAGAAGTAGTTAGGATGAAATACAGTTTTGCACAATATATTTAAATACTGAAAATGAATGTTTGTTTCATGTTTCTTATGTATTTTTTTTATTTTCCTCTAGTATGGTTTCAGCTGCTGTATTTGTTTCATTTATTTAAAAAAAATATTGTCAGAGCTTCATTTGGAAGTTACGTTTACAACACGGTAGCCTTAAAATACAATTGCCTGTTTCTGAAGGTCACCTTATATCAAAGGGAAAGGTTGTTTTTATGATGCTAACTTTCAGATTTTAAGAGAAAAAAGCAAAATCTGTCTTGGATATAATATTCAGTTGATTGAACTATTATTGAGCTTAGTTCTGCTCCACAGTATTTAATTTGGATTATTTTATGCTGAAGTTTTAGAAGATTGACTATATTTTAATTTTAGAAAATATAAAATGTCATTTTAAACAGTATTATCTCATTAAAATTCTTTAATATTTGTAACAATATTGACTGTAACTCAGTCTAAGCAAACACCCATAACTCCAGTGTAACTTCCACTTATGTAAATAATGAAGGCTCATGTTTAAAGGCTAAAGCATTTTTTAATCAAACCAAAAATTATCCCTCTCATATCAGTTTCAGCTGAAGGAAAAAGTTTTTGGCTGTGCAGTGTGTTGAGAATTTACATAGGAAAGTCAAACATACAAGAAAACATATCTTTGTCCTCAGAAGGATTGGTCTAATATATGTGCAAACAGAGTATGAAACCTAGATTTGGCATGGTTTGGTTTGGCATTGCAATGATGATACGTAGCATTTCAGAATCACCTCAGGGATTTTGTCTCCTAGGTTCTCAGTTTAGAAAAGAAAGCCAGTAATCTGTATTGATGATCTGCAATAGTCAGTACTGGTTTGTATCTCACAGAACTTAATGCGTATTTTAGCTATTACTTGCTTTTAAATTTGAAACAGACAAAGCTATTTTAATGTGGAAAATAGACACAGAAGAATTTTTTTTCTCTTTCATCTTTCTATAGCTTGAATAAGCATTTTCTGTCTCACTCACTTTAACTACTGATAATGTGAAAAAACTGCGTGAATATCCCTTAAGTCATTGTGTGGACTATGGGGTGGATTTCTCACTTCAGCGATGTAAATAGAAAAATAACCACAAAATAGAGATGAAGTATACTTATCCGGAGTTATTGCCTTCAATTTAAGTGCATGGGGTCATAATAAGATAATATGATAAGAATTTAACTCTGGGGAAAAAAACTAAAGTGTTGGAACTCTGTTAGACTGATAAATTTTGAAAAAAGTTTGGAAAAGGCTTTTCAGGATTATTCTGATCAGTTCTTAATTTCTGTGTAAATAAGCAGTGTACAGGAGTGTTTTAGAATTTTTTTTTTTGGTCAGAGGATTTTATAATAAGACATTTGGGGTGATGACATGTTTTAGAATAAGGTATTTTGTAGATGTGTGTATTGTGCAATCTCCATTTCAGATGCCAAGTTACAGCACATCTTCTGTAAAAAAAAGAAAAAAAAAAAAGAAGCCTAATGTTATTGATGTAGAAATATTACAGACTTAACACACAGACATTTACAATCAGGCTATGGAAACACCATTTTCATTTACTTTGGTCATGAGATAATTCTTGAGACTATTTGTGCTGAAATCTTATAGCCAAATTGAAATATTCTTAGGAACTTAAATGCATAATAAATTGTGAATTTTAGTAATGCTATATTAATACAGTATCAGTGAGTTTCCACTTCTAGCAATATTTTTTTTTTTCAAATTGTATTCCTTTCTTTAATCTCAATGAAAAGTTGTCCATGGCTTAAAATTCAAGGCACTTTTAAAAATATTCTGAGAGAAGTTCCATTCAACGCACAATGCATAGATAGAACATTCTTGGAGCATAGATTTAAGAAGGGTGTGTTTCAGAAATATTTTAATGTGTTTTCAGTCTAAATAGATCAGCCTTAAGTCAGTCAGTGTATTTGTAAAGAATTTTAAGTATTTTCAGTATTTTATTGATTTTTTGGTTTCCGAAATTCCTTGAGCAGCCTTACTATGGGAAAGAAGGTTGTCAGAATAATGGTTTTCTTTTTTGAAATCATATGAAAGGTATGTATGCATATTATTTTTGTACATCAGATGTTGGATTTGATTGCTTACATAAGCAAAGAGTAAATCAGAAATTTTCATTTCTGAAGCACTGTCTGTTGACTAAGCTATAGAGACATAAGTAGTTTCAAAAATTTAAAAAAAAAAAGGAAAATTATTACAGTACCAACAACGAAAGAAAAGACAACCGGGGAAAATCAGCCAATTTTGCGAAATAGCTGAATATTTCTGCATTTAAAAAATGAATATGTAAGAATGGTTAAATATTACTTGATATAAAAGAATAGGTAGAAACTGAGCTGCTTTAAATGGTATAGTCAAGAATGGTTAAATATTACTTGATATAAAAGAATAGGTAGAAGTTATGAAACTGAGCTGCTTTAAATGGTATAAAGAGTGCCTTGTACGTAAGATTCAGGATGAAAGATATTCTTTGCCAAAGTAGAGGAATTCTTGTAGTGAAATGCTTACTTTCTGAAACATTGGGGCATTAACTGTTTTGCCCAGGGAAAATATTTTTGTAGGAGAAAATGCACAAGTATAATTTTTGTGCTAATTTATAAGCAGTCATGTGAGTATTTGATCTTTGGAGGTCTAAGGCCTGGGGTTTTTTTCCTAAAGACCAGAAAAATAGTGGCCCTTTAAGTAAGAGCACTGCTTCGTTCAGGAGGAAACTAAGTATCACAGGGAAGAGTCAGTTGGTTGGATAGTAGTCACAGTAAAAATAGCAAAAGTAGCAGTGAAGTATCTTTTATCTGCCTTCACAATTAGTGTTCAGAAACGTTGAGACACATTTTCTTAGTTAAAGTAATTTGATCATCATCACTTTTTATCACTAAAATTTCTGATTTCCCTCAAGATTTTCTTATTTCAGAACAGGTTTGTTATTGGCAACTGACTGTCATGTTATGTTAGGGTACTTCTCAAGATTAGGCCAATGTTCATAATAAGACTAGAGCAAGCCCTGATGCATTTCCAGAATGTTTTCCCGCCTGTCAGCAGTTTGCCATCCAGGACTTCATGACTCAGACATTGGACTTTTTTGATAACGCTGCATGGATTTCTCTTCCGTGAAATTGCTCAGGTTCTTCAACAGACAACACGAAGTTGTTTCACTCCATTCATGAGATTTTAGCAGTGGAACTTGCAGGTTGCTCAGGGCCACTGTACCTAGCAAGTGGATATCTCAGTAGCACAGCCATTTCCATACAGAAAGCAAAACACAACTCCAATGTCCCCGATGGCTTCACTTCTCCATGGACTCACTCTAACAGATAATTGATTTGACACATACCAGAGGTTGACAGTGTCGGATCTAGATTCTACCAAGGTCAAGTTTTGATAGCATGGGACACGTCCAGATTCCTTATCTGCATTATTCTAAAAATGCAATGCCAGCCTAATTTTTCCAACGCAGTATTAGAAGTTTTCATCATATTGCATTTTTTGTAAGATTTAATGCATATCTGCATTGAAGTGCAAATTCTGATTAATAAGTATTCTAATTGCTTTAAGAGAATTTGATGTTCATTAAAAGAGCTACAGGACAATGAAGTTGCTTGGCTTTGAGCTGCTTCTAAAAGAACATTGCATTTTAGTATTAGGAAATATTTCTTTCCAGTCACTATTTACATTATTTGTTTAGATAACTTTTTAAAGGTAAATTTTGGACTAAAAATTATGAAATAGGTGATCAGCAGAGCAACTGGTAAGTATTAGAGGTGGAATGTTTTAACTTGCTACTCATCATTCCTCAAATATGTTGGAGATCTAACAAGATACTCAGAATGCTTTTGCATCAATAGACCTACGTAAGGTACCTGCTATACTGGTGTTCTCCTAGATCATCTGATATCTGGAGGAAACCTTTAAATTGGCTCCTTTGGTCATGCAAATTCTTAAATATTTGTACACTATATACTGTCCTGCTTGCATCCTATGGGGTCTGTCCTTTCATCAGTCCTCTCATCCCTCATTTTATTTTAATCACTTGTAGAAGTTTATTTTGGCAAGATAGAAAAGGGTCTTTTAGTAGTATTTTAAGGTTCCTAACTCAGAATAAAAAGTCATAATATCATTCTGAAGTAATTTGATGGCTCCTAATATGTTACAATTAGCAATCAAACTGTGGTGGTACATTGCATGTTGGACAGCTTTTTCTTTCTGGCAAACAGGTCAATGATTAGGATTTCTGGTTCACAATAAGTCCCAGATTTTACTTCCACACTTTGAGACTGATATTTCTTCCTTTGCTTATAAACTTATGTGAAAGGCAAGTGTGGTGTTACAGGTGAAAAATTGAAACAGAAAATGAAATCAGATTTTCTAAGACTGCAGAGTCGGGTGTCAAGCCCTGACTCAAATACAGGAGGTCTTGACTCCCAACTTTGTGGTGAAACCAGAGGTGGCTTCATGATCCAATTTTTCATTATAAACTATGTTTAAAAGTTGTTGGAAGTGCAGAATACAATTTTAAAATAACTGAAACTTGCTCTATGCAGCTATATTTCAAAGCTGATCAAATATATACATAGAGGTTTGCTTTTATTATATCATGTTCTGCATTTTACTTCAAGGACTGCAGCTTTTCTATAGTTTGATTATGAAAAATAATAATTTTTTTTGAATTTGTTTTTCTTATTGCTATAGCAAAATGTCATGTTCTGAGGCTCTTTAAACACCCATGAATTTCGAAGTCACTTGTCTTTCAAAATACCAGAGACGCTAAGAAAAATTTTCATGTAACATTCTTCCTGAAATGGAACTGCATATTTTTTTTAAGCACAGCACACTATTAAATGAACTTGTAATATTTTGGGGATGTTATGATAAAATACGGACTATTTTAGATAAATTACTGACACACCAACAACTGATACATTGAATTTCAGATTACTTTGGAATACACAACTATTTTTGATCTATAAAGGGAGGGATTATGATGGGTAAGTAGCTTTGGTTGACTCTGTGTCATCATAGGTTGCTCACGTTACCTCTTCTAATAATTCATTATTTTAGAAATGACACCTCAGACTACATATATATATACGTGGCTATCATTCAACTTGGACCAGCAAGGTTCATTTCTCACATACAGATGAAAAAACAGGAATTAGATTACAAAACAGTAATACCTAGGAAATGTTTTACTAATATGAGAACCTTGTAAAAGTTAGCTGTCTGGTAAATGTAGCAGTGACAATTCATAAAATAGATAACAGATGATAATTTTCCATAAGTGAAAGGGAATATGCTGAATAACTTCAGGAACACACTGAAATTAAACCAGGTATTTTGCAGGATTTGTAGCAAAATTAACATTTTTAGCTGGTAGTGGATGTTCTTTTAAAACGTGACAGATCAAGGATATAATGAACAAGTGGGCTTGGTTTTTTTCATGAAACCAATTTATTTGTAATCACTTCCCTTTTTCTTTAAATTTAGTCCTGGCAATGCAATTTATTTTTCAAGTAAGTTTACAAGGGGGGAAGTCTGCTGTTGGTCCCTGGTGTAGGCGAGAATCCCGGAAACATATTCAGAATATACAACATAATGTTCATGCAGGCTATATCTGTTACACTGGTCAAAAGCCAGTGCTATGTTTGTAATGACAAAGAAAGCCTTTCCCTTTGATATTGGAATACCTACTTTAGCCCAACCAAAGCGTTCCACACAGGCACTTTGTGTAACACAGCTGTCAGTGGTGGCAGACGGATGAATCACCTTGACACTTCCACTTTACTACAGCACCTAAATCAAATGCATCTGTAAGGGTAGGCTATAAACTATGCATCACCTTCTTGGGAGAGATGGAGAGTGAGTGATGTAGATGACACTGACATTTCCTTCATAAGAAAAAGTAACCCAGGTAGACAATGTTTAAACCAACACGTGGGTGGGACTTCACTGAAGTTTTTTTCTGGACTGATACCAGGATTCTTGACTGCTGAATAGCTGCACTTCTACAGAAACTCTTATCAGCCAGATTTCTGTTTCCTCTCTTTTGACTCATCTTAATGATTAAATAAGACTTCATTATAATGGCTAATCTGTAAATTAATTCAATTCAATACCTACTGTTTTACTTAAATCAGAAAAAGGAGCAAAGGGGAAGAACATCAATATTGTAACGGGCGTAGAGCACAGAAATTTCATAAATAAATGACCCATCAGTACATAACAAATCCCCACAGACTATATCCTGTTGTACAGCTTTACAATTTAAATAATTGACTAAAAGAGCATTCCTAAAATAAAACAACCTTGCTTAGAGGATTCTAGAAGCAGAGATAGAATGAAAAAAAAATTTGACTACAAGCCACTTAATTTAAAAAGATTTCTATTCAGTCGGGCTTCACACATTGAATCCTAGTCTAGGATTACAGACTAAGAGTAAGTCTGTGCAAATTTATATAGTATGGGACATATTTCTTGTAGCTGTGAAGTATTTTAATGTTAGAATCTGTATGGGAGAACATTTATATCAAATATGTATTTAACTGTTTTTTAAGAACTGCTTTGAAGCCGAGAAAGTTGTCTAATCTAAAGCAAAAGTATCTTGTCACTTGGAGTTCTATGGATTCTGTTTAGGAAAATCTTTTTATAGGAAACCAGATAGACTGCAATTTTCTGTTTAATTCATATTAGCCAGTGGAGAGTCACTTATTTTTTTACTTGTCAGATGATTGAAAGAAACTCATTACTATTTACAGAGATACACAGGAGTCTTGACGTGATAAAGAGTGAAACACCTTTCGAAATAGAAACTTTGAAGCTGTTCACTTTTGACAATAGAATCTATAGATGTTTTGTAGGAAATTTGATATTTTATTTTTTTAAAAGAAATGAAGTCTTATATTTTTGTTTCATTAGAATTCTCCAGATCAGGCTACAATTCTTCCTTTCTAATGTTTTATCACCACAAGAACCTATGCAAAACAAGAAAATATACTGTTCCCTAATCATCTTTAACAAAGTAAACCTAGGGAATTTTGACACTATGTATCAGAAAACTTTAAAAGCCCATGGTTCATCCCTCAGGAGGAACAGTGCTGTCTGATAGATCATGAGGAAAAACCTTATGTAGTTTGTTCATGCTAAATATGTTTGAAAACAAAAGAAGATTGGAACCACGATGAATTTTCCTGGACTTTATAATCTGATACTCTGTTTCCATTATCGAAGCTACAAGGAATAATAAACTGGAAAATTAGTATAGCACTCAAAATATTGAACAGATTTTTTTATAAATTCTTGTTATATGCTGTAGCATTTTTCACCTCCTAGTAAGGGTCTGTGAGAGAGAAGGAATTATTGGTTGTCATAGTAGGTTATTTAAAGAGCGTGCTTCCTTTGAAAACTGGTAGAGGTACAGCTTAAAGGACTTGTATTGAATTAAAGGTTTTGAATTTTTCACTAATGGCTGTTACTGAGATGTGCTCGCTTCAGTGCTGTGTCTTGGCATGTTTATCACAGCATGATGTCTGTGTGTCCAGATTTGTACTTAGCCAGCTAACCACCAGAAGCAAACATGAAAATTACTGAGAAAAAGCCCACAGCCAAAGTGAGGGACAGCGAGTGGAGTGGGGTGGGGGTTAGAAGGCCTTATTTTATGTCTGCATTGATTAAGCCTTTTCATCAATGTTATTGAGCTAGCAGTAGGTATAGTCTCTTCTTACTGCACAGTCCCTTTTTAGTTCTTTGAGGTCACATGAAGAAGAAAAATCAGCTTCACAGGTGCATGTTATTAGACACACAAAGCACTTGTTAACAGAAAATATGAAAGAGCTCACATTTATCAAAATTATCCTTGACATTTCCTTTTGCTCAGCTGAAAACAGTATCTAAGCTCCCAGAGCAATGTGTAATGTGTGAGTGGGGAGAAAAAAAACAACCACGTGTATTTTTTTTATAAAGGACACCTAAAGGAATATGTGGTGAATAAGCAGTGCTTCTGGTAAACACCAGAGTTGTCCAATGAGCCATATTTTATACCTGTTTATTATAATGAAGTAGATTTTTACATATTCTAAATCTCTTCCAAATATATTGATGGGTAGGGACTCTCATACCTCTGAAAACATGAAACTTGTAATCCCTGACAATCCTGAAAACTACTGTTCTGTTATTCACAGAGTAGACATCATGCCATAGGCAAGGGAGATACAAGTAATACAAGTTAATTATATGCTGTCACTACAAAATTTAGCTTGGATAGCTCATTCTCAAAATTATGTGTATCAATAAATAAAATCTAGTACTTAAAACAAAAGACATTTTGATTGCAGAGAAAAGAAGATGACAGGCTTTAAAAAGAAGTAATTTAGTAATTTCATGATGTATTAAGGCTAATAAATCTGCTTAATTGTCACATTTGCCTTAAATTAATAATTTATATCAACATTTGGTGTGGGCACATATGATGAATATTTTTATGTTGCGATAATCCTGGAAAGTGGCACTTTGAACATTTTAAAAAACAATTAATTGCAAGTCTTGTCTGTTTTTACACATTTCTGATAGCAACTGAATAAACACAGGTGAGAATTTCACAGAAACCAATCAGCAACACAGAGCTTAAATCCAGTACAACTCTTCCAGTATTTTCATTGCAGTAATAAGGAAGATAAGCTAGTAATACGACAGGTTGTGTCTGTTGCTATGGCGAAGTAACTCAAACATCAGAACATGTCATCGGCACAAACTGTTAATCTCTGGAGAACTTTACCACCTGTAGGCTTCATGCTTCCCGGCGCCCCCAGTCCGTGGTGTTGGGGGAAAGCTTCTCCATCCGCCACCAACATTTATCTCTTTAGGCTGCTGGAATTCACTGCACTCCTTCAGCTGTAGTGGTGCCCCCTGTAATACCTAAATCTCTTCTCATCTCATGCTCTCACCACAAATACAGCGCAGATACTATTTTTCTTCTAATGTTTACATATCATTTAACATAAAGTAAATGCAATACTTTAAAAATAGTAATTTGTTTATCACAGGTTTACTTGAAACCTGTTTTGACTTGTACGTTACTGCACTTCCTTCATGCTGGCCTACTGAAACTCATGGCTCTTCTGCTAAATGGCCTGACTCTTCTCCTGCTCTTCCCCTCCTCCTCCACCTCACTTTACATCTTAATGGTGTACATCTGTTACTGGACAGATTGCACAAGATGAACATAAGGCACTCTTTTCCAGGGTCAGCTAAATTGCCAAGCTAGGTCCACTTAGGCTATTGAAATGTATGTTCAAAATTCCAGAAATTCTACTAATGACAGATATCTCTGTCATATTATGCTGCATAATAATTATACTTAAGCAGGCTTGTGTGAGGTCAGAATAAAAACATTGTTTTAGTGTCAGTTATATATTTGTGTGCATTAGTAATATGTATAATAATATCAAAGTTTTTATTCTTGTCATCTTAAAAATGGAATTTTTTGAGTTTTCATATTCAAATTTGCTTTAGAATAACTAATGTGAAGTTCAGGAAGTTTGGAAACAGTAGGTTTGTTTGGGGATATATGTTTTAAAGTGTTACTGTGAAATGCTGTGGGCCATGTTTAAAAAGTTAACAGATAGTAACAATTAGCAAAAGATACAAAAAACCTGGAGTACCTCTTGGTCCATGTTGCTGTTCTTTGTATACATGTGTTTTCTAGGATTATTTTTTTTTTCATTGTCAGATTAGTGTATAGTAACACTGATTCGTCTCGATTCTGTACACTTTGGAGTCGGACAAGGAACTGTCGCAACACATGGCTTTCAAATGAGTTGATTGTAGACATATTGTCTGTCAGTCAAAACTACAATATTGTAATTAGAGCAGGCCCTGTCTCTCCATACGTGCCTCAGATGGCAATGAAATAACCTCAGAAGTGAGTTATGTGGATGCTACCGTTTACTGCGTAATAGTATGCTACGGTCTTGTTTAAAGCCTGATTCCTACTGTACTGTAAATTTTAACTAATTCACAATTGGAATTACTGAAAAAATCATACTCTGTTATTCTTGGAAAGTCTTCATATTTTGGAAAGCTGAAAAATCACAGGTATAATATTTCTCAGTAAAAATATATTGAATTTATGTCCATGTATTGGGAAAGCCTGAGATGCTTAAGAAAGCAAAGCCCTCTCTGTTTGTCTCTGGTTCCTGCAACTGACTGACTTAGGTCACTCTACATTAGATGGGGTTTGTTATTGGTGCTGCTGAAAACTGATTTTATACTATAATTGCTAGAAATCCATGGACGTAAAGCTTACACGTGCCAATGGGGAAGGATATTCAGAATCATTAATGGAGTACGTAAGAGAAAAGTATTATCTGAATGCCCCAGAAAAGAAGCAGTCTTTGGGGGAAGAGAAGAAATACTGTTATTGTGAAATGAAGCTTCCTGAGGCTTGACTATAGACATTACCTGTTTTATTCACTCTTAGCTGATTTGTTATGAATGTCCAAACAGTCCCATATGTCCTTTACATAGGCACCGAGGAGGTGTGTTTGCTGTGCACTGTGTGCTACAGCCCCGGTTAGGTGTGATGCTCTGAGTGGATGGAGGAGGGCACCTTCCCTGAGCTGCTGAGGCTCCCCGGGAGCTGCAAAGCTGTGCACAGTACGGTGGGAGTGGATTACACAGCTGGGAAGAGTGCAGATACGCGGCCAGTCTTCACTGGTGACAGGTTTTGTGGACGTTGCTGCAACATGAAAAGCAGATTGACTTCCAGATTCTGCCTGACCACGGGTCCTGCAATGATGGTGATGGAAGGAAGATGTTTAGTTTAAATAAGGGTACCTTACTTAAATAATTGGTACTTGACCGATAGAAACTGAGGTTAAAACAGCAGCGTTAAACTAGTAGAGCTGATGCTGGTGATGGCCTTGTTCATTTGCTTACAGAAAAATGTTTAGGTTGAATGTTTACTGGATCCTGTGTTCACCTGATAAAGAGCCAGTGGGGAGCCAAGAAGTTCCAAAAAAGGCACAAAGAAAAAAGCACAAGCTTGAGAAATTTTTATGGATTAAAAAATAACAAAACACATACACGCAGTAGGAGAATAGAGTTACTCACAGTTCACACTGGGCACTTGCTGGGATATGTTAAGTTCTTCGGTTGTGAGGAGCCTGAATGCATGTCATGGACGTAGCGGCATTGCGAAGTAATCAGTCTTTTGTTGTTTCTGATTTACAGGAAAGTTATTTGAAAAGTAGCGCCATATGGAATGATGCTTTATTTGTAATTCTAAAAGTTAACAATTCAGTCTCCTGTAAATAATGAGTCTGTCAGGGATTTTTCAAGTGATGTGCAGCATAGAAAATATCCACTTTTTATTTTTCTACTCTGAATTACTTTATACAAATCAGCCCTGGATTTACGGATAGAGGACATAAAAAAGCAGGAGGGTACCAAGGAAAGAAAAGCTGTCTCATTCCTTATCAACACAGCCATTTACAAAGTGTTCCCCAGCACAACTCCACCCCCATCTGACCAGGGCTGCACCCACCCCCACAAGTCAACGTAATGCATTTTTTTTAAATCCCTATATGATCTTTATGCTTCAATGGTACCAGGTTCCACATCTCTACATTCGTTATTAAGGGCTGAAACCTTAATTTAATACTTCTAATAAAATCCCTTTTTCTCTGTGTTCCCTATGGTAAGGCAGAGCTAGGGCAAGGCCTCCATCAAACACTGCAAGGGAAAGAAAATTCTGTTTTCTTCACAAAATAAAATAGTTCCAAAGAGGGTTTTAGGAAGTCAGTAAGATTTTTCTTTTCTGATTTTTTTTTTTTAATGTAAAAGCACTTAAGAACTACTTCAGTTTTATTTTAATAAATTTATTAAAATTAAGATTTTAACTTTGTTAAATCCAGATTCTAATAACTATCTTAGTGAGGAAGAATCCTCAGCCATTTCTAGTCATTAGTAATGCATGAATAGGGTTCTTTAGCCCTGCACTTATAAAATACGTGTCATCTCTGGTACTCTAAAAGTATATTTGAAATCTGAAAATAAAACTCTGTACTCTGCCAGTATGTTGTGGTAGTGAAGCAGGTGGTGGATGATGAGAAAATCTCCATCCTAGTGAAAGCCCAAGCTTCTGTCTTTGCTTTGTATAGCTATCTGCCTGCATGCTTTAATGTATTTAGCTATGTAAAAATGTAATTTTGCACTAAAGAGTGAAACACTGTCTCTGAAGCCTAGCTCAGTGTGTCGATGTCCACAGCAAAAAGCATCTGCTGCTGAATTGTCTATTGACTTCCGATCCCTGTGGTAATTTACCCTTGAAGTGATAAGAACCAGTTTTGGCTGTTATCTGTTGTCCTAATTGTTCCAGCCTTGCGGAGGACTAAGTTTGAATGCCTGTTCAAGCTGGCTCTTTTGCTGCTTTGCCAGGATTAACCTCTGGTAATTCCCTACCAGCACAGACAGAGGAGGTCAGAAATAGAGCAGACACTGCCACTGATACTAGAACAGTCGCTGCTCTTCACAAGGACATTTTCCCATTCTTTTCAGTGTAGCCAAATAACCTTTTGTAATTCTCTCCCTCTGTAATACACTTCAGAAGGCTTCCCACTTTCTCTGCCTTTTTAATTTTTTTTTTCTTACCTCTTTTTTTTTCCCATTTGATAAACATTGATTTGTTGTCTTGTTTCTCATGGAGCTTGAAATTACCACTGGTAATACCATCAGAGTGCAGGAAACACTCATATATACACCTTTGTAGTACGATTCCATTATCACACCGGGACAGGGTTTATTGTTTTATTAGTAACGCTGAGGGTAGAAATTGAGGGGGTGGGGAGGGAAATCCTTGTGACTGTCTTAGAAGAAGTAAAATTTCTATAATCAGTTATGTAATTAAAATAGGATATTTGTACTTTTCTCTCCTAAATTTATAGTTGGCTTAACAGTTTTTGGCTTATTTGAAGTCACTTCTTTCATTGCGTCTTAATCTATCCATTAATTCTTGCTCATGACCGAAATGCAGGGGTGCTTCTAAATCTCAGGGTAGAAATTAGTGTAACTGTGCTTCAAATTTGAAGTTGATGAGAATTTAACTATTTTTTATGGTATCTTTTTTCTTGCACAGCTATTTTTTCAGCTCTCTCAAATTGGGCTTTATGTGATGGTTTTAGGCATAACAGCTTAAGTTAGAGTTGCCTTTCTTCAAGGATTTGAAAATGTGCACAGATCCTGATCAACATAAATTAGCATGGCTATGCCTTCTGTTATCAGTTATTTCAAATATATGAAACAATCTGTTTCTGTTTTAATATAAAATAAGATGGTGTACACGTTTACAATACATATCACTACCAGACATAAGCAGGAATACCTGTTGAAGGGCCCTGTGAGTAAAGACAGCCTGTTAAGGATCTTTTTATGCATGAGAGGAATGTCCATATAGTCACTGTGTTCGCAGAAATCTGGGTTGCTGGTTTGGAATACAAAACAATATTTCTGCATTGTGACATAGCCTTTTTTTTTTTCCCCCGAGGGAAAATGGTTGAAGTGCTGATATGTCATTATAATCTACAGGAATTTTGACAATAATTCAAGGGATTAATGAGAAGGCTTACACTAGAACCAACACAAATGAAAAGGTAGCAACTAAGAAGTGTGTATGTAGCTACATTGGTATTCTCTGGCCCTTTTCTTTATAGAAGTCTTGGGAAAGGAGGTTGCTGCCACTATTATTAATCTTTATCTTGTGTTGGCACTTAGCTATCAGAACGCCTCTGACATTTGATGGGGTCTGGAACAAATTCTTTTGTTGTAATAGAATTTTTATGTCTCTGACTAGTCAAGGAAAAAAGAAGGAATTTTGTGAGCACAGAGTAAATATAAAACAGAACTTTTATTTTTCTCCAAACTTTATTTTGCTTTTATTTTTGCTTTATAGCTAAAGGATGTCAGCAGCTCAGAGCATAGCTTTCCATCAATATTCTTCGCTCGCTTGAAATTTTTACTTCTACCCATGATTCACAGTTGTGACCCCACGAGGCGGTGTGTCACTGCTCACTGACTGCTTTACAGCTTAAGTGGTAAGGTATAGAAGCTGTACTTAAGATATCCCAAGATCTAAAGTATACAAATTATGATACTCTTGAATGCTTATGCATAATGTCTGTACTCAGTATATGTAATCTTGTCTGATTACTGCGTAAAGAACTATGCCAGGTCACAGATAGTCACAGACATGGAAAATAATATTGCTAAAATGCAAGGTAGGTGGAGCAGAACGCATGTGCATTTTGATCATTGATGTGCTTTTGTAATTCGTAGTATTGGCTGGGGAATCCCTTCCAAATGTGCTCTGTCTCTTGCCCCATCTTCTGCTGCGGCGAGGCCAAGGTGGCCAGAGAGAGCACACACAAGGCCTCCTGCTTTCCTTGAGAAAAATTACTGCCATTAAAGGTGGGAAACAAGGATGAGGGAGCAGAGGGAGTGCTTTAATTCTCTCCTCCTTTTTCAAACCCTTTAAACACAAGGGAGAGCACCCTGAGGGCTTCACAGTAACTGAATGTCAGACTGGGAGAATGATGGACAAATACGCATAGCTGCAAGATGAAGTGGAAAACTGTCTTTTGGTCCTGTCTTTTGTTGGAGTACTTTTAGCCTTGTGTGGGGAAGGAGGTATCAGTATGGTGGGCACAAGCTTCTGAACATTAGACCTCGTGTATGCAAGGAAAAAACACAGATTCTCTCCTGGATCATCTGCTTTGTACTCATCAGAAACAGCGGATCTCTCTTCATTAAATAGGTTGTTTTACAAGAATACACTTTTCAGTATGTTACAAGGCCTTCTAAGGCAGATGTATATCGTGATTTAAGGAATAAGTTAAGGTCCTGCAGAATGGGCTGGAGGGAGGCAAGAACCTACATACACTGCTCCACCAGCCTGTCCTAACGATGGGGCAAACCCCATTCATCTCCCTCCCCCGGACCCGTCTGTAAACAGGCCCATTTCTGACACGCGCAGGGGAAATGCAGCACGGTCAGCCCAAGGGAGTAACAGTTTGTGGGGAAAATGGATGGGTATTTAGGACTGAAAAACTGCTGAAGTTACTAGTAGAACAAGGAAAATAAGAGTAGCAGAATTAAAGGTAGACTACATTGTGAGAACAACAGAATCATTTCCAGAGTAATAAAGATACATATTGTTGGTATAATTTGAGTCAGAGTATGGATTCCTGAACAAAAAAGAAGTATGTATGGATTTGTATGCTTGCACATTTCTGTCTAAATGTGCGAGATTATGTTGATTATTTGTTGGAATTTTAAAAAACATTTTCCACATAGGAGAAATCTTGAGACATGATACTGCCTGATCTCTGATGGCATATGAGTGCACAGAATGATCTTCATGTTTAATTTTTTTTCCTACTCCATTTATTTTTATACCAGGTCCCCGCGGAGGCACCTGGATTATTAGTTAAAGGCAGCCACAAAAATTTGATTATGTTTAACAATTCATTGCTATGCAGTAACAAGGTAAATTGGGTCCATAGACATAATTTTCCTAGCATTTAGTAAATCTGTTGATAGAGCAAAACACAAAAGAATAATCTGCAAGGTCTGTAATTTCGTTACTTTATAGTAGCTGAGGTATGTGAATAGATAAATTATCTTCTGAGACATCAAAGACAGAGGTATTTGTGAGTGGGTAGTGGCTTGGGAAAGAGGAAAGTGATTAGTGGAGTGCTACAGGAGATCAGTATTAGGACCAATTTTGTTCATTTTATAAACCAATGGTCTGGAAAAAAGAAAGGACCATGCAGTCAAGGATAACACACTTTGGTTTCTGTGTTGCAGGGAGTGGCAGGCCATGAAAAACAAGAGGTTGTGCAACCAGATGCAAAAAGATTTATACAAGATGTACATACAGCTGTCATTTTAGTTAAGACTATGTAAATCATGTGGGAAGAAACTAAGGGAAAGCAAGGAAATAAGGATAAAGAAGAAGGCTGACAGAAGGATGTTGTATTACTAGGCAGTGTTAAGGGAAATATTTTAAATTATTTTAGTAATTTTTCATTGTGTGTGATTTCTTTTAATTTCACTTGTTCAGTGTGGATGCCAGTTCTTTAAAATTCCATGGGTTTAAAAGCTTATGTAAAAATCAGATTGAAATATTTTCCTAAAATACAGTCTCTTCAACTTCCAGTCTCCATAGATAGAGGCTGGGAAAATGGATAAGAAATCCATGAACAGATTCAGGCCTTGTGGCTCATGGGATTGTAGTATTGCTTGGAGTCACCCGCCAGAACTAAGACAATAGCCTGAGCTCTGTTCTGTCGAACTAACTGTTCAAGCAACTAGTTATTCTGGATTTGTTGCATCATTGAGAAGCACGTATTTTCTTGTAATTGCCCCAACAATGGTACAATTGTTTCCCTGCTCATTATTGGTTAGTAACTGTCTAAGAAAATGTTACAGGATTGGAGTTATCACATTCTAAGGAAATACACCCAACTTGTTCTCTGGATATTCACTAAGCAGCATATTTTGAAGTTCTGGAGCTAACCTGTATCAGTAGACTTTATTTAAAAGATAAAACAAGTTGGATGTAACATCTTAGAAACACCTTAGAAGGAAGACCCTTAGTAGTTATACTACTGTCTTGTATGGTATCGTGGGGCCGTGAAGATTAGATGGGGTTACGGAAGAGACAGGAAGCAAGGAACAGCTCTAAAGGCCATACGTGGTGTAAAATACTGAAATACGGATAAAAGTGCTGGAATATCTGGAAAATAAGTATTTGTAGAGAGTATATAGAGAACAAAAATGGAAATGAAGAAACGTTAGGGTGAGCAGGAATCATCTTTCTGCGTAGCTGACAAATTCCTGATTTAAATAGCCCAAAGCATCCTGACCCGCTCTCCAGAGCAGTAACGCGGCGGGTCTGTGCCGTGGGCTGTGTTTCCCTGGCCAGGGCTGTCCTTAAGTTCAGTGCTCAACTGCCCTAAAAGCGGGAGCCCCCACACCGCCCGGCAGGAGGGCGCTGGGCCGGAGGCTGCTCCCCGCGGGGCGCCCGCTCCGCGCCTGCCCGGCGCCCGCCCGCTTCCCCGCGCAGCGCCCCCCGAGCGGGTGCCCGCGGCCGCCGAAGGGCTGCGGAGGGGCTCGGGCGGGAAAGATAACTCTGGCTAATGTGTGGCAAAACGGTGCTTAAAGCGGGCAGTCCGGTACGTTCTCCGTACTGCCATCCGTAGTAAATGTGTGCGGAGGGGCTTCTTGCTGCCTGCAGGGGATCCCCGCGACCAGGGTGCCCACCTGCCTCTGCCTGTCACCGGGTTTGCCATCTGTGCTTCATTTACTCCCTACAAACGTTTTATTAAGTAAAAGATAAAATACGCTCTGAAAAGTAATTAAATTTATTATTAATTTTGAAATTTCAGTATTCGGTTTACAAAAGGGCTTAAGGAGGTTCCAGTATCCAAAGTGTGTTTACTTTTGACTTGAATATGGGTAAAAATGGCAGTTGCCAAAGGAGGAAAAATGTCTCAACAGTACTTGTTTCAATTAACTCACAGAGCCATCGTTAAAGAAACATTAAACTTAGGACATTTCTTCACTGAAACAACATCATCTACGAGCTACTGCTATAATATTTTCCTTTAATATATATAATTCAATTGAATTAAAATTTATTTTAAAAATAAGCAAAGTACTCTAATAAGAAACTGTCGACTGCTATAATATTTTCCTTTAATATATATAATTCAATTGAATTAAAATTTATTTTAAAAATAAGCTCTAAGCAAAGTACTCTAATAAGAAACTGTCATACTACTTGAGGAGATAAAATAAAACTAACACTGTCTGAAATAAGGACAATTTATGCAGAAATCTCTTCCTGACAATTAAATAATTTCAGCATTTATTTCATGGTTTTAGTTTTTTTAAAGTTTTTCCCCAGAAGATTTTCTTTTAGTTTAGAAAGAATTATTTATCTTGGGTAGCTAATGGGGGATGGAAAATTTGCTCTTATTAAGCTCTTACTGCCATGGAGTCACTTTCCCTCATTTACTCTGCCTTTGGTTATTTTTTTTTCTACTATATTTAACATTTGCATAATTTGTTCAAAATTCTTATTTCAGCACAGGTTTGTTTTTTTGTTTTTGTTTTTTTTTATAAGCTTGGGTATATATTGATGCCTGGAAAGACTGCAGCCTGATCCTTGTCATAAGAAAACTCAAACGCAAAAATTAATCTCATGCTTTAGAGAATATTGGAAATTTAATAATGAGAATTACTGCTTATTCAGTTGTGTAAATTCCTTTTTCAATCAATATGAAGAAAAAATGCCTTAATATGGTTAAGGTTTTTAGGAAATTAGAAAATAATTAGCTCAGACTTACTTTATATGGTATGTTTCTCATACTGAATAGAGAAGAATCCACAGAACTACACAGAAATAAATGAAGTTGCAGTGTCAATGTTCAAAGCCCCCACAATTATTTATCTTAATGAATGTTATTTAATATTGACTGGTAATGAAAAGTGCGTCATCTTGCAGGTTAGAATGTCATGACGATTCATTTCAGCTTTCTCCAAATAATGGTGCATTTTGGTTTTGGTGATAATTGGCTTCTGAGCCCAATAAATGCCTGTCCTAGTGGATTCATGTTTTATGTGAGACTGCACATTCTCCTTGTGTTGTAGAAATCTGGAGTTATGTAGAATTATCAAAGAAAACCAGAAAAGTATATATTTCCTGAAGAGGCATATAATGGTTTGTAATTGTTTTCATCTTTTTTTTTTTTATGTTTCTTCTTCAGCTTTTCAGTGCTAAAAACTGTGATGGCCTTGTTTCAGCAAAAGTTGGAAGGGTCTGATTCATTTTTAAAATGTTTGATTTTTTATTTTCTATCGGAGCAGGGTATCAAATGGGGCTGATTCAGGAATATTTTTCCTAGTGGCATTCTTTGCCTTTGGGACTCCCTCTATGATGAGTGGGATGGATGAGTTGAAGAATGGGGTCTTAGTCCAGTATGACTGAAGGCAGTGAGAATTCTCATTACCCTGACTGTGTATGAGTGGATTCAGCAGGGATCTCCTGAAGGAGGAAAGTTAAGATCTAGAATATCTCCAGTTGAAATATACAGTGTCTTAAAAATATAATTTTGTACAGGTATTTTTCAACTTGACCAACATACAGCATCTTTAATGTCTGCTTTTAAAAAGACATGCACTTGGAAGTTCACTCCTGTGACTAGGCCTTTGGGACTGTGAAACAACCTTCTCCGAGTTTCAGATACAAAGAAATGCCAATGCACGTCGGTCTTGCATAGTTTATGAATGATAGATGAGGCAATATTAATATGAAATTCCCATTATTTTTTTAATGGGAGAACCCATTGTACTAGACTATAGGCAGACTTCATTGTAGAAGATTATTCTGAATAGTTTACAATGCACAGTGAAACTTTTGAGAAGAAAAGCTATCATCCAGTTTTAAGTGATGTCTGTTGTTTGAGCCATGATCTGCTAGTGCAAGTATTTTGGTTCAGTTAAGCGTATCGCTGAACTCACATTTACCCTTTTTGTTGCTTTTGCTGTTGTCACCTTTTCTCTGCTGGCTTTGAGGATATGCTACAGACACTGTTGTGATCTTTATAGTCCAGTCCCTTTTTCCGCTGCTGTCATGCCCAGTCTTGCTGTGTGGCCAGTCTGCCCATTAGCTTGTCTTGGCACTGGGAACTTATTCGGAAGTGGATCAGGATCCTGTTTCTAGACTTTTTGATCCGAAGTTGTGTTCTTCAGCCTTTCTTGAAAATTTTTAGCAACTAAAGGTTGCTGTAAATTACAACAATGAAAGATAGATGTGCTGGGTCTCATCTGTAATGCTCTTCTCTGTTCCCACCATCCTTCTCCCTCCCCCTAAATATAGGAGCTCTATGGCCAATTTGAGAAGGTTACCCTGGTTTTCCTTTTGACATACTGCTTCTGCCCCCCATTTCCCTTTTAAGATGGGGAAGAAAAGAGAAAAAAAAAAAAAAGGGGGGAAAAAAAACCTGTCTACCTGTATGTTCAAATTCTGTTAAAAACAGAGTGTCACATTGGAGGACAGTTACTAAAACAGAGAAATTCTTTGAGAAATAAATGCTCTGGGTTTAATAAATATCTGAATTGATATCTTTATAATGATTATCCATGAAAGTATGTGAGGTATGAAGGTGGCAGGATTTCATTAAGTTAGATGTGTTCGCATTTATTATTTGATTAATTTGAGGTGTGACGTATGTAACAAGACAAATGTAATTTGACTTACTGGTTCCGATCATTTATTGTGTTTATATCTGCCAATTTACTAACTTTGTATTTTGCTCAGTTTTAAAATGTCCGCTGTGTTTTGTGTTCATCTGCTATAATCTATAATTTTCAGATTAATTCTTTTATTTGTCCTCGTGAAATAAAGGAAAGTATACTTTGGCAGATAAAGCCTGTGAGCTAAAGCCATACAGTACGGATGTACATGTGTTATCTGGCAAGGTGCATGTGCTGTCTTTCCCTGGTATCCCCCTGTTGGGCAAAACACAGTAGTTAGTGATTTCAAGAAAATCCCACCAATCTGCATGCGCCTACTTTCATGTCCAGCTTGAGATATCTGGAGTTTTTGGTTTGTCATGTATTTGCACCCTGCCAGGTGCAGACTAAAATAGGATTTCAGGATGTGGAAATTGAGTTTGGTTTAAAATCAGTTAGCAGCTGTTTTATCTGTTGTCTTTGCTACTTCCTTTTTCCCTGTTCTAAATCCTAATTTGTGTACTATGAGGCCATCACTGTTAAGAGTACTGGTTTAGACATCTTTATTGGCTAGGAAATGCTATTGATTTTGTTTTTCTTTAAAATGTCTGGCTCTCCGCATTCTGGTTTCTCATTGACAATGAGATCTATATGCTCCGCAGTGTTGCAACTTAAGAGCTTGGCAAAACAATTGTTTTGTAACTGTCGGAAGAACTGTGGAAAATTAAATGTTTATTACAGAGTGAGGCAATCCTGTTATTCATATTGTAGTCGTATGAGGCAATCCAATCTTCTGATTTTGATGAAGACTTATGGAGCCTAAAAATAATTCATCCCCAGTACAGAAAAATATGTGAAAATATACAGTCTATCCCTTAAATCCACAGCATTAAGTTAAATTAATAGAAGTACTTGTACAGTACGTGATTGAATCCATGAGGGATATAGTGTGATATTGTATATTTGCCTAAAAGCTCACTCTGACAGCAAAAACAATGTACCACAGTATGTTTCTTTCTTATCTAATGGAAAGAATAACACACAGAGGCTCAATTCTTGTAATGAAAACCCCCACATTAATTTTATTTTTTGATGTGTCATTGTAATTCAAGAGATGTTTTTAATCTCAGGATTGCTAGGGCACAATAAACCATTTAAAAAGTATTTGGCAAAGATCCCTGTGCTTAGCAACAGCTCCTTTCATTTAAAACTGTTTTTTGAACCAAGCTATTCAAAGCTTTGTTCCACTTATTAAAATAAAGTATCTTACTTCAAACAAGTATTTCAGAGAATATAATCAAGAGGACAGCATTCAAATACAATGCACAGAAAACATAAAAGGTAGCAGCATGAAAAACTCAAATACTTTGTGTATGTTTCCTTGTTTTTCATTAAGAAAAGCTATATAAAGATATACTCATGGTTTTATTTTTCTTTGTTCCATTACAGGGTATTTAATGCTCCATTTCTTACCATATTCTGAAATTCATTACTAGATTTAAAGTAAAATTAGCTGTGAAGTATTTTAGTGAATGAGATATTGCATTAAAGTGGTGTATTTTCTAGTCATCTAGGTGATATAAAACAGCAACAGAGAAGCTAAATATAGAACGAGGTCTATTCATTTTGCTGCTGGCTTTGTACTCTTATGTGAACTACCCTGGTAATACATTGCACAGTGTAACAGTGAAAGCTCCACTTTCCAATGAGGAATACTTGTTCAGCTTCATTATGTAAGTTTACATTGAGAATTTATTACAGATTTTCTTGAATATAACTTTCACTTTGTTTTAGTTCTGCCTTAATTTTGTTTGCTTTTTGTATCAAAAGCATTGCCAACATAATAATGACTCCAGTAACAACGCAAATGCAGTTTCCCTTCATAAGTGAATGGATATGGTTCATTTTTCAGTAGTTCTTATTTCACCTGCATACCTCAGAAAATAAGGAAGGCTGCATCATGCAAGCATCCTTTTCTGTGAAGAGGATTTGAAGGAGGCCAGGTGCCTTTTAGAGAGTCCTAAGAGTCCTCAGTTCTCTCTGAAGTTAAGAGAGGTTGAGATGAATGTTAGAGAAGACTGAACATAAAGAATAATTCTGTTTTGCAGAAGATTTTGCTATTTTAATTTTTTTTGGCTTAGAAATGAGAACCCCAGACTTGAAAATTCCCAGTCAAGAGAAGGCCCTGGATCTGATAGCTCTGGCTCTAGCTCTGACCTGCTTCCTCAGGCTATCGTTCCTAGGGTTACAAACATGGCTAGCAAAACTTCTGCACTGCCGCAGGGATTGACAGGAAACTATCTTAACCGTCCTAGATGTAACTGATAAAATGTTCATGATCCAACACAGGTTTGGGGATAATTGCCTGGAAAGGACTTTCGAATAATGTTGTGTGTAGATAATGCTGTATAACTTTTTCAGGATGGCCAATGGCTGTGACATCAGTGCAATTCTTAATCTTGCATTGTGTGGGCAGAAAGATGGTTATTTCCAAGTTGTTAAAAAGCTAATCTATTCGGATAAGTTTTTGTATCGTGCATTGATATAGCCTCTTTCTTTTTTTTTTTTCTTTTAATTTTACAAACCAAGTTGGAAGCCTTGACATTTATTGGGCCCCCATATTTTTCATTTATACTCTCTCTAGTCTTCACCATCTGTTATGACAGTAAATAAGTTTCAAATAAGCCATATCTTCCTCAGCATGAGTTGCTTTTTCTGCAAAAAAAAAAATTAAAGTTGCAGTTGGATGTGATATTTGAAGTCACAGCTTGTCTTCAAATATTTAGTAGCGTATTCTGTGCCAAGGGATATCAATCTGCCATTTGCCTTGCTTACAGTATAATAAAGATTATCCATTCCCTTCTTTCACAGATATGTCAAGGCTTCTAATTACTACAGTTCAGGAAGTAGCTCTTTCCACAGGCTTTTTCCATTGTGCTTTGACTTAATATGGTTCCTTCTTACCTTTTTGCACATTAAATTCCAAAAGGAGGATATAGTGTCTTACTGAGGTTGATGACGTATGATCTTCCCTTGCAAGTAAATTCCTTGGCTGTAACAACAGCCACTTTTGTTGTTGACTTCATTAGTGGTTGGTGGGTATTTCAGATGTTGGTACCCAACCTTAAGAAGATCAGCAGAGGTTTTTGGTTTTGGTTTTTTTCCTTATACTGTACATAGGCATGGGGGTAGATTTGAGGAGCCACATGTAGTTTATTTTTTTATCTTTATCTTTTTATCTTAATCTTATGCCATGGAAGTATATTACAGCAAGAAGGGATGTGACTTGGAAGTCAGCTTTGTGCAGGCATGCCACTTAGCTTTCAGATCTTTCCAAATGTGTCTGTTTCCTTGATTATGAATATTGTGACACATGTAGGCATTTTATTTATCCTTTGAGAATAATGGTGTAAAATCACAGGTGATTTTAATTGATTGTCTAGTAAACTGCAACAAATGGTTCCTTGAAACTTTCCTGAAGAAGCTCCTCCAACAAGGAAATGCCCCAACCTGAAAGTATTGCTAGATTGGTAAACGTTAATGTTTCTTGTGGACTGTATTTTTTACATTCTTTTAAACTGTTCAAACAGGTAATCTCTAGCCTGTGAGCTTCCCAGATGTGTTAGCAGATGACCTGTGATAAATCCTATCATAAATCTGTAGTCATAATTGCTCCTTCTCTTTTCAATCCCTAACATGTAATATGCTGTGGTTCCAACCATCTCCAGACCAAAGTATATTTTTGCATCCTCCTTTCAAACTTCTGAAGGCTGTAAATATATTTAGTAGGTAAATTTTAAAATCTGCTTCTTTGATCAATGTTTGGGCCTGTGATAGCAATTAGTACTTCCATAATGGCATCAGAGGATACTATATTTGAACATCAGCTTTGCAAAACAAAAGGAGTTGAGGTTGACTGCAGTGTGATTTATGTGAAAAGACTCATGCAACTTCTGCAGTAGCTACAGCATTCATTATGCAAAGGTGCTTTTTGAGTAAAGAAAGAGGTTTTATAGCATTAGAATAAAGTCCATGTTATAGTCAAAACTGATGCACAATTAAGATTAACCCTTTTGTTTGTAAGAGGATTTCACTATCATTTTGATATTCATAAGCTTCTTACTATAACAATAAAGCTTTTATCTTTATGTATGCAATTGTTTTTCCTTTTCACCTGTAAATAGAGTAATTGCACTTTTTTATGATTTTCCAGTATTAGATTAATTTTATAGCATGTTCTGAAATTTCATTCTCTCTCAACATCAATCTTTGTTTTCTTTTTATTACAGAATTATACTTACAAATAACATCATTTCATAACAATAAACATAAAAATATAATGCAATATAGCAGTTACAGGTTTATAGAGTAAACATTTCATTTGAAAGAAAATTCTACTAGCTTGTGCTATTATTTCACAAAAGTGGCAAGGTCAGAAACTCCGAGGGTTAATAACTAAGCCATTTATGTCCTAAGATATGGGGGACAAGTACTCAGGGATCAGTGACTGTACTTGTAAGAAAACACAGGAAGAGGATATCTTGTCTAGAGTTTATCTTTTTTGGAGAATGGGTCTTGGATAAAACACTGATTTTCAATTTAGAGTTAGAGTGCAGTGTAGGGTACATTGTATCAAAGCCAAATGATGTTCCACAGAATTCAATTTCTTTCACCTTATGTTACTGAGTGCCAGGTATTTCAAAGGAGAATTAAAAATCTCCCCACACTGCTTTTGCAGACTAAGCACACTTCTAGGTAGTGTAGCAAGATGACAAATATGAAGCCAGATGATTAGTGCAAGGCAGGAGCTGTTTAAGAAAAATATTTTCTCCTTAGAAAAAGAACTAGGAGAATTTTCAGAGATGCAGAAAGGAATTTTGTGATCGAAGTGTGAAAAGAAAAAATAGAGAGTGATGAGGGGCTTCATAGGAAATTTGAAGTAGGGAAAGGTTTTGCCTTGGATGAGGAAAATCTATGTGATCTCATCATCATTTACCAAATGCTCTGCTGACTTTGCTTACCAGAAAACACTGTGCTAGGAAAATTAGCAATACCTTGGAATTCTATCAATTGCAAAATGAGACTTTACAATTAGAAAAATATTTTGGACTAGGAGGACAATTTTCTGACAGTTAAATGGAATTTTTATTTTGTCACTTTTCAGTGTAAAAATGCACTTAAATTTATGCTTTTAGAAGAACTTTTAGAATGATATGGTCTTGAATCCTGAAGGAGGGGTTTTGTCTCATGGTAAGAGCAGATGTTTAAAAGTCAGGACACTGTTTTCAACATCATTAAACATCTCTGCACAACACTATTATTTATCCATGTGGAGTGGCTTGCCCTGAGCTCCCTGCCATGTTGTCTGTCACCCTGTAGATACGTGTCTCTAGTGCTCAGCTATAGCACTTCCATTTTTCTAAGAAAGCATTTCAATTTTTGAAGACCCTTCTTTAGAAATCCAAGGATTGTTTACAAGTCTCTTAAGTCAGAACCTTCCAAGATTTTTTTATTGTTTTCAAGTCACATGCAGTAAAGAAATACTATATAAAATGAAAGTAGGTGGATTTGTTTCACACTTATTTTGCAAAGTAGTGTTTGTTGACTCTTATTTCCTTATTACCAGTATTCACAAGTAATGTCTTTAATTATATACCACAAAATGAATCTGACTATAATTCCCAGCTCCACTTCCCATTTCCTGTTTGTTTCTGGGCAATACATGATGATTGTCAGGTTTTCAGTACTTTGTCCTTTTTCAGTCCTCTAAGATACCATTACTTTTTCTGAGATTCTGTGAACAGTTAACCAGCTGGCAGATTATTAGGTCCTGGTAATTTGAAAAAGTCTAGCTCAATGAGTGCTTTCTGACCTGTTATTTTTCTATTGTAGGCTGAAATTTCATCTCTTTCTTGTTAATATTTGTGGTAGTTACCTCCATGGTTGGCCTTTGTGTGAAGATGGGCATGTGTGTGTTGGAAATTTTGGCCTGCACATTGTCATTTGTTGATAATGCCAATGAATATTGAACTACAGGACCACATCTTTTCTACTGCTGATGTGCTTACAGCATGACTTCTTGTTTTTTGTTTTAGTAACTTTAACATTTCTTGCTACTTGCATCTGTGTCCTTCTGAAATTAATCCCATGGTAGTCTTTTATGTATTCCCTTAGCCATCTTGACCTCATTTCTATTTTCTGCGTACTTCTCTCTTCGATGTGAGATCAGTGAGTAATTCCCACTTAGTGAATTCATCATTTGCTCTGCCTGTTTCAAATCCCCTGATTTTGTTTTGCTGGTTTTCTTTTCTTTCTGTATGAAGGGTCTGAACTTTCTCATCTCATTCAGCTTACTTTATACCTTCCCAAAGTTTCTCTCTACAAACCATAAAAACATTTCTTGTGGCTGTCTCCTTAGCTTGCAAAAGCTGTCACTGATGCTTTCTAGGAATTTGCAGGCCAATTTGTAGTTTATTTCTTTTACAATACATCCAAGTATGTAAAATCTCCCTGTTTTGGCACGCTCATTTTTAGTGATTGTACCAGTATCTCACAAAAAAATCTCCTCCACCTAATTTTCTGGATCTGTTCTTCTGTAGTAGATAGTCATCATGATAAATGCATATGTTCTTTATCATTGTATGTAATCTTGCTCTTTGCGTTGCTTATCTTGAAGCAAATATATAAAGTATTGTCTTCTAATATAGAAAAATGATGCAAGACAAGAGGCTGGTTCAGACAAAGCTTTAGAGTGCTATCCTTCAAAGTCGAGTTCTTGGAGGCTTAATTCAGCTGTAGGAGCAGAGAGGGCAATCTTACAATATTTGCCCTTTGAAATGCTATCTTTCAGAGGTGACCTTTAAGCTAACTTGGGTCCTAACAACCTGGGTCCTCAGCACAAGATCCTTTTCACTGTCAGCCTCTCACAGATGATACCATCTCTGCCTTTGTTCAAAATCAAGTATCTCCTTCTGATTCTACCTGCCTTGCTTCATAACTCTCTCTTAACTCCAGCTATCATTCAAGTCAAATAGAGTCAGTGGACTACTCCCTTTCTCTTCCAGGGGCGACTTTGAGTATATAATTCTGTTGTGTTCTTTACAGATATTATTCCTTCTAGCTTAAATATTCTTCTTCTCTCTGGTAACAAAACCATTCAAGAATGTTGTAGTACTATGGGAACATTTGGAGTCCTGCAGCACTGCACACTCATTTTGGCACTTAAGCAAACATTAACCATTAAGTTAATCAGGAAACAGCTCAAACACTCTCCTGACCTGGCAGGAGTAAAATAAGAGTGTGACAGCATACAAAATTAAGGAAAGCTATATTAAATCGTATGGATGGTTTCCAAGAACAGAAGAGTCCACATGATTACCAAATCAACTATTGCCATCTTTAGCTATGACCATTGTGTGGGTTTGCTCATGCTTATCCAGGCCGTGACTAATGCAGGTGTTTCTAATAGCAGTTTTTAAGAATTTATGCATCTGTTTCCATCGCTTTTGGAGTTCTGAACCAAAGTTATGCGTTTTAATAAATGAGCCACAAAACTTAGAAGGCAGATTTATATGAATGAAGTTGAAAATTCAGTAAGACTGTTTGTAATAGTTCAGATCTGTATTATGAATTTCAGTGGTTCTTTTTTGTTTCTTTAAAAATGTTGAAAACTGTTCTGGGTTTGGTTCATCATAGTCACATCCACTCTGTTCCTAAGAGCTGCTTTATTAAGAACTTCTCTTCCTGAAGAATCCTGCTTGAGCTCTCACCTTATCCCCTGAAGACACTTGCGTAGTGCATCAGATGTGTGAGATGGAGTGGTCTAGGGCATCATGCCTTTCCCGGCAGCTCTTGCAGCCTGCCTGCCAAGACCCTTCTAGCACTCTGTTTTCCTTGATTCATCTGCACTGTGCAAAAGCCATGACCTGAGAGGTGTCCCTAGTTCACGGGAGCTTGTACATCCTTATCAACAGGACAATCATGGAAGGCAGGGCCTAAAAAGCCCTGTGGGATTTTCAGCTTTGACTTCTGCATTTTTCCACTGCATTCTAGGGCCTGTCAGCACTTTGTTCCTGATTAGTCTGGCAGCTAACAGAATACCACTGCTATCTCTGTACTTCTCCCTACTTTTCTCAACTGTATTGTATTCTTGCCTTGCCAGTGTATTTTTTATCTGTACAATAGTTTATTTGGTTGAACTCAATATGTTTGTTTTTCTAAATGACAGCGAAACTGGTATTTTGGTGTACTTGCATATTACTCCATCAATCATTGGAATAGGACATTGACACAGTGTTAAATTTTTTTTAAGTAAAACCAAGCTGGTTTTATTATTTTGTTGTGTACTATTTTCCACTATTCCCATTGGACTGGGAAAATTGAGATTTCATGGGCCTAATCTTCTCAGCTAATGTTACGAGGCAAAGCTACGTAGCATTTGTTGGAAAAGAAGTTCTGTTTGTGTTCAGCTCATTCTTCTGTTTGGCACAGATGTAACTTAAAGTGCATTAATTGAAACTACTGGAGTTTTTTTCACTGTATGACTCAAGTTTGTAGATAATTACTAGTTAATTATATTTCAAAGATTAGGTTTATTTTTTAATGAGCAGATAGGTAAATGTGTGATGGCATCTATTGTTGAAATAGTGTCAAGTAATACAAAGAATAAATATGTAAGTATTGTGCAAGATGATATGAAGGGAGGAGAAAACTGGAGAGAGAAGCAGAGAATTTACAAAAGATCAGAACAGAAAGAACTTCTGTTTTGGCCAGGACTAGGTCTCTATCAGATACAAATTAATTTTTTAGAAGGCAATGTGAAGGCTGAAAGGCAAATGGGCAAGATGAAGTCAGAACACTGTTCTCTGGAAGTTAATTACAGTACTGTAACATGCTGGAGAAGGGCAACAAGCTTATAAACAAAAAATTTACTGAGGGGTTGCGATGAGTAGTACTAGCAGTATTTAAAGAAAAGGGCTTACAACATATGTGTTGTTACAGTTTTGGGAAAGAAGGAAAGCTGCTAGAGGAGAGGATTTCTGGGTGTGTGACACCAAGGATGAAGGCTGACGGAGAGTGGGCAGTTGGAGATTGACACATTCACGGTAACTGTAGATTCCCTGCAGGATCAGAGGCCAGTAAACAGGAAAGGAGAATACATGAAGAAACGGGTGCTGTCACTGGCTTGAAGCTGATTCATGTTAGCAAAAAATGGCTGTTCTGCTGAGAATTTGAAGTGCTGAAGGGTTTGTGTAATTATGTAGAAGAGAGATGAGAGAGGACTTCTGTTTAGGAAATCCAGATGGAGAAAGCAGAGACACTAAGTCCCTAGTGCGGATGTTGTAGACAAGACCACAACCTTAGTGGAGAGGAGCAACCTGGTATTTGGATGTTCTTCAGCTATGCTTCTGAACGCGCAGGAGGGAACTCCACATATTCTATGTAGAGCATTAATGAGTGTGAGTTTTGTATGATGTATCTTTATTCATAGCTTTATAAAGTAGATTTTCTAGTATTTTCAGATTCTCCCCAGGTAAGAACTTTTAAATGGTCCTAAAAATTTTTATATTATCTTTCTAAGACCATTACTACAGATAAAAGCAGGGCTTTTTTATGAAATAGCATACACTTCTCAGCACTATAGTTTCATCCTTCTCCTGCATCATTCTATAACAATATTTATTTCTCGATTAAACCTGTACACTAAATACAGTTGCTTTGGATCTGCCTAGTAAGAAGTTTAATTCCTTTGATACAGCTGATTACATTAACTTTGAATTGTGTAAAGTCTGTGAGTGGGATTTGCTTTTTCTTATGAAAATATTATAACTAGCTAAAATAGATTTTTTGATACAAATGTTATTACAGTTATAAATCTAATGTAGTTTTTATGCCTTAATGCCAAACCTTGAAATACTCTTCATTCTTTGCCATGATGAACATTGACCACTTACTTCTACCAAATGTTTCCAGCTCCTTAGATAGTGTTGACATTTAAAAAAACCCCTTTCATTCTCATTCATAATTATTTCTTTAATAAGTGCTATTGAAAAGCTAACAGCTTTTTTTTCAAACCCTATATAACTGTCATAATCCATACAACTGTCATAATAACTATTGAAAAGTCAGTAAAATTTGTGAGTTTTTCATACGAGTGTATTGTCCAGTGATAGGTATCCCAAAGATCTGTCTGTATTCTTATACAAACAGCTTTGGTAGTTACAGACCCCTGGTTGCGGAAAGCTCCGATGTCTCTTCCTTCACAACCCCACGGGCTGGAGTGGAAGCCACGAACTGCTGTGGAGACACACAGTGGCATATAGTTTTGAGTAGATTTTGTCCCCTGCGATCCGTATGGTGTTCCACATGCATAGCCAACTTACTCGGCCATTGCAAAGAACGTGGGGGGACTACACTTACTGAACAAAGATTATTCTTCATGAGTAATATTCTTGCCTGTCGTTTTTTGGATAAGAAGCAATTTTTAAAATGTGTTGTCAGAAATCCATCCCTTATGCAATAAAAAACTCAAAAGCTGTGCCTGATGACATACAAGATGTCCAGATCTGCATTGGCTCCTTCTCTGCAATCTGTTTACAAAAGTTAAAAAATGCAGCAGAATGAGTTGATTTGTAAAGGTGCTTTTTTGAATGCTAAATTGTATCTGCAAAACTGAAACACTAAAATTTGTTTTGTTTTATTACACAAGTCTTCTGAAACAAGTTTTAATGTAAATGGAAACATAGGATTAGATTAGCACATACAAAACAGAAGAATGACTTACTTGATACATTTTTTCCACTCTCAATGGAAAGAATTCTATGAATTAAGGAAATAATATAGTTATTTGTGGTTCCTATTATAGGTAGTTTATATTATTAGCAAAAAAACAATCTGAAAAATACATGTGCGATTTTTATTTTCTAGTAGTATTCATACTAAACTGTCATGTGGAATTTTTTATTTAATGAAAATGCTTATTAAAAGACTTCTGAATTTACCGAAACATTAATTACTGGTACATTTTGAATTTTAAAAATGCTTATCCTAAATATTTTGAATTTGTATTTTATCCTGAATGAGCAATCTGCTTTTTAGAGATGCAGTGTACCTCATTTGCCATTGATACAATGTGAGCTAAAAAGCTTAGCATATCTGGAAACTAATTCAATAATTTTATGCTTCTCTTGAGATCTCTTTAAGCCTGCAAGGAGTTGGAAATTCCCAAGTAATTGTTAGGAAATACCGCAAAAGAAATAATTTCTTCTGTCTCAGGTTTGCAGAAATTCCAATTAATAGAGTGTATAGAGTCATATATCCGCTCTTTCTAACCACTATTTTAGTTTTAGGTTTGTTAGCATGGCTATAAATTTCTGGAGCTATGTGGCAGTTGAGCTCACTCCATTATTTTTAGTGGGTTTTAGTAGTTTCCCTTTGAAGGACAGCCTTCCTCGTTTCCCTCCAACATCCTACATGGCTAACATTCGGGGACCAAAAGACCATGCATCCAGCAGGATCCATGGCACGTGAAACCTTGCAGGGTTAACTCCTTGAGATTTCTCAAGGCAACAGCTGCTGATGTGCTATGCTTGTTGCCTGTCATGCTGATTAATAGTGCCTTGGTATTTCCTTAAATGTCCCTTGCTCTCTGTGTTTTTGTGAAATCACAGTTGGAGTCAGAGCTCGCTCACTGCTCCTGGTTTCTGTTTGTCAGCACAGAGAGCCTCCTCTGCACCCAGTGCTTACGAGCTGCACCAGTACAAGTAAAACAACAATAATTCTGATTATCTAGCAGTCTTAAGCAATTACCAAAATTTGTAAAAATATCTTAAGCATGGACTGAAACAAGTTTAAGAGTACCTAAGACGTTCTGTTTCAATTTCTTGTCCAAAGGTGAGTGCTTGCAGGCAAACTTTAAGCTTCTGAAAAATGCCTTTATTTGCAGTATACTCTAGCCAGCCCCTTCTGGTGGGCAAGCAAGCATCTGCACGTGGGCTCTGCTTCTCTGCATGACTGTCTGTTGTCCCCAAACTCATGCTAGTATCCTTAGTCTGTAGCACTGTGTCACAGGAAAAACATGATGTAAATTTCTTTCTCATTATTTGTTACATTTGTGTCTACCTCTGAGCTATAAAGCAAAATTCCCTTTTTTCATTATCTAAGTAGTAATGTAATTACTGGGCTGTGAGGGGGTTGTTTTGTTTGGTTGGGGTTTTTTTAAATGTTGCATGACATAGTGCTATTAGTGTTTTATGGAGTAATGATGATGAAAGAGGAAACTGCATTCCAGTGGCAGGTCACCTCTAGGTTAAGAGAGGAAAAAAATATGCAGTTTCTGTCTTGGTTGCCTACCATGGAAGCAATGGTACCTAAATATTCAAGTCAAGCATTTTGTTCTGAGTAGTAATCTAAAATATGCTTGATACAAGTCACAGACCAAAAGGTAAATAGCAGGGTAAAGTGTAAAATTATTTACACAAAGATAGAATACATGTGGAGGTAAACAAGTTATATACCATGGGCTATAGACAAATATAAGTTCTTTGTCCTGCTTGAGCCTTAAAGTTCACATCTGCCAATATTCATATCCAACTATCATGAATCCATGAGCTTTGTGATATCTAAACAAGTTTCACAATAAATGATATACAAGTCAATAATACATTTTTATTCTATTTTATTCTATAAAAATGTATTTTATTCTATATATTTATATATATTTTCACCATGCTCTTTCACAAATGTATAAAAATGCTAACACAGGGACCAACACAGATCAATATACTGAGAAACATGATGAGTTTTATTATTTTTTTAAGGTAAATAACCTTTCTGATGTTTCAGGGAAAATTCCTAGAGAATAATATCAATAGGAAATTGTAATTTCTAGCTATCTGACATAGCATAATTTAATGCTGTCTTATCTTGACACACTTTAAGTACATACATGCTAATGGCGAAGGTTACTTATGTGATCGAATCTATTGAAAAAAAATAACTTGTATTTTGCTCCTTTAGCCCCGGGGTGCTCTTGCTAGTTTGTGAGTGTCCATGCTTTTCTTTGTCATTAATGAAAACATTAAAAAGCTGAAAAGAATTATATTAGTCTCATTAAGGTGGTTTTCAAGTTCTAGCCATGTGGACTGAATTAGAGAAGAGTATTTTTGCACTTCTGAACCAGAAACCAAACGAGTTACACTTGACTGGGCATTTTAGGCTGAAAATACAAAGTTCATGAATAAACTTTCAGAGGAAGAACCACCTCATTTCAGGTGGTTTAGGTTTGATTTTATCCCTGCTTGAAGGAACCTCCACTTTAAAGATCTTTTCTGAAGATGCAAAAGATTGAATTCTCATAGATCTAGTTCAGATTAATCATGTTCTGATGGTTGTCTGAATCAAATTCCTCAAAAATTGCAGATGTGAACTTGAAAAAAAAAAAAAAAGAAGCTGTGCAGAACATTCATTTAATGTTAGAAATGAGTTCAACGAGCCTGTCTCAGCCTTCTATGATTTTCACGTCCATGTGGGCCTACAGGGGCAGCTCCATTGATTCAGTAGAATTATGCCTTTTAAAGTTGTTATTTATTTGAGGGAGCAGTAGTATGTATCTGATTGAAAAAATATGTATCAGCTAATTCTATTTGATGAAGGAGTAAGGAAAGACTCTTGTGAATTTTTACTATACCTAAAATATCTCTGGTGCATCTGTATCCTCATGAATGACAGTATTATAGTTTTGAGAAAGATAACATTTGTAGTAGCTTCATTTCTGTTTTATGCAATATTACCTTATCCAGAAGCAATATGAATTTAAAAAAAAAAAAGTAATTTAACTGCATTAATATTTAGTGCATTTCAGTTCTAAATCTTTCCTTTCTTAAACTAAAACTTCATTTCATATAAGGAGAAATTTAAACAAGCTAAAATTGATATTTACACTGATTAGATTAAAATCTGAATTTCTCAATTTACCCATGGAAACATATTAATGTAATGGATACTTTTCTGAATTGGATGACAGGCAGATTGATGTGTCAACAGAGAAAAGAGTTATAACCATCAATGTGTCTCTCATTGTTTGACAGTGATTTACTACTGTCCAGCAAGTCTGTTACCTTAACTTTCAGATTGAGTTACTTGGAAAAGTGCATTACACTACAACCATTTTTTGCCGTGATGCACAGGCCAGTAAATGGCCTCCCAAGACTGCTCTGACAGACACTCTGAATGACATTACCAGGCAACTCCACTGCTTGGGCAAGGTACCCTATGGTCACTGATGTGCCATCAGTAACACATGCAGTTCTTTTATAGGAGATGGTCTATAACTTAGTTTTTAGTTTGGGAGTTCAAGAAGAGTGTCTTTTTTTTGGTTTTGAAACTTAAAGCTGAATTTTATTTTTATGCATTGTTTTTTAGTCCTGAAAGGCACTTTTTCATCTTAAATGGAAAATTGTGATGAATATCCAAATTCTATAAAAACAGAAACTTTTTTGAACTTTCAAAATTTATAATTTTAAAGACTTTTAAACACCTTCAAAAGAGTGATTTTGATCAGAATGGACAATGCTGTGATTGTGTCATGTTTTACCTCTATTATTTTGGTAGAAATAATTTATCCAGATGAATATATTATTTCCCAGTATATTTTTCCTACTTAAAATTTTTGTGGCTGTGCTTTGCTTTCTCTTACCTAGATTTGAGCTAGGTTTGGCCAACCACCACTTTTTTTACTTCACTTAGAAAACCACTGTGTCCTTGGACCTTTTTTCAGTTATGTGGTAATTTTCATAGTAGTTTTCTGTATCTGTGTTGGCATTAGTAAAGGACATCCTTATGTCCCTGAGTCTCTTTGCTTAAATACATGCCGACAATTATACTTCTATACAGAAGTAAACTTAATAGTACAATACATAAAAAATTAATAGCGACATAACTCTTACTTGCTATATCTTACTCTGTTGCCTGTTTTTGAAAACTCTTGCTATTTTTTAACACATTAAATTGGCATTTGAATGAACATCAAGCCATCATTTACATGGCCATATTTTGTACAAACAACTTTCCAGAGATGCTGTATCGGTGCATTGCATTACTACTTACAGTTAGGCATTAAACAGTTCTTGTCGATTTATATCATCAGCAGAAGTTTATAATTCTGAGATAGTTTAGCACAAAGTTGGAATAGCCTTTCAATTTTCAGGGAGGGTAGAGTTGTTGAATGCTTGTCATTAAAAGACCTTAAAAGTAACAAAATAGTGTATTAAAATTGTGTACGCTTTAAATTAATAATGTCTATTTGGAGGGAGATTTTTTTAAAATATCGTCAGAACTCTTAGTTGCAGAAAAGAGTGTTAACTGTGGCTGACAGTGTCATATGTAAAAATGTTTTAGTGTTAGCTAAAGCTGTCCTGATGTCAACTTGCAGATGTGAATAATACAGACAGTCTCAGATACAAAATTATTTCATGTTCAAGTTCTTGATTTTTTTGCAAAAGGAGACTGGTTTTGTCTGCTGCAAAAAACGGCAAAAGAAACATTATGTTTGGACTTGCTCACCCACTTTCTGAGAAAGTGTAGAGAGAGCAGTAAGCAAGTTGCACAGGGTCAGTCTACAAGGATGAGCCAAGGACACTGAAATGCCTAAAATAACTTGGACCTGAGTGAAATGTGTATCAGGTTGCTTTTCATGGGCAACATGTATCATTGGTCCATGTGCCACATTTTCTACTCTTCATAGTCTCTCTTTACTGGCATTGCATAGCATCAAGGAGCAGTATCAGTATTACTAGCATAGCCTGAGAAAATTCTACAGGCTAAAAGTTGTCATCAAAAGACCCAGCATTAGTTACTATGACAAATAAAACATGGGCTGAAGAAGAAATTGAAGTTTACCTCACACATAAATGATTTTATTGTAATTCAGCCATCCCATCTGTTAGAGCAAAATGGAAAGTTTACAATAGAACATATGTGACTCGAGGAGTGTGTTTCTCCTTTAATGTGCCCAAGTGTTAGAAAAACAATCATGTTGTAGTTGTCATAGTAACTTCCAGGGTTTTTTTTTTATTATTAAATAAAATGTATTATATGAAAACTATTAGGTGATAACATCAATTTTGAAATTAAAGAAATTATTTGGGAAAATATATATCACTTTAGAACACTGAAGATTCTCAAGCATGTTTGGTTTTCCATTGAGAAATGTTTCAGCTAAGCATTGGGAATTCCCTTCAGTAGCAGTTCATCTGTGTGATAGGTCCAGAATCACACTGTAGTTTGTAGCGATGTTACATGTTGTACCTCAAGCCTTAATTTCATTTGCCACCCTCAGAACATCATTCATTCAGTGCTAGGGAACATGGCAGTTAAATGTCTATTCCAATCTAAAATCTGCTGGAATTTGTTTTTTCCTTTTTGCATAATTTGTGTTACGGCTGTTGGATTCCTCAGTCATAACACTAGAATACTTGGCCTAGAGAAAACAAAAACAAAAAAAGTAATGTAGTCATTTTTTTTTCTTTCCTACTAAGCTCCATTTGATATGGTGTTTGTTTGTTTTTTTAAATCATTCACTCATTCTGGAGTTAGTACTACTACTACTACATAAAACAGTAATTAAAAATAGGAATTCAGTTATTCTACATCCGTGACATGAAATACTGAAACCCGAACTAACATTTTTCCAACACATTCTTCATTTGTCATGTTGCTTGGATTTTTTGCTTACATGCCAGTTGATCTTCTTCATGTTTATTTTATTCTTCTAAAAGGTATTGATGCAAGCAAAAGTTGTTGATCAGATTTGCTTGGAAAAAATATACTGTATGGGAATCGCCCCACAAAATGGAACATACTATGTCCATCTACAGATGTGCACCAAATTCTCTTTGGATAGCTTGTTTTCTGCAGAGCTGAATAACATGAAACATATCTTCTGGGCTGATTTAGTGCCAGTGTAAGCAACTTAATGTAGTTCAGACTGGGATCAGACAGCCCTTTTTCTGCTTAGCTGCAGTGCACGGTGGGAGAGCTGAGCCGGTGCTGCACAGACTGACATTAGAGCGGGGCTGTGGGTGTTAGGGGTACCTGAAAGGATTCTGCAACAGCACTAGCACAGTGTGGGAAACCCAACAGGCAAGGATAAATTAGGACTTGACACAGTGAATTATTGGTGCTGTATGTAGTGATTTCTCACTGATCCAGTTACATGTAACTTCGTTCTCTAGATTTGAATTTATAAAAGGTAGTTTGGGAAGAAGGGAGGGTTATTTTGTTGGGTTTTTTTTCTGACTGATTCTTTTATCAGGGGTATTTCTGACAAGAATCTTGAGGAGGTCCTGTTCCCAGTTCTGCTGTAGTTGTCATGTTGCAAAGACAATCTCTAAGATGCTTTAGCCCAGATTAACTTTTAAGTACTGAACTGGGGTGACTAATTTAGGTCCTTAACTGTTATAAGTCTCCTCTACAGTCAATGAAGACAAACATCTCCAGGAGCCCCTTTGAATCATAAAATTAACAGTGTAGATGTGCTTGTCTTTCTTACTATCCTTAAAGGAACAGGAGATTCTAACTTGCTTCATTTAGATGTCTAAAACTAGGTGAGATGGACCCAGTCCCTTGCATTTTAGTTTTTTGTGTCTTTAGAACAGGAATAATACTCGGGTATGCTTCAGAAGTGATGCGGAACCAAATATATCAAAGTTTGTGCTAGAGTTTTAACAGCTGTGGAGTTAGACGTAAGTGCTACTGTAATACCCTAAGTTTTCTCATAGTGTGTTAACAGAGCATTTCTAAAAGTAATAAACATTTGATAGATATTTTTTTGTCAAGATCTTATGGCTTAAACCTCTTAATTTATTTTTTTTTATTAGTGTCCTGCCAAATCTTTTCCTTTTCCTCTCTCTACTTTCTGTAGACTTTAAAATTATTGCCTAGGGGCTTTTCAAGGGAAACAGACATTTTATAAAATACCAGTAAAAAGGGTAAATTTTGGCATTAAATTAAAAGACAATGAATCACTTTTTTTGCTGTTAAATTAATTATCATCAAAGGTTTCATTAACAGCAGATTTCTTATCAGCAAAGTCAACAACAAATTTGGAAACTGGACAATTTTCTCCCATTATCAAAAAAGAAAACATTTTATGGCCCCTTTTTTCTCACTTTGTCCTTTCTAGAAGACTGACTACAGCATGCCGAGTGGGATTCAAAAGTCCTCAAATCTCTTCCTGCCTTCTTTGTTTTAACTGGAGTTGGAAAATGTGATATCAAAATACAATCTGTATTTTAGTCTGATTCTGTCTAAAAATCAGCTTCCGTACATCATTACTACAAAAACCTTTAGTTTAGGATGTGTCCATTTTAAATAAAATTGTTTTTTCAATAATTATCTAACAATTATCCTTCTATCTGCTAAACTTTCCTTTATGTTTAGGTGAAATTACTTTAAACAACCTTATTTTGCCCACTAAAATTTCAGCTTAACTTAGCTTTACTGGAACATTTGAGCTGTTCAGTATTTTATTTGTTCAATGAAAAAAAAGAAAAACAAACACCAGAAACCACAACCTCTTTTTGTTCTGCTGCTGCTATGAATTTATATTGTCTCCTTTTTTGGGGTCATTTCAAAGATGAGAACTTCTGCACAAGTTATGATTGAATTACAAATCATCTACCATGTCTGAATTGCAGGGTAGCTGTATGTTACTAGTACTACTATGTGTAAGCGGAGAAGCATCAGATAGATTGACAAAAAAGAACAAGTCATGTTTTATTTTTCTGGTGTTAATGATTAAAGAAGGTCTTGATAACTTTGATAACTTGATAACCAGTAACTCTTGAAGATGTTGGAATATAGGTAGTTTAGAAGATTGAAATACTGATACAATAACATTTTTCTCCCCTGTCATGATAACTGTCATGACATGATCTTTGGCGCAGTTTTAAATGTATCCAGTGATGTAATTGTGGGTTTGCTCTCTTTCTGAAAGGGGATTCAGTGGTTGTAGTATCGAGAGATGTTTGCTTTGCACAGTGTCAGCACTGGGTAGGGTACTTACTAAGCCTCTTATAAGGCCTTTGGAAGGTGGAGTACGTTGTAAGATTTAACTGATTCATTTGTTTTAATTTCCTACAGAGATAACATGGCAGCATTGCGTGTACAGCTCAGGGTACACAGTTAGATGGGGTGGAGCTGCCGCCTTATTCATTGCACAGGGACTGATGCAAAAGGTCTATGAGGTTTGTAGGCTGTAATTATCCCTAGTAATTTAAGAATCCATTTACCTTCTGTGGATGGAGATACAGTTTAATCAAATACAGTGCTAAATCAGCCTTTATTAGGCACATTCTGTAGGCTATTATGTAGGTGTTAACGTTTAAAATGCTTCTGTATTAAAATTCTTCCCAGGTGAACAGACACAGGTTTCAATTGTAAAAAAAAAAAAAAAAAAAAAGAATCTTGCAGTAATGACCACCAAATTGTTTTTTTCTTTAGAAATTGTGCTATTTTGAGCAAAGACTCTTGGTACTTACAATGTTTGTAAACTGGTCACTCTGTAAACCAACTGGCTACATTTGAAAATTAGGAGCTGCTGATTCATTTATTCAATGACTAACCAAAACATTTAAAAGCTTAGAAGTTGCAGCTATGTATTTTTCTGTTGAGATGGCAGTTTCCTGATTTGCCCTTAATTACTTCATGTGAAAGGATGCAATCCCAGATCCCTTTGTAGATCTTTGACCATATGCATTTGAACTCCCTTCCATTTCCATTTATAAGTGCTGGGCTCAAAGTTTGGAAACCTCTGCATTAACGTTATGATTATCTTTGGGATTTAAAATAGAAATGCTTCATGGGATTTTCCTTCATTATTATTAATTGTATAGCAAACATATTAGCTGTATTGAATGCAAGGTAGCTCAACTTCCATAGCAACAAACATTTTGGTCTGTACCAAAAAGAGAGATCTGCAGTAAAGAAATAGTTCTAGAGACTAGTAGCAGTAATATAATGACTGAATTGGTGTTCATGGATTACTTTGTTAATCATACTAATTTTTGGTCTGCATTTATCATGAAAGGCATACTTTTCTAAGGCCTTTGCTGGTGAGGCACTGGTGCTGGTGCTGATCTCAGATACCCCGGCATAGCTCTTTCATGGCAGCTGCTCTTGCTGTTAACAGGATATTCCCGTTACAAATTTCAAAAACGTGTATGTGGGCATTTCTGGTCATTATGGCTGGAATGTTAACTGTTGGGAATTTGATACCTTTCTGACTTAGAATAGTTTTACTACCTGTATTTTGAGGGTAGGGAATAGAAAGGTCCTAGAATAGACCTAGAATAGAAAGGAGGTGTGTAACAACTCAGAGTTTAATCTTGATGTTCCAGCTCCCAAGCCACTTCCCTAAAAACCAAATGAGCTTTTGGCTGTAAAAATATGCTGTCTATTTCTTGAAGGAGCATAAAGATACAACCAGGTCTGGTTTTATGCTGCATTTTTAATTATAAATATTAGCAATTAGGTTTATTATTAAAACACTGTTTTCTGAAATTACTTGAGCAAGCTGCAGTTATTTGTTAACTATGGGTGAAGGTCATGTTTGCCAGTGAAAAGCACGAAACTAAATTTTTAGCAACTCTTCTAATTCTGCAGAATTTAACAGTGGTATTAAGTACTTTATTTCAGAAGAGCTTATATTTTTGCTCTCTTATCACTGACTATTAGGTGTTTGGGAGCAAAAAAGCATCCAGTCTGGCTTCTGTGAAATTTCTAAGTGCTGCTTCTATAGATACTGAGAACGTTCTTGAGAAGAGGATGTCTACAGTTCAGAGCTTGGAAGTTAGAACTTAAGTTAGGACTTCTCTCCCCCTTTCTATGGAATTGGAGAAGCTTTCTGTGTTAGAGCTAGAGGCTCTGCCAGTCCCTGTGCAGTTTTCACAGAGTACAGGACCCGTAGACCTATAAGGGTGAATAAGAATGCATAAGACAGTACCATTCCCAAATTTATAAATTCTACAGGAGCCTTAGTTTCCTTGCAAATTACTCAGTCTTTGAAGTCAGGATTATACCTGTTTACATGAATAGTAAATCTGGCCTGAAGTATAACAGCTTGCATTTACTACAGACTTCTGTGTTTAGTGACTCTAAATAATATTTGATGTGCTCTGTTAGCCCCTGGTTATAGCAAAGGCACCTATTCAGTAAGTCAGATGAACTGCGTTGAGCTATTTCTAGTTCACTGGACACAAAAGACAGAGAAACTTGATGATGAATATGATCACACCCAGAGAAAAAAAAAAAAGTGGAATGAAGAATAACACCAGATTTAAGAGGTGCATTTAATTTTAATATGATATATTTTAAATTAAATTATGAGTGTAATATGAGCAGGATTTCTTCTCAAAAGCTAAAGGCTGATCACCAATGCTGGTAGATTTATCTATTACACACTGACTGTCTGCTATCTAGATGTATGGTAATTGTGAGTGTGGCTTACTCTTTAAATCTTGAGAAAATAATAGAAATGGAAATACTGCCAGCTGGCCTTTTTGTTCCAAAGAATTAAAAAGAAAAGAAAAAGCCAAAGATTCAATGATGCTGATAGTTGCTTGCTTTCTGGGCAAAAAGCAGCATCTAATTTCCATTTATATGTCCCTCACAGGGATAATGTTTTCAAGCTTCACCATATAAAAAGAGTCAAAATAGTTTCTTAGTTAATAAGTGCCACTACTAGGCTTTTTGTGTAAAAATGAGAGCTTTTAACATCCATAATGTGGTGTCCTGCTAGAGTTTGCTTAGGGAGGGGAGCCACAGCGCATTTGATGTTGCAACTTAAAAGACAGATGGTCATTTGGCCCAGGTGTTCTGAGTTAGAGTATAGATGCAATAAGGTGCAAAATGTATACAGTTGGCTAATAAATACTTCACTCCTGCCATTCATGAAATAAAGGAGAAGGGTTGTTTTAGTCAAGTCATTCTTTCCTTTTCTTAATACTGATACGGTCAGTGATAGTCCCAATAGAAATGGCAGGTATTTCCTAGATTTCCCAGGTCAGCATTTATGTATTATTGTTATGAAAGTGCATCATAGTAATAATTTATTCCTGAAATAAATATTAGAATTAATATCTTTATTTCATACCTTTGTTTCAATTATTTACTTTTGAGGTGTTCAAACAGTTGTTTCCTTTAGAAGTAAGTGGCCAATGTGAGTATCTTCAGTTGTCCTGAATGAGTGAAACATACTGATCTTCATTATTGCTACTTATAGGCACCAGCTAACACTGGAAATAGCATTAAAGAGTGTCAAATAAGGGGGCTATACATATCATAAACGTCAGCATTTAACAGATATAAAAAAGGAAAATAATAGTTTTAGCAATTACATGTAGTCAATTGCAGCAGGTAACAAGCACAGTTAGCTTTTCATTCTTTTTCTGAATGCATAGAATTTCTAACTCTCTTTAAATACACACAAGAAGTGCAATAAAAAAAGTAGATGGGGAGAAACTTCCAGAAGGCTGAGAGGCAACCTTTCCCCCATATTTAGAGCCACTTAATTAAGTCAGCAGCAAAGTCTGTTTAATACAGTGGGAACGGATCAGGTTCATCCCTTGAGATTTGTTCTGCTTCCCACCTTTGTAACTATCTCTAGCTTTGTCTACCCTCATTTCATTGAACAAATAATATGGATAGAAGTAATCTAAATTCACCAAAAGATCATCATAAAGAGAAATTTAAAATACCTGTTTATAAATGACCAAGAACATGAACTATAACATAGCAGTATAGAGTGCCATGACATGATGCCATCTGAAAAATTAAAATAATAATGGAAAAAAGAAAGAATCACTAATACTCATTCTGGTATGAGGTCTTAGAATAATGTAAGAAGCAATGGCCACTTTTTTTTTGAGTTGAAAAAAATTCCCTCTCACAGCAATGGATTGAAGTCAGCCTTCTTAGGGCACACTGTATAACTTGGGAGGGGGGAAATCAGCATTTCATCTGCAGCACCTTGAAAGCCAATTCTGGCAGTACAACTGAAAGCTAGTATTGTAAATAATGAAATTCACTCTGATTCTCTGTATCCCATCCTATCTGAGAGTAAGGTGATTCTCAGCTGCTTTGTTTTGATGAATGCACTGTATATTTTTCCCATTTTAATTATTATTCATTGCAGTTTTATTGGTCTATATTGCTCATGAAAGCTTGTATTGAAGACTTTACATGCTAGACTCAAATTCCCTCCCACTCCTTCAATCATGGCGTAGGCTGTTTTAGGATCTGCTTTTGTGTCTTGTAAAACATATCTTTCAGCTCCTGTATTACGTCACTGTTTTTATGGAGATTCTGGTTCTTTATAGCTTTCAACCATCCTAACATATTTGCAGGATTTAGCACTAAACAAATTCAATAACTTTTTTTTTCAATCTTCTAATTATTTCTTCCTTTAGGTGAAATACAAATAGAGGAAGCAGCAGTTTAAGGGGTTTCTGAAAGCTTTGATACTCTGCCGTCATCCTCAGGAATGTTATAGATGTGTCTTTTCATAACAACAACAACAAAAAAGACAGAATACGTGTCACTTTTTCTTTCTGACTTCATGAAAATCTTTTTTAAATGGTACTGGAATAGACCCCAAGAAAGCCTCTACCTGTGCTCTCTAAACCTTTTCTATTAGCAGTCTTTTCTCTGTGGCATAATGTTTGTTGGAGGAGAGATAAGAAAGAGAAAGAGCTTTTTTTTAAAGATTGTTTATTGTCAAGGAAAAACAAAGCAGTAAAACATAACACATAAAAAATGAAAATTGCTATATGGTTTAATTAATATTTTGTAAAAAGAATTTTCTATTCTCCCACAAATTCATGATAGCAGCACTGCTGGCTGCTTGTACATGATTTATCATGTCAGATTATATTGCAGCAAGCAGACTATATACCTTTTGACCTTGAAGACTCCTACTATACTGCTATAAATTTTGGTTTCTTAAAACTGGGAAGTCAAAATGCCCTTTCATTTAGATAGTTACTGAGCTTAAATACCTAGCAAAATGAGATTTTGTTCTTTTTATTCTGCTTTGTGTTAGCAGATGATATTTTGTCATTCTGAATTTATGTGGAAAAATATTTGGAATTTTTTGCATCTCTGTCTTGATGTGTATGTCTACAGCTAAGTGTTATTTTCAGCACAAATATGTGGCCCATGTTAGCAGAGCTTTTTCCATGCCAGTGTTTGCCGAGCTGTGAAAAATGCAAAGTTCTCAGTGCAGCTTCTTTCAGAACCTGTTTTTTCACTATTTCAGCTTCAGCTTTGTGACAAACAAAGAATTGCTATGTGATGACAAACTAGAAGGATACCTTGTGAAACAAGGAAGCCTGATTTCTTGCAAATGCGTGTCTTACATTCACATTATGTTCACAAAACAGAAGACCTGGAATCAGAGTTTCCTTTGTGCCCAGTACTTCTTTGCCCACCAGCCCATGAGATGGTGTCATCAAGCTCCAACAGCCTCTAGCTATTGGCTGGAGAAAGCACCACCACGCTGTGGTGGGTGAGCAGCTGGCATGTGTTCACTGGGCAGATAAAATATACTGTTTGGTGAAACAGAACTATAATATGGAAATCTCAAGCTTTCCTTCTGTAGCGACAGTGGTTTTCCTCTTGAGCTGGCGATTTTCATAATTCTTGAGCTTTGTATCTTTGAGACCTCTACTGCTTGGTGAATCAAAGGTGATGAGTGGATCCGAAAGTCTTGGTGTTGGGGGAAGAGCTGCGTTGTTTCCAAAATAAGAAAAAAAATAAGAAGAGCATCTATAAAATGCAATGTTATCGTTGTTTCCAAAATAAGAAAAAAAATAAGATAAAGATAAGATAAAATGCAATGTTAGAAGCAGTTTTATGTTTAGTGAAAAAGTAAATTTGTGATATAGTTGAAAGGGAGCCTACCTAGGCAGTTCCCACTTCTTTTTTCTATTAAAAAGTGTGTTTTGATCTTTAAAACCTTCAAAACCGTACTTTGCTGAACTACATCCTGTGTAGAAGATACAAAAATTGTATCTGTTGAACAAACACCTGTTCTATAAATACTCCCTTAAGGGTTCAGAATCATGGAGTTTTCATCTCCTGTTCTTTAATCTGATTCTTAAGTTCTTCCATCTATTTAATTAAGCTTGCTCTGGCTTCAGCCTGTTTAGTCACAGGCAGCTTAAGTTAATGTACACCTCATCCACTGATGAACCAAAATTTCATGGCCACTTTATTTTGCTTTGTGGTCAAGATATTTAAGAGCCTCTTCAACTAAGAATAAAAATAAATAAATCATACTTATCTCTATTGAGTGAGCTAAATCGTGCCCTAGCGCAAGCAGTGAAACTCCAGCTAGAAGAGTGCTGGCTTTGATCCACGGGGATAGATCCTGTGCAGATGTGGTAATGGGAAGAATCTTGTAATAGTATAGTAGTTATGTTATTAATGTAAATTAATGTATTATTTTTGCAAAAGTGTACAGAACATTTCCACAGCAGAAGCAGATATGAAAAAAAGCAGCGACAGTTAGTTACACAGTTCAACTGATATTCTCAGTACTGAATTGGGGGAACCTTCTGTAAAGGAAAAAGAAATTTCAATTTCTATGTTACTTCTATTGCATTCAGGTTACCAAAACACGGACCAAATAATGAAACTGAATGAAATAACTTTTTGGATTTGAACAATAAGAACTGCATTATTTAATGATGATAATGTCTTTTACATGGCAATTGACCTGAACAGCATTTAAAGCTGTAAGCAGGAAGTTTCCATTCTTTATCCTGTGAAGATGAAGAAATATAGGTGTTTTATTTTACTGAGGCCTTGGATTTTATTACTAAAATCTTAAACCATTGAAACTTCTGTCTTCAGTATCAAGAGGATTAAAAAAAATAAAACCAAGAATCAACAAAAATAAATGTTTTATTTGGAATTACCTTTCAATAAAGATTACTGTAAAGATTACTTTAAAATGAAACACAGAACAAAATCCAAATAATTCATAAAAAATTACATTATTTTAAACAGTGAAAATTAAAATATTAATATATATAAACTAAGATTTTATGTGTAAAACTTTCATGTGGTAAATAATAAAAAAAAAATATATGTGGAATATTAAGACAATGAAGGAGTATGAGTTTGCAGCCCTAGTGACACCACCTATGGAGTTGTCCATGATTCAAATACAGACTCAGAAGTTGATTTTTATTTTTTACTTTAAGCGCTCATTCAGTGCAGGATAAAACAGTTAAGTGTTCTAACTTGAGAAGCAGCAGTGCAATCCAATGAAATACCTCATCAGTTAAGGTGCAAACTCTCCCCATTATTCCTTCTCTGGTTCATTGAATTTTAAATTATTTCCTCTGTGCTGTTATACTTGAAAGAAGGAAGAGAAAATACCTTTTCCTTTTCTCCTTTGAGGCCAGGTGGAGCAGTGTCCCAAGGCAGATGTGACTTTCAACCCTAACAAGCAAATTGATTCTGGTCTCTTCTTTGATAAGTGCTCTGCCTAGTATGCAAGGGGACATTCTCACTGACACCAACAGCGTCTTCACAAAGGTATTATAGAGGAAACACTATTTAGCACATTGAAGGGAAAGGAGTGAAAGGTGAAAGAAGGTCTGAGGCTGTGGATCCTAAACTGGAAGCATTTTCCTGTAACCCTAAACAAACAGCATTGTCCAGTAACTACAGGCAAGAGCTTTTCCGAGGAACTGATAGAAAGAGCTCTAACTTTTTGTTACACCCTGAGGAAGTCTATGTTGAGTAAAAAGATTCACACATGGCCTGTGCTTATTCCCCTAACTTCACTATCAGCCATTTCTATTTTTGCTTTAAAAATATTAGGAATAAATATGTGAAGTACTGTAATACTTATGAAGTATTATAATGGGGTTCACTTAACAGAGAATCTTGCATACTATAAATTGCAGTAAAACAAAAAATAAGACTTGTGTGTCACTTCCGTAAGTGGCAACTAAAAATACCTTTTTGAATGTAATGGAGTTAGGGAACTCTCCTGGTTTTTAATTTACTTTCAATAATTCATTAGCATACACTTTAACCTTAATCGCCAGTCCCCACGGGATTTGTGTGCTGTGCCAAAACAGATTTCTCATACGCAAAGTTAATTTTCTACAAATAACTTCCCTATTTTTCCTAATTCAGGAGCACCAGAAGGTAGCACAGCTTTGGTGATTTGATCTCGATACATAAGATTTCAGCACTCGTTTTAGCCAGCATTCTTGTGTATTGAATTTTCTTTTTTAGACTGCTAAATATTGGGTGTGACTTGCAGGAGGATATGATTCATTTTGATGGAACAGCTTCTAGGTATCTGTATTGGTGCTTATTAATTACTTTAGCAGAAGTGTTTTGTTCCTTCAGTTCCTCTTGAGGATTAAATACCACATAACATATGTTAGATTTTGGCAATCTTATGTTTACAGAAGTTTAAAAAATATTTTGAGCAGTTGTGCATGAAATTATTTAATATCCCTCATGAGAGGAAACGCTAACAATGTTAAACCCAAATACAACTGCTTTCTATGAATACTCTTTTCATATCTCATGAGAAAGTGCTGAATGGAATATGAAATTTCCACACTCCTTTGAGCTCTGGAAAATTGCACCAATAACAATACTTGAAAACAAATATTAAGAGAGGAAAATGTAATACTGAAAATGGTTGAAAATAACATGTATTGGCCCAGTTACAGTCACAAAATAGGAAAAAAAAAGTAAATTTTTTCAGAAGTATATCTAAGTTAAATATTTAAGAGCAGATCATAGTACAGAAATACAAATAGATTGAGAATGTAGCAAAACAGTTTCTTAAGTTTTCTTTCTTTACTGTTATGTCATTATAGAGATGATGAGTAATAGGCGCTAATTCCTAAACTAAACTGAAATGGCCTCTGAAGGGCAATTAGGAATTGCACTTAGAGTCTGTTTTCTCTCTCACAATTGCACAATTACTGTTTGTAGGAACAGCAGGGGCTAGTCTGGAGCCAGCGGGCTGGCCGAGGGGGTGGCATGTACCTGGCAGCAAGGGGGGGCCGCGCTTGTGCAACAGCTCGATGAACTCACCTCCCCTCAGAACCTGCGCAGGGCTGGCCATCCTTCCTCTCTTGTTCCTACACAATAAACAGCTGCTGCCCGTCCTTTGCCTTCCAGGACTGGCATAGTACTGTCTTCCTCTGATGTGAGGTTTAAGGGACTGGAGAAAAGACAATTGCCTCCATCTGTGTCAAACTGTGGAATCGTATCTTATTTCTCAGGTTTTTCCTTTCACCTACTGTTACTTCTAGTGCTGTTTTTATAGGGGACAAAACTCCCTCTAAAAGCAGAAAAGTGTTCCTGTCTCCCTTTTGCTCCCACCTGGATTCCTAGTTACTTACCTGATCCCATCACCCCGAAGACCGATTACTTTCCTTCCCAACATTCCTTAATAATTTGGAAAGTCAAATATACAGGTGAGTGACTTGCATCCTCCCTGGTAGCAGCAGTTTACATATGCATAATTGATTTGGCTTCATTTCATGCTTTCTGCTGCTGCACTTCAGGTGAGTTTGCAGTGCTCCCCTGCTCCACTATTTCCTCCAGCCAACAAGTACGAGACATTTCTGGAGCCTACCTTAGGAAGTCAATAAAATTTTCTTATTTTCTGTTTTACATATAACTAAAGAAGAAAATGACTTGTTATTGACAGCTGAGATTCATTTACTCATTTAAACCCAGTAGTCCACCTCTAGAGGAAGAGACTGCCTGACTATGGGCCTTCTCACTGTGACTTTTATTACCTTTTCCTTACTCTGCCTCATTCGTTCCTATGCGCAAGTGGTTCAAAGCGCATGCAGAGTAAACATCCACCTTTTTTACCCACAGACCTACCTACCTAGGACTACTTTTTTGAGACTGGAAAAGGGACCTTTGGAAAGAGAGCTTCATCATGGAAGGAGAAAGTGCTTGGAGGTTCTTCACAGGAGAGATGGTCTTGTATGCTGAGTGACCGGTGACACACTGAACCAGGATGGGTAAAAATGTAAGTGAAAACGTTCCATTTCTAAAGCTTCTTGCCCTTCTCAGTAAACTCCTTTTTCCCATTCCTTTCTTCTTGTATTTTCTCTGAGCACAAACTTATCTACGGGCTCCCAAGTATCTTTCCCCCTTTTATTCCACCTGATGACTTCTCTGTCACTGCCTCAGATGTGAACATTGCCGGTATGGCTTAGAGCTTTTATGACTCTCTAGATGTCTATTTGTGAACTGTGTCATTACTGAGCCAATCAGCATATTTCAGTGAAAGCTAATCAAATGCACAAGTTATAGGTACCTGTACCCCTGAATACTAAGCCCATGCCTGTGCTTCTCAACAGGAAGGAGGGTTTCTAAGAAGTGTTTAATGTAGAAATCAGCAAACTGTGTTTGTGGAAACCACTATTAGCAATTATAACACATTGTTTTCCTCCTCTGAGCTGCTGAAATTATCTGTGTGATCTTAAGCAAAAGGAGGTTATAGGCAAAAGTCATGTGTACTTTTAACTTTGCATAGGACTGAAATGGCTTTTCTAAATTTAATACTTCCCTATGGAAGAGTGACTTTGCTCAGTAGATTTGAACATTGTACTGATCTGTTAGGATAAGTCCCTCCCTTCCCAAATTCTTATGGTACGTGTAATTACCTTGCATCTCTTCATAGTTTTTTGTTGCAGGAGTAGCACTGTCAGATCTTTAAAGATCTCTAAATATGGAAGCTTAAGCTGAAATCTTAATTTGGTTGTATCCTGACTAATACCTGCTTCTTAATAGCACTGGTGCCGCAGGTTATACTATCAGTAAGAGGATTAATTTCTACTCTTAGGTGACTCTATGTAAGTTGTCAAAAGTCTGTCTTAATATTTTGTTTTCTTTAAAATAATCCAAAATTGGAAAACCAGAGTTGCAGAAAACTGTTAATACCTGGCTGGATTTCTCTATAGCTTTTGACAATTAACACTTAAGGCACAGATATCTGCTGTAGATTTGCTGTGTGATGATTTCCAAAACTGTTTCAGATCACTATATCCATTGTTCGTCATTACAATATGTAATCACAAGGAGCTACAAGGATTTATTTAATTTGAAATGCAGGAGTGAAATCACAGTAAAAATTCCTATAAAATTTAAATTATTTTCACTTTTTTTAGTGCCATTCATCTATTTCTTCTTATGAATCTGATCCTTTTTCACATGGGTACAACACTTGAGCTGTGCAGTGTTTCAACTAAGTCTTTGGAGAGGAAAAAAGAAAATGGCAAAACCAAAGCATCAGCATTTTAAGCACAGTCATTTAACACAGCAATTTCAATTTTCTGACTGTACAGCAAGACCTGTGATAAAATGAGTGATAAAATAGACTTCAGATTTTTATCTTATTGCTAAATAATGAGATCAAACTGTTATTGAAATCAAAGACAAAGTACCAAAGACTTGGTACTTGAGAAGAAAATGGGTAAACAGATGTATCTCAAACTAAATAAGTAATGTATTCAGAAGTCACAGGGCAAGGCAGAAGATACCTTACTTCTGGTTATTGTATGAAGGAAGGACAGTGGCTGGGAACACACTGGGGGCTACGTCAGCTTTCATGAGGCTGCTCAGTGCAATGAGAATGTCCCCGTTAGTGCTGGAAGCTCCAGGGTCACACTAAGGTTTGCAGGAGTTTTCCCAGGTGAAACTGCTGTCAGAAGTGAGTCCCTTACCTCTGTGTGCCCTGCATCTTTTGGCAGTGTGGCTCATAAGAGACTTACACTGGCCTGCTGTAAAAGGAAAGAACGTTTCTTCCCCTAATCTCTCGGTGAGTCTGTATACGTTTTCTTAAGTAAATATTGTCCTTTTTTTCTCTCCATAATGCACATATAGCAGTTCCCTTGTGTTGTCTTCACGCTTTTTTGGAATGATATAGCTGAGAGGGTTGGATTTCCTGTATATGAGCTTGGATGAGGTTATTTTCCAATTTAGGGGTTTTTGGCTTTTGTTCTTTGGCCTTCAGAAGGAAAATAATTTGTAGACAAACATGTGCACCTGGTGCTAAAACAATAGGTACTAATGCATTTATAAAGAGGGTGGAACTGGAACCCTCATACAGCAGGTTTCCAGGAAAGCAGTCAGCCATGACTAGTGCTACGCCAACAAAATAACTGTTTTGTTATTTGCACTTAGGATGATTGTTGAAAGGTTTTCCTTTTTTTTGCACTGAGTTTCAAAACAAACAGACCACGTAAAAGTATTACAGTTTTTAACTGCTGGTAGAGGCAATAGCTAAAGACAATCATGAATGAATAAAAATACTTCCTCCAAAACCTGTGTAAATTTCATTTTGAGGAAAAAACCATAAAGGTGAAAGCCCTTTTTTTTTTTATGCTAGAAAGAGCGAAGTCTTCTGAAATTTGTATCAAATAGACCAGGATTGTGGAAGTGACTGAGATATGAGTATAATTCTGTGATCAGTATCATTATGTGTTTGTCAAAAAAAAATTGAATCAAGTTACATTAGCACATTAACACAGTCTAGCCACGGCAGTTGCAGGCCTTCCATTTCTATGCATTGGAATAAAGTTCAAGGTGAATGTCATCAGACCTCATAATTTATCTTAGAGTTTCTGGATATGACATCTAATACTTTCACACCAAAACTGGAATGTTGATCTCATTTGTTTTCTGCATGCACTTTTCTATCATATGTATCTAACTCTAGCTAAAGTCTTACTCAAAAGCTGAATGGTAGTGAAATTCTGGGTGGATGTTATTTTAGAATATTTGGTTATGTTTTCATTTTTCTTTTTTCTTGAGCTATAGAACAATTATTCTCAAAACATAATCAGAAAAGACTGGAAGAAAATCCACAAAAAGGTATAAAAATACCATGAGAGACATATGATGAGTGGGTGGGTTTTCTTTAGAGTCCATCTGTAAAAATTGACATCCCACAAATATTTGTTAGAGGGAAGGATTGGGTCTGAGGTGTTCAGAGAAGATAGTTAATGGAATTGTGACAGTTTTCCACCAATTGGGATATGTTTCCAAGAACTATGTATTGAAATCTTAAAAGATCAGTATGTAAGAAAGTACTAGTACCTTGAGCAAAATAAGTGAATAAGAAGGGAATAAAAAGGGAAAATAAAAGCGAAGAAAAGGGACAGGTAGAATTAATTCCTTGATCCAATGCAGTATTTCAACTTATATTTAACTAAACTTAGTGTACCACTGCATAGGTTTTTTTTAAAGGAAAATATTCCAGATATTAAGAACATCCTACAGTTCTAAATGAAATACATTCCTGTACATGAATAGGTTTAAAACTTCATGTGACTAGAACTCCATGACACATCCTTTTTAATTTTATTCTGTCACCACTTACGTTTTGGAATTGCTTTCCAAGATAGTAGTAATTGGTACTAAGAAGATGACACTGTGGGCAGAGTTTGAAAATGTTCTTCTTTATAGTTGAAACAGAGTAAAGTGACATGGGGTTGTGCTAAATGTATGTTGAGAAAATTAAAAAATGCCACTTAGAAAAATGTTCTTTTTCAAACTCTGAGAGACTCAATGAGACTATTTTACAAAGGCATAATATGTAAATTTGAAACTTTTCTTCCTATGCCTACCATGTCCTATTGTGTTCCAACAGCAAAATAAAAGGTGTTTAAGGGGTTTTAAGGAATATTCTGGGGTTTTCTAAAATTGAAAATATCTTCCCAAATTGTTACCCCTAGTAGGCCTTCTGCAATTCTCTAGAAGTGAAATGTGGCTACTCTTGCTCCACCTGTCAGAGTGGACTGTAGGCGTGATGGTGCCATTGGGATCTGTTGCTGAAATAATTTCTTAAGAGGGATGGATTGTTATTCTTCCTACCTGTCAAGAAGAGGCCCCTAATGCCTTAGCAACTCTCAGTCCAAGCTTTAGCCACTTACTGGAGCCAACACGGTAAGATCTATGCCCTGTGAAATAATACTGGATGCTTTAAGGAAAAGGAGGACTAGTGGAGTGTTAATGAGGAATGAAGAAGCCACAGTGAAGAAAAACAAACGTATGAAAATTAGGGAACACTGAATTAGTAAGGAATTAGTAAGGAACACCTTGTAAGAGACCTCAGACAGAGGTGTGAAACAAAGGAATAGGAGAATGGAATATGTATTCTGGGACTTCTACCAGTTGTGAACAAGAAATAAGAAAGGGGAAACCTGGAATAAAAACTTGAAAGGGACCTGCTAGTAGGAGGAGACCAGAGTTTCTGAAGGGCGAAAGTCAGCGTAGAAACGTGTTTCTGTGTGATCAAGTGAGGAACAGAATGGTCAGTGAGGGGAAACAGATTTCAGCCAGGATGGGGAAATTGATCCGGCAAGTTTGAGTGGGGATTAATTTTGTTTGGCTGTGGGTAAACCAAATCAATTCATAAAGACTTGATTGTGGGTTGAATTGATGCTGATGGTGCATGCACTAAGTAGTGTTGAGTTACAGGGGGAGGTATTTGAATATGTATGTCAACGTGAGGGGAATTGACTTTGACTGTGGAGGACAAAGTGACTGAGAATTGATTTTTATTGTGGAAGGAAATTGATCCAGAGAGAGGGGGAAAATCAGTTTGATTTGTGCGTAAGGAAAGTTCCGACAATGGTAGAGAACTGATGACAGAGGAAATGGACTTTGAATTTGGTCATGACGTGATTTTGAACGGGACATTTGTAGCAGTTGATAAGTGTCCTGCATGAGATAAGATTATATGTCTGTTCTGTGAGATGGCACTAGTAAACTTCCAGTCAGAAGATCAGTAATTCATATTTGAGTCAACAACACTAGTTTTTGGAAAGCAGCATTGACAAAAAAAACCCGCCGAAAAACCACACATACTGGAGTGCTAAGATAAAGATAATTAATATGTCTGAGAGCTCTAGTGCTGCAGTTCTAGTACTGGTTTTGTCTTTTACTCATTCAAGTCTGATAGTTCTGGCATAAAAATGGGTAGGAGCTGTATCTTGAATCATTTAGGTATATTCACACTGTTAGTTATACTCATGATAGTGTTTAACAATATCTATACCTATTAAACATTGCTATCCTTCTAAATCATCCTGTCTATTCCAATGTGGAAGTGTATTTGAGTTGAAGAAGTGAGCCTCATTCTGTGTAATGTGAGAACTCCATGTGGTGGTTTAACTCACCAAGTGGAATGAAGATTTTAAAGAAAATTAAGTAGAGGTGGTTAAATCCATAGGTAATTGCCTTTGAAAATCTTTGAAATTCTGTTTCTGATTTATTATTATAATAAAGACTGGCTGGGCTGTTTGAACTGTCTTGATTTGCACCCAGGAAGCTTAAATGTTGATTGGGACAAGGCAAAAGTAGAACTGAAACAGAAAAACACATACACCAGTAGATGCATTCATTGTTATCTTTCTAAGCAATAATAACAAATCTGGTGTATTCAACAAACTCAGATATTCAGAGGTATATTTAACAGTTGATAAAGTAGACTGTTGGAAAATGACTCAATTTGACAAATTATCAAATAACTCAGATTTAATGGAGATAAAGCCATGTAACTGAGATTGGCCTTCAGGGAGGGTAGTTATGAACACCTGTAATGTTCTATTCTGTAAAAGATCAGCAACTTATTGAGTCCAAATTTTCACGTTTAAATTAATTTTTACACCTTTAAAAAGCTGATACGATGATTTATTTAACACTTCTGTTGACATTCCCAATCAAATGGAGGTCAGTTTACTCAAGGCTGAAAAATTCAAAAAGAAAAAAAATAAAGCAACATTATTACAGTGCCAGCCATTGTGTTGCTTTATATTTGACAACCTTCACTGGCACCTTGGCAGAAAGGCAATCACAGTATGTCATTGTAAAGCTGAAACCTAGCTGGAAACCCCAAATATTAAAAAATAGCTAGAAAAAATAGTTTAAAAAACACAGTGATGAGTCATCTGGACCAATTACACTGCTTCTGTGCAGGTGTCTCATAAATACTGTTATTGTCAGAAATTTTGCTGTCCTTCCTTTTGGTTTCTCTCAGTAGTCTTGCCGTTATTTTTGTCTGTCAGGATTACCTTAGTTTGTTCTCAGAGAATTGGTTTGTGATAAAAATATTTTTGAAGTATAATGGCAAAAAAGGTAGGAAACTCTTAAAGACTTTAGTGCATATTTAGTGATTCAAAATCAAGCAGCTCACAATTTTAGTTAGAGCTTAACTGTTGGCAGGTGAAGTAATTTGTCATAGCATTACGCTTATCTTTTAATGGTTGAGTTCAATGGATAATAAAGATACAAGGTAGTACATGCCAGTTTCAAGTTCAGGAAAGCTAAGAAGGGACTCAGAATAGGCTAGTTTTAAACAAAAAGAGATAAAATTGATATAAGTATTATGTGAAAGAAGGACATTCTTTTCATATAGGTTTTTTTCCATTTGGTAGTATATGGGATGTAACAGGAAATATATAGGATGTAATAAATCACAAAAAAAGTCAGTATAGGATTTTTCCCAGGCTTTAGAGGTCTGTGTGTTACATAGTATTTTATAAATATTAGGTACTTAATTGTCTGTGTGAGAAATAACTATTATTTATTGCCATTTTACATTTAAACTAAATTAGGAACTGTAGCCAAAAATACCACTCCAGGGTTTATACAGTTGTGTCTAAATCCATGCTGATGTATTTTAACCTATGTACATACCCATTTAAAAGAGGGTTTATCTCCTGCTTGACAATTCTTAATAACACAGTAGACCACTCCTGTATCCCCTTTCCGTCCATTAGTCAATATATCCACAGCAACCAGCAATAACCCAACAGCAAAAAGCATACTTAACTTCTTTAAAATCTCCCACCTGAATTGCTGTAGGCAGGAAAAACAAATGGACCCAAATATGTGTGGCTACATTGTTAAACTGCTGAGCACCTGCAGCTTCATCAAAAGATGCTGGATGTCAGCACTTAACAATTTAGTCCACCAAATTAAAAATGCTAACTGTGTGAATTCATAAAGACTACAGTAATCTGTGGCAGGGTGGCATTTTACCAGGAATCCATCCTAGGTTTGGGATGTTTTTCATGCCATTGTAACTAGGTATTTTTGTGGCTACTCGTCCCACATGTTGCTCAGTGGGGCAGCTGGCCCTGGTGGGGTCCAGCTGGCTTGTGCTATTGAAGGTGCATTGGCTCTGGAGCCAGCAGTGATCATCTGAGCAGCTGTGAACTGCTTTGGGATCATCCCAGAAGCAAGAGAGATCAATGGTTATGATTTTTTAAGATAGGGTTTGAGTGAAGTGCATGCCACTTGGGACAAATCTGTAGCACTATCCTGAGACTTGGTCACATTTTGAAAGATGTCATCCCAAGGAGTGTAGACAGAACACAGGAAAAAAAGCAGGGCTAATACAGCCTTTTATATGTTTGTAGACAGTAGCTGTGAGCTTGCGTTTTTGCATCTGGTTCTCAGAGGACATTAGTTCCTAATAAAAATAATTAAATTAAAAACATGCCTGGAGAGCCTGATTCATATGTTTTTGGCCCAGTGCTGTCTTCCTTACTGTAACCTCCCAGCACTTAAGTTTCAATTCTTCCTCAGTCCTTCCTGCTCCAGAATATCGCCACTCCAACCCGTTTTCCTTTAACAGCAGAGCAGGATTCAGTGGGACTGTGCCTGTTTCTGGGTGCTTATATGCCTCGATTGCCTGGGTATTTCTGGTGGAAGACATTCCTGCTATGGGGAAATTTGTCTTTCTTTCCATCTCTTAATTTTGTGACAGCTCTAGAGTAATTATTCTTTCTGAAGTTGGTCATATTTAGTTAGAATTTACCAGTAGCTTCACCCGTATCAGGGCTTGGAGGAAGGGGAAGGGCAGACAGACATGATTACCACATGGCGTTTGTGAAACCCGGCTAAAGCCCAGAGAAGAGCATTAGTTAGTGCCAGTGTAGTGTGAGAAAGGCTAGAGAAAGGCTCTTCCTTGGAGAGGAAGGTGATGGACAGATGATACGATATTTTATCAGACTAGCCTCGGATTGTAGAGGCAAATGCAGGAGATATGCTTTGGGGTACAGAACTTCTAGTGCCCTGCATTTTGTAAAAATTGAATTCACTTTGAAAGATGTGCTCCATTCAAATAAACGCTGATGTTGGAATATAGCATTTACAGAAATGCAGAATTGGAGGCTCATGCTGAAAGGATTTACAGAGCTCTTACCTTTTTACTGTTGCTTGATATTACATAAGAAGTTTGTTTCAAAGTCACAGAACTGGTATTTTCCTGGAAATAAGTCTGTAATGAAATCCTTTATTGTGTTCACAGTTATGCAGAAAAACAAGTATATTAAATAAGAAGAATATGCGCTGGGTTGGGGGTTACTTTTTTGTACAGTTTAAAATTGAGCAGTCTGAGCATTTTAACAATCTTCCTACTGCTATATGACACCTTAATAATACTATTTAAAAGGTTCGAATTGTTATTTTTGATGCTGGGTCTAGAAACATGGCTGTCTACCTCCCTCTCTGCCTCTCTCTATTTCTCTCTCTGTAAACATATCCCCAGTTTCCCAGCAGGTTCAAACACAGATGGCTGCCTTATTGCGACAGAAGCAAAAATGCTACATTAATGTTTAAAGAGATTAAAAATCCTCTTGGCAGCAGTGGCATATGTTACCAGTTAATTGTAGCACTGGAAGCTTCCCTGCTGTTTTAAAACATGGACTCATTTTACTTGCTTTCTGCAGAGCAGTATGAAATGTCAAATTTGTTGGTATAAGTTTTGAATCCAGTCTGACAAAAATGAGTCATAAAGACAATGTTGTCCTATCTAACATAGTTTTTGAATCCAAATAATGTTCCACTCCTATGCCAGCACTGGCAGAAAGCTGGCTCCCTGCTCTAACCCAATGATCATGTGCATACTTTATGATTTCAACAGAGGGTGTTCATGTTTGGAAGGCAATTTTTAGCTTTTCACCTGCATTATTTCAGATTATTGTCATGTTGGCCAAAGCAGGCTGCTTGTTTAAATTACTTTTAAGATGCAACGTTAGCTTTTTCTGGCACAACCTCCAGTTGGAAACAGAATAGTCAAACCTACCCTGTGATAGCCTGCTAGCAATGAACGTTTTTGTTGTGTTGAAGACATTTTTAACTGCCGTGGTCAGGTGATTAGCACACTGCTGAGTAACATCATTCTTTCCAGATCCCTATTCACAGATTAACAATTCTCAGCAGTGCATTGCTGAGACAGTGTGCAGCTACTATATGCTGCTTTTTGACTGGGGAAAGATACAGGGGAAAAAAAATTGAAAAGCTGAAAACTTCTGTCATTCTTTACTTTAAATTCTGTTACCATTTTTGGAGTTTCTCCAGTTCTCCTTAAATCAGGTAGCAGCTGTCACATCAGATATACATTAGGATCAAACGAAGGATTCAGTCTTCCTAACTAGCCTTTAAACATCAAACACTATTAACAAAACACTTTTGCTTCAGAAAGGCTGATGATAAACTTCATGTTACAACACTGAAAGGTGTCACATCACCCTTATGTGCATTTTGACTGGAGTTGCACAGGCTTTATCAGGCTTAAGTATTCTGGAAAGTAAATGTGGTGTAAATATATTCTCATGTTGGAAAGGTAAACAAAACTTAACATCACTTACTGCCTGTGATCCTTTTTACTATTTGTTCTTTGCCATATGTGCACATTAGGTTTTACAGACAAGTAGATGTGATCTCTGCCCCTGAGGGGCTTACAGTCTAGATTAAATATCACATGGAGATGAGACATTCTTGTTGGTATTCTCAGCAGGGAAGGCCAAGGGTATGGTAGGCATGAACTATCCTTGCTTGTCTGAAAAACAGACCTTTCAAATCAAGGCTGAAACACGTCAATAGGAGAGAGAGAGCATGCAACTGCTCCTGATTTCTTCAGAGAGCTTCAGTCTGTGCAGTACTTACATGGTATCTATTTCTAGCATTGATACCTACGTTTTGAAAAGTCTGTGCAAACTCAAATGGTTTTCTCTGTTATTACTAGGGCATGCATCACCTGTTTGGGCAGTCAGGGGATTTCCAGATTACAGCTTTATTCATGTTTACATCACTATTACTTGTCATAAAAATGACAGTAATATGAAAATTAAATGTTATTGTATTTGGGGGGAAAATCACTTCTGAACAGAGTCCTGCAATTTCTCTCAGTTCATTACATTTTGCAGGAAATTTAATCAAGTTAATAATTGTCAAGACAGTGCTTTTACTAGACATTGATTTGGCGTGAGTTTTTTTAAGAGAAAGGTTTGCACTAACTTTAATAGTATAACGTAAACGTATTAGAAACAGTAGTCTGGTGCAAGATTTCAAGGCTGAAAATACTATTGATGACCGAGACATACAAATGCCACTCACACAGAAAAGTAAGAAATAATAGCAACTTGCTATTCCTTTTAATTTCTGCTTGGAAACATTCAATTACAGGTGGCTCTGCAGTAAGACACTGAAAATAAATAATATGGAGGACCTTTGCACTATAAAACACGGAATTGTATTTCATTGTTTGTCTATTTTGGAAGCAGTAACTTAAGCAACCAATTGATACTGTAATTCATAGAATCATAGAATGGTTTGGGTTGGAAGAGACCTCAAAGATCATATAATTCTAATACCCCTGCCCTGGGCAATGACACCTCCCACCAGACCAGGTTGCTCGAAGCCCCATCCAGCCCTTGTCTTGATCACTTCTAGGGATGGGGCATCCACAGCCTCCCTGAGCAGCCTGGGCAATTGTCTCACCACCCTCACAGTAAAGAATTTCTTCCTGATATCTAATCTAAATCTCCCCTCTTTCAGTTTAGAACCATTACCCCTCATCCTATTGCTACGTTCCACCTGTTCCAACAGGTCCATGTCCTTCCTGTGCTGAGGGCTCCAGAGATGGACACGGTACTCTAGGTGGGGTCTCACAAGAGTGGAGGGATAGAATCACCTCCCTCGACCTGCTGGCCATACTTCTTTTGATGCAGTGCAGGATACTGTTGGCTTTCTGGGCTGCAAACACACACTGCTGGTTCATGTTGAGCTTCTGATCAACCAACACCCCTGAGTCCTTCTCAGGGCTTCTGTCAATCCGTTCTCCTGTATTTATGCTTGGGATTGCAGTAACCTAGGTGCAGGACCTTGCACTTGGCCTGGTTGAACTTCATGAGGTTTGCATGGGCCCACTTGTGAAGCCTGTCCAGGTCCTGCTGGGTGGCTTCTCTTACGGCATTCATGACAGCAGAGGATCTGCTAATTGAGCTCGGGGTTCCCTTGTTATCCCTTGTAGTTTTAGTGGAGCACAGGCCAAAAACTTATGTAAAGCAGCATCCAGACTGATCTAACTTAAAAAGTGGAGAGACAACACATTAGAGATGAGGAAATTGTCCTCTTTGGCTGCATATTTCTCCCTTATTCTCTGCTTTGTGGTAATGTCCTTAACCCATCGCTTTTGTGAATGCTGATCAGTCTTATACTCTAACTTCATTGTTTCTTTTTTTATCCTGATTTGATTAGACCATAAATTCAGAATAGAGACAGGGAAAATATATAGCTTTAAAAGTCTAACTAAAAGAACAGCTTGTTGACAAACACAACAGGTATTTATATTCCCGATGTACCACACTATGGATTCATGCCCTGTGTGGCTTATTGTTACAGAACCTATGCAAGTCGATAGGATAATGTAGTTACTAGAGGAAATTGTCTTTCCTGAACACAAAAGGTTCTTTACTGAGACAATTTACAGTTATTTAAATTATATTTATATGCTAATGAATACAAACCTTTCAGGACAGACTACCAGAAATGAGCAGGAAATTTTAGTTAATTCTAAAGAGTGGGCTGCTTTGGGGAATGACAAGCCTTTGAGCTAATTTTTGTTTGTATGTCTCTTGCTAATGGAAAAACTTGATCCAGTGGTAACACATTCTTGTTCAACTGAAACGGAATTATTATTATTATTCGAGATTGCAAAACATAGATCATGTCTTTAAGGTATTTACAGTAGAGTGGACACTCCATAAAGTAATATTGACTAACTACTAGGCATGAATAACAAATTAAATCTTCATATATGACTAATATTCTGGAGCACTAAATCTTGTTTTCAATTTACAGTCAGCATTCGAATACACAAATTGCATATCATTGATCAAGTGGTTACAGGCAAAAGTATTTTTGTAAAAATTATTTTAGATAACACAACTACAAATTTTCTTGGCCCAAGCTGTAAACTATTTATTTCAATGTTAAAAATATATCAAGACATCTACTTCCATAAAGTATCTTGTGAAGTGTCAAGTTTAGGAAATAGCGTCAAGAACTCTAGCTTTTCCAAAAATTTGGGTCATCTGTTATGAAATAGTCATCCAAATTGAAATGTAAACTTCCTTTTTTCCACCATTCACAGTCTGAAACACATGATCAAAATATTATTTTGTGATGGATAAATCTGCCACAAGATTTGCTCGTACAGAATATCTCTTTATGATGAAACATTTAAGTCTTGTCTGGCTTAGTTTAATTTTGTTTTAACTGTTCTGCTCTGTTTGCAATTTTGAATCCCATTGCACCTCTGAGACTCTGTTTTGGTGCCGTGTCTTCTATGTCTTTTTCTGCATGGTTGCTACATTTTTTTGCAGGTGTCAGCATAACTCCATTACTAATTTTTAAAACATGAAAGGCTGAGAATCACAATAAAATGAACACAATGCATCATAATAAATACTTCCTTAAATCTAGACAAAATCTCTCTTTTTTAAGAAAATGATACCGGTTTCTTTGATATTACAAGCATGCCCAGCATGCTGCATATTAAAAGCATTATCACATATTGTAATGTGTTGTAGATATCCCAAGTTTTGCGTATTATCTCTACCTTGGAAAATTCTACAGGTTTTTTGAGCATATGTAGGTTGTCAATGTTTGAAACATCACTTACTATTCAGTAGGATTCTTGCTGAAGTTTTCTCAGTCTGATACAGCAAACTTCGTGCTCATTTGCTCAGCGTTCTGGAATCCTGATGCAACCAAGTCAAGCCCAGCTTGGTAAGCTGCTTTTTTTTTTTTTCAAAGGAATCCAGTATCTTTTTTATACTCTAGTTAGTGCCTTCAGGAAACTTCAGGTTCAGCCTCTGGAGTTTTTATGCTCCCTGGGATTGGGATTGGCACGCTAGAGTACAGAATGCCTGTAGGATTGAGCCAATCAACATTTAATAGAAGATTGAATGCACTATGTAGCAGAATAATGAAAGCAGCATTATCATCATTTATTTATTGTTCAGGATAGTGCTGCATGAGTTCTATTTTTCTACAGGCAGATTGGAGAACGAGATTACATTCTGATTGTGAGGGTACTTGAGATTTACCAGAATTTGAGCTAACCTGCATTAAAAGCCATTTTTGTTCCAGTACTTACTGATAGCCTTTGTTAAAATGCTGAACACACACAAAACTGTACATAGGCTATTGGACAACGTTTTGTAATTTTCTGTGGTAACGCGATAGACATCACTCACGCTGTTTAAATTACTATTATGGGTGTCCTCTTATTTGTTTACAGTTTTACTGGAGCAACAAGATGAATGCAGATGTAGCAGCACTACTAATTCCTTGGGATTCACAGATATCCTAATTAAATTATTTTCTTACTTTGTTTTCTGCAAGGGAATTTTGTACTTGAAGAGGAGAGTGGTTTTATTCTTCTTTCTCTTATTTGTGAACTTCTGATTGCATAAAACATTAAAAAATTAGTCTTTAATTTTGAAGCTATAGTGAATCTGCTAAAGATATAAACAAGCATATTTAAATAGTTACTTTGCATTATTCATGTTACTGGAAAAACATTCACTCTGGGTAGACAATTACTGTGTATTAACATCTTGCCTTAGGGCAGTTGAAATGGTTTTTAATGAGGTGTTACCAATCCTGAATATCGTTCATTTGCCACTTGACCCAACAATTTATTTTTTACTGGGACATCTTGACTTAAAATACTTAGCCTTACTGTAGGGATTTCATTAATCATATGCTGTACTCAAACAGAATGTTTATTGGCATAAAAGGTATTTATTAAATTAATCCATACTATTCTAGATATAATAATAATACCCATAGAGTGAAATTCATCAGAATTTCCTGAGTATTCAGATCCAGAGCTGAAGAATCACCCTGCTAAATTAGTATTCAGGACATGAAGACAACTAATGAGGCTTCAGACCTATAAAAGTCCACTCAAACAAACATCTGCCAGTGTTTTAGAGGATATTCTGGCCCTGACATCAGCTGTGACCTAAAGGGCAGAGCAATATGAAGTTAACTAAGACGGTATTTCAGATAATTTGAGATCTAGAGACTATAGCAATAAAGAGAAGAAAAATGGTTCTTCCTCCAGCATGAAGACACAAATATCTGCTGCTCGGTCCCATAGCAGCAGGCTGAGTTAGGGGCAGGATTTCAAAGTTACCTTGTTTAAATGATATGGCTCAGGTACTTGCACTATACTCAAACCAGTGTGATTGACTACTCTGCACCTGGTTGTATTTGGCAGATAAAATGATGTTTCTGAAAGCCTTTGGCATAACAAATCTGTCAGTGGCTACAGTGTGAATTTTCTACAATTGCTCATATAAACACTTATGATGAGGTAAGAGTGTTTATGTCAAGGTAGTCCTGGGCAGTGATTCTGTAGCACAACTGGAGCTGTGAATTCATGCCTTACTGTATTCATTTCACATAAACGTCATAGACACAAACTCTAAGAGTTAACATAGTCTTGTGAGTTTGTAGCAGCAGCCAAAATAGCTTTCATAAGGATTATGTCAGAACATCTTTCACACAGTTTGCTATCACGTGCAAGGTAAGAATTTGTAGATGTACCTGTAGTCAGCTCTTATCTGCTCCTGTCTCTGTTGTTAGCAGCATAGCACAGAGCAACGCTCACTGGAAAACTAGTTTGGATATTGGAGTATGTAGCCACACCAATACAGAGTTCTTCTCAGGTTATTCTTGTTTTGTACACACTCCAGGCATCCTTACATCCTTCCTTGCTATCACACTGGTGTTCTGATAATACCACATACACTGCTGTGGCACCAGCCTGGACACGAGCATCAAGGCCATCAGCAGTAAATGGTAGTACAGATGTGCAATAGTAAGAACCCTCATTCTTTTACAAGACAGTAGTATGGCCCAGAATCAATAGTCTAGAATGGTGAAAGAGACATAACACACATTAATTTATAAGGAAATGACAGCGATCAAGTTCGACCACTGCTTAGTTTCTTGCTGTAACATGTGCTGCACAAACATAATTCATCTTTGTATGTGGGAGGGGATACAGGGCAAGAGGGAATCTTTCTGGCATATACACCAATACAATGCCAGTTACTCTGCTGGAGTCTCCTTCTCCCTCTATATGTAATCTATGTTGAATTAATTTGTAGTTGGCTGAATTTCAAACACATCAGGTTCGTTTTCACGTATGTTGATGGGATTTTCTTTTGGATCGGTTTCTTATGTTAATGAGATCTCCATTTATGCTACATTGTAATAAGCTTTAGCAACTCTGTGTGTGCAGGCCTGGTGGGAAATTGGCTAGATGTGCACAATTTCAACTTTTGCTGTTGCCTGCTTTTGATAGACAATAGGTTTTCCAGGTCATTGACAGGTCTTTTCTAATTTTTCAAAGGAGGAGGGCTTTTTTTGTTGTTGAGGAATATAAAGCCCAATGTATTAACTTGTATTTTAAAGGAATAGGGTGGGGTTTTTTTAGCTGGGAGACTTACTGGTTCTTCAGATCTTCAGTGGCTAAGTTAAAGAGAGTAAATGGGATGGGGTTTTTACGGCTTCCAGTCAAGCCTCTGCTTGAAGGGGAAGTACTAGATATCTAAAGCAGAGTATTCTATATTTGAGTAAGAAGACAGTAATGCAAGCAAATCTTAGATATCTGTCTTTTTTAGCAGAACAGAGACATTAGTTTTTTGAATTTGAAGGAATTTCTACATCAGCTCACTGATATCTTATGTTTATTTTGTTGGGAGCTAAAGGATGCTTCGTACGCTTGAAAATAAAGACACCTATTTGAATGTCTAAACATACAGTGGGATTCTCTCTTCAGGTGGTTATTTTTAAACAATTTCTATTTCAGTGCCCCTATGGAAGCAAGGTATGTGGAGACCGATACACTCACAGATACTATAAACAGAAAGGCTTATAAAATGAAAAGAAAATCCAAGTTTGCTCTAATGAAACATATATTTAATATATAGATTATATAGGTATGTCTCTTTTTGGAATGCACTGGGAGCTTTCTGCTTTTTTCTTTATTGCTCACTGATGAGTGGTTGAGGGTGAGCCATTTTCCTGATAACTCAGGTTGTATGACTTAAACCCAGTAAAAGCAGTGGTCAGTGGACTTTGGTTCAGAGTCTGCAGAAAGACTATTGGACAACAAACCACAGTTGAAGAATGTCTGTAGCTTTATATAAACATATAAGAGAACAGAGGTGGATTTCCATTAATTCTAAGGCAGCTAATGCTAATTCTGCTTAAAAAGCCACTGTAGAGAAATATAGAGAGCTCCTCTTCATCTTCCCCACCACCAAGTGGTCTTGGCTAGTCAATGAGAATAGACAAGCAGTTGCTTCTTCATAACAAGGTGAAATTGTGACTAAAAGAACTCTTTTTTTGCCAGTATTGCATGTGCTGCAAGCTCTTTGACACTCCTGAGGTATAAAGATAGGGTCAATCCGAAAAGCTGAGAAAGACATGGATATTTTAAACTCTTCCTGTCATAAGTGTGGGTAAGTGGGACCTTTGTGGACCAGACAGGCGTCGTGCATCTCTCTCAAGCAGAACCGTAGCAGCAGTTGGTACCACACTCAGGCTATCAGTGTGTCTGTGTATGATTCTGTTGGCAGGAGTCTGGCTCTGCATGTGCTCCAAGCTAAGCAGAGCAACATGAGCATGGTCAGTACATTCTGCACCTCAGTGGTAACACTGGGCCCAAGCTAACGTACCCTGGCTTTTAAAAGGCTGTATTCAGTCAGTTCAGCATTGTACTAAAAATGTTCAGATGTTTTTTAATCATCTAGCTAAGCAGAGGCAGAACGAGCCTGTTTCTGCCTGTGAAATACCTTTCCTCTTTAATACAACAACCTCAGCTGAGTTTGGCACTTGAAAGCTTTTTTTTCTTCAGGAGCCTGAGGCAGTAGCTGTAATTGCAAGCTCATAAGTAGCTTCTTCAAAACAAAACCTTATTTATTCTTTCTTCCACACAGCACAAGTGTTAATGGTGCAGGAGTTAAGAGCAATTGCCCATTTCCCCCCTTACAACTACCTTAATTTTCCCTTGTAATAGTAAAGGTGTATGTTTATAAATGCAAGTTTCTTTCAAGCAATTTTCCTGCATTTCCTTTTGAAAACCAGAGTCTTTATATGGCCAAATATTTTTGCGTAGCAAAAATACTCATGTTACCTACTGAAATACCTTAAAATATATAATATTTTCCAGCTATGTTGTGGTGAAAACAAATAAATAAATGTAGGAGACAGGGCTTAGACTGTTCCCATTTCTCAGAAGTTGTTTGCAATGAATATTCATCTTAACTTGAGGCATTGTCATTAATATTCAGACCTGGGCTTTTCAGCTTCACATACTTCCATAACACTTCTTTAAGATAAGAATGGACTCTCATTCTCAACAAATCCATCTAACACACGGAAATATATTTTTATATGAATAATTATGAGTAGGATAATTGTGAACTTCACTTTCCAAACCTTTTGTTTATGTTGTAGTGAAAATCTATCACATTGGAACATGCCTAAACCTCTTCCTCCTCACTTAAGTGAAATAATCTGTATAGAACAGATAGGCTTGTAAATTTCTCAAAGGTTTTTTGCAAGACGTTGTCATGTGTGAGTACTGAACAATTACATTATGAGGAGAATATCAGCATTGCCTGTTACGTAGTCAGTAGTGGGGAAACTATGCTTTCTATTCTGGTAAGTGTTACAATGATCATGAAACAGGAGAAGGATGACTGAACCCAAGCTCCCCTAATTTAAAAAATCAATAAACAAATAAACAAAATAGTACACAAAAGATCGATTCATTTGTGGTAAAGCATGCATGCTTCACCACAGTGAAAATTGTAGGCTACACAAAAATGAGCACTGGATAAATAATAAACATTGGCATTAAATGGAACATTTTAAGAGGTTGGGTGGTAAATGCAGTAGAAGCATTTGTTGGCTCTGGGAACACATCCAACTTCAGACTGTGGTCAAATACAAAGACAACTGAAATCCCCATATTTCCTGAATTTAGCCTTTTAGGAAATCAGACCCCAATATATAATTGAATATGTCAATCCTTGGGGAAATAAAAAAGCATCCTTGCTTAGAGTTAACTATATCCAGCTCTTCAGCTGTGTGATTCTTGCAGTATTTTAACTAAATCAATGTGAAATGGAGAAAATTTGCAGCATTTAGTTGAATGATTTAATTTTTAGAGCAGAAAAAAATTACTAATGCTTAAAAAGTGGTGAGACATTCGTAGTGTGAACTTTCTCAGAACTTGCTGCATACTCACACATGGTCAAGAATCTAGGGAATAGAATGTGTAAAAAAACTTGCAAACATGCATTACACCAGAGTAGAGAGAAAAAGAAAAAAAATCAGAGTAGGTGGTCATGCATATTAGTCAGCCTTACCATAAATAAATAAAACATGTAAATAAGTTCTTTTAGTATGCTTAATTGTTTTGCTAAACTGACACACTAGTGACTGGTGTCTTTTCATGAAGAAAAACCCTGAGCTTGAAGTAAGAGTTCAAAAGAAAAGATGCAGTGTCTCACCTGTGTCAACTAAATCTTCATAACTCCCCAGCAGATGAGAACAAGCTGTGGCTTACCACTATCCAGTCTAAGGGCCTGCTTATTTTATTCTTCCAAGGATGAATTGATGTATGTTTGAATAGCAGTCCTAGAAAGTACTTGTAAATGGATCAGGATAGTTTTCTTACTGCCAGTTCTAATTTAAGAACCCCCTAAATAAAGGACTACTTCAAAAAGCTTATTTAATAATTGTAAACTTCATGCAGGTGGGATTATACTTAATGAGCTGATTAATTGCAGGATCTGGTTTATAGACATTACTAAGGAAAAGAAGATGAGATAAATATATCTAGTGTGTACTGCATATATAAAACTGAAACAGAGTAGGTTGCCAACTACTGAAGGCTGATTTAAAGCAGTTTGCCTAAATTTACTTTGGCTTTATTGCGAAGTGATTTGAATTTTATAATCACATATACTTTATATACTTTATGCAGTGTACCTGTCTTTTTTTTTTTTCCAGTGACATTGGATGAACACATAAAGGAACACAATTAAAGTTTAGAAAAATTTAGATCTAGCATGTCTTACATTTTTAGTGTTTCTCTTGGCAACCTAAATATTATTTTAACTTGTGGTGTGATTATATATTGGCTCACATAGGGGAACTGCAGATCTCTGCCTGCTGAGCATCATTAAGCACTTTGGTGCTCAGTGGGAGTTTGTTCATTAGGAGGTGTGTGTTATGAATTTTACTCTGTGTGCATCTTTGTCTGTGAGAGAGAGGGAGGGAGAGCAAGGCAATGAGAAGGAAATGTAAGATAAATCATGTACACGTACAAAATAGCTAAATATAAATACTCCTATTTAAAAAAGCAGGAAAGTATTGCCCATAAGAAAATAAGCATCAACATGAGGGCTATGAAAGAAGTCTCCTGAAACCTGTTGCTGCTAGTGTTAGGGAACTTACATTATTTCCTCAGATTCAATCTGGCTGACAGAGATCCACCACTCTGCCATATTTTGCTTTTTGGTCCTTTTGGTTATCATTCTGTTGTTGGTTCATTTTTGAAATCTTGAGACATGTAAAGGTAAAATTTTGTAATAGAATTTATTAAAATAAGTTACGCATATTTATAAACAAATTCTACTAGCAAGAAAGAGAAGAGTTAAAGTCTTAAAATCACACAATTTTTTTTCAGATTTTATGATCTTAAGTTAAATTTTTTCACAGCTGAGAATAATCTATAGAAGATTATTCCTCTACTTCATTTTATATGTCAATTATTAGGTATCAAAGACAGTGGGGTCAGGAGGTGGGATGTTTAACTTCCTGAAAGAGGGTTTAAATCACTGGCTTATTTTATATTCACATTTGCTTTATTCTAATATTTTGTCATTCTGTTGGCTTCTCTGAAGTATCTGTTTATTCATATCCGTATGGATGTGGAGAAAAATCAGACTCACTGTTTTGCAAATGGTTTTTCAATACCAATGCTGTATACTCACTTGGCATAAGTGACATCCATAAGATTTTCAAATATAACTAATTTTAACTTAATATGGTATGTATACATAAGATAACATTTTTACCTATGTACATTAAAAACAAAGAAACAATTATTGAAGAAGAGAAATGTGAAAAATGGATATTATCTGTTCCTTTAAATTATGTCTCTAAATGTTTTTTCTCTATGAAAGTAGCAAGAGCTTAAGCAACTCCTGCTGTCTTGTTGTTCGACATCCACTACTGCCCATCTGCCTATTGATTGGTAGGAAACTCCAAATGGGAATTTCATCTCATTAATCATGTCACATCACAGGGATTAGGACAAAAAAATCCTTTATGCTTCACAGCAGCCATCTAATGCCTAGTAAGACAAGTGAACGAATATGATATGGATAGAATATCTTCCCACTAATTAAAGGTCATCTGCTAAAAACTGTGAGTCAGACTTGCTCAGAATGTGCTATAATCTGAGTCTGCACATACTCAAACTTTACAAAATGAAAGGAATCCTAAATATGTATTTATAATTCAAATGTTAGCGTAGCTGGAGAATAAAACCCATCCATTACAGAACACTGTAGTGACAATACTTGCAATAGTGGTTCTCCCTGAATAGTTACTTGCAAAACCCAGTTCCATTGATTCTCTCTTATTCCCCCTCACATCATCATTAATATCCATCCACATGGCATTTCCCCACCGATACACTCTGTAATCCTCTTACAACAGCACCAAAATAGTTACTGTTCTACTCATAACCCATATAATCTGCATTATAAGATACTAGGATTTTTATAAGCCTATTTGGTACTGTAATGAGCAAGAAAAAGCAATTAAAATTACTAAGATGTGACTGAGCAGGTGAGGTGAGGTTTCCTTACAGTTAGGGCACGATGGCAGATGAGAGGGACACACACAGCCTTGGAAGGAAGCCAACTTATTAATGGAATTTGACCATGCAAAACTTGTTGAAATCCCTCTAGAACATCAAATGCCACATTATAATATCTTTACTGAGGTCCCTGCTATTCCCAGGAAACCTTTAATTCCCTTTTCAGAGTATTATTTTTTCAGTAATATTTTCCAAAGCAAGATTCGTGGGATGTATTTTGGTTTGCGTGTATATTTTGCTCTGTCTCTGTAACGAAAGCTCTTGTCAGTTAAAAGCAGATAGGTGGGTTCTGCTTTTTTTGTTGGAAAGGAACCTTCAGGGATTTAGGTTTATTTTGACATAACTAAACAATTAATTATTTTTTGCTTTTAAGCTAATAAACAATTCTAAAGTCAATAGATATTTTGTCCCTGAAACCATTGCTTATGATACTATATTTAAAATCTTACACGTCATTTTAGTCATGGTAATGATTTGGAATGAAGGTTAGATGATAACAGATATAGTAGATTCAGAGACTTGTTATAGTGATAAGGTAACATAAGTAGTCTCTCTTTCTAGCAGAATGATACTACTCACTGCCTGTTTAAAGGCTGACAAGATATGGATATTCGTATGGTTTAATATTTCCATTTTGATGGTTTATGAGCCTGCAATTATTTTGCACCATTTTCTAAGATTCTAGCAAATGATCCTGTCTCTGAGTGTGTTATTCTGAAGAGAGAAATCACTTAGCAATGTTTACAATCATTAGTTTTACGAAGGTCATGACATTAGCAGAAAGATTTGAATTTTTCCATTGACTTCCATGCTTAGAGGAAGTTCATGCTGAAGGCTAATACTAAATGAGAAATAAAAGCATCCATATTATTGAAACTTCCAAATTTCTAGGTAAAAGTGATGGGGAGAAGACAAATATTTGACTATTAGCTGCATTCTTCTGCTGAGTAGACTTAAATAAGCTTCGCTTCTCCCCCCCGCCCCCCACCCCGACTTGTATAATTTATTAATGGAAAGTACAGAGGTCAATGATTAGGTTGCCTGTTTCTTGGTTATAGTTGAGTTGGCAGGCCATTTCTTAAATGCCAGTATTTTTCAGCCTACTGTTGACGTAATCCACTGTACTGTCCATGTTTGTCATGGATGATGGTGTATTACTAGTCTACTGTAGATCTAAAAAACAAAAACAAACAAGGAAACCATAAAAAAGCAACACCTCTCTCAATATTCTCAGTAGATCTCATAAATGCTATTGTAAGGAAATATCAAGGCAGATACTATAAACGTCTAGTTTTTCTAAATACTTGAGTAGTCAGATACACTACTGTATGTCACAGTTATCAAATGCATATTTATCTAAATGAAAATAGAACTGCTCACACTGAAGTAGCTCAGACAATAATATATTGTTGAATGGTCCTGCTACAGTGTTTGTGCATGCTAATTGTCTAAACTCAATTTATTTTAGTATAAAAACAATCTACAATGACATCTTCAGGTTTCAAAACCAACTGAGATGGTAATAACAACTTCTCTACTTATGAGGTGTTTTCTATTTGTTGTTCTCTTTTCTCCTAGAGACCTATATATGTACGTGCATGTATATGCATGGTATTCCTCCTGTATGAATCTGGAATATATTATATGTCATCACTACTTGCTTATGACTCTGAGTAATAAGGTCACTGATTTCAAAGGGGATATGTGCTCCGTGTGCTTTTCTCCTATAGCTGCTTCTACCCTTGCCTGGACAAGCAAAGAGTAGTAATGCACAAGGAATTATTCATAAATGTCAGCTTCTCAGAGATTTTCTGAGGATGAATAAGGATATGCAGGGAAAATAAAACAAAAAAAAAAAAAAAGAAATTTATTTTTTTAAGCTTTTTAGGTCACATCTCTATACAGGTACACAGCTTCATGTTAAATGTCCAAACTGGCTCAGAATGAGCTGATGTATCAGTAGATGATCATAGCAGAGAATTACTTAGGATATTGCCAGTAGCTGTTGAATGCATCATTAAGGTGTTCTGGTGGAGCTAGGTATTGTGTTGGAGAACATGGACATAACTATACAGCAGGTGTTATCCTCTGGTGCTCACATGGCGTTGTCTGCAGTCTTTCTACTCTTCACAGTTGAGCCCAACAGGTTCCTAGAACAGAAGGTCCTTGCAGTGTACTCTGTAATGCAGATACATATCCTTGCAGGCTTTGAATTTTGGTCTTATAAAGCTGTCAATACTGTTTACTTCTGTATGTAGTGACAGGCAATCACCTCAAGTCTGACAAATATTGAGTAATCTACTCAACCTTTTGCCATTCAGAGGGAAGCTGAAAAATCTTTCTTCTTGGCTATCTTGTTTGTAACAACTTTTGTGATCAAAGAACAGCACTTTTTCTTCAGACAGCAGAAATCTTCATCCCAAACTTCCTATGACATTCAGCAAGCAAGTCAAACCATGTGCAGGACCCCTTACCATTGCAAGTGGCATAATTCCCATTTTTCTTTTCAAACAATTATTTTACATTTATCTTACAATAAGAGAGCAACCTAAAATAGGTTTGATACTTAAACATTATCATTTGGTACAGCATTCAGCAAAAATTGTGAGGCATTTCTGTTACCTGTTACACAATGATACGGTTGAAAGGTAGAGAAAGTGCCAAAAACAGCTCCTTTGATGTTAAGATAAAAACATCCTGAATCTGCCCAGCAGGATAAGGAAAACACATATTTTATGTGTTGTTTTCACTCATTTGCTCCTTGCCAAAAAGTCAGTATGTTAAAAATTATTAAATTATTTACTTTTTTATCTTACAGATTGCCTTTGGTATTTATAAGCACTGTTTGGTTAGAGGCATGCTGGGATGGTATATGTAGTGCATAGTGCCACAGCCATAAAGTGTGTGGGCAAGGGCCGGTCCGTCCTCAGAGCTGTGCCATGAGTGTGTGAGTGGGTGAGGGACAGCGGTACCTGCTGGGAGCCGCGGGGGAGCACGGAGGCAAGTGCCTGATGATACAGGTAGCCACTGGCTTCTGCATCTGCATGTACAGGGAGCCTTGAGCAGGGAAAGGGATATGCACCCAGGAGGTGGGCATGGGCCAGGCCCGCTGCCAGGAGCCGGCTCATCCCCTTGGCTCTTGCTCTGACAGCTGCAATGTGCTGCCCTAAGCGTACCGGCTCCTGTACCGCACGTGGGGGGGAGCAGCAGCTCAAGAACAGCTTCCTAGGGAGCAGGAACTCACTGAAGCCAATCCTAATAAAGGAAGATAATGAAAGCTTCTAGTGCCTGAAACGTGGGTTATCAAAAGGAGTGGAATGTGTGTAGTTGAGCCATCTTCCATTTTCATCTGCATTTTTCGAAGTTCACTCCGTTTTGGAAAAGGAAGAAAATAACTTGTGGATTCAAATATTCTTTTTCTTGATGCCTCTAAATGTATAAATGCTTGGTGTTCAGACTTCTTCTTGGCCTGTATTTGCTAGTTTTCTTCATACTAATACACAGTTTACTATTTTAAATAAGAATGTCCTTTTTCATTTAAATTATGGGAGAATCTGAAGAAGACAGGATGCTAGTGAGGTGGGAGCAATTCCTCCAGATACATGGTTCATAGCATATATTGATTTCTAGTGTTTTATGGTAAGCAAAAGTTTAACAACAATAATTTTATGAAAATGACAATCGAAGAGGACATCTGGTGAGAATTCATTTATGCCTTTTTACATTTTTAACAACCTGGCTATTTTTACTCTTCTCATCCTCTCAAAGGGAGTACAATGTAATGAAGCATGGAGCTGGAACTAGGCCACACCTCAGCTGGAAAATGTCAAATTCTATTATGCCATCCTCAAAAGCATAAATCATAGCTGCATATTTTTAAAGGTATAATGAGAGAGGGAACAATATAAAATATTTATCTGAATTCATGCAAGTTTATAGTAGTATTTATATGGTAGTGTGGGTTAATATTTATGTGATATAGAAATAACACCAAAATATTTAAAGATTGAAATCTGAAATACATAGTGTGTTATCTTCGCTGAGGAATCCCTATAAACATTGTTCATTTTTTTGCATTTAGTTTTTCCAGTTGTCAGCTAACAAACTAACGTGCTTAATGTCAGGGACTATTGGTTACTTTGTCGCTTGAAACTCTTAATTTACGTATGAAATGTTTTTAATGGTCTTATTTTTAAAAAACATAGTTGACTAGTATAATATCCAGGGTTCCATATTTCATTTTTTTTTATATATTTATTCATACTTTTCACACACTTTCCCATGTTTCATTGGTTAAATTATGTATGAGAAGGAAGTGTCTGTCTCTGGCAGCAGCAATACCATACTTCATAACTATTCAAATAAATAAATAGCATTTACTAACCACTTAAAGGAGGACGGAAGATTGTTAAACTCACTTGCTCACTCCCACTCTTCTTGTTTTCTTCAATATTCCTTTTATTCCAAGAGGATTAAATTGTCTAAGTCTGACCCTACTCACAATAAGTTTGTCTTTCTGGACATGTTCTGTAACTCTTAATTCTTCAACCCAATTTAAAAAATGTTTTTAGTATACCTGAAAGGAGTATACATATCACTAGTATACATATCACTAGTGTAGTGATAGGATGAGAGGTAATGATTTTAAACTGAAAGAGTGGAGATTTATGTTGGACATCAGGAAGAATTTCTTTACTGTGAGGGTGATGAGACACTGGCCCAGGTTGCTCAGAGAGGTTGTGGATGCTCCATCTCTGGAAGTGATCAAGACGAGGGCTGGATGGGGCTTTGAGCAACCTGGTCTGGTGGGAGGTGTCGTTGCCCAGGGCAGGGGGGTTGGAACTCAGTGATCTTTGAGGTGTCTTCCAACCCAAACCGTTCTATGATTCTGTATTATGACATTTTTACAAGTGACTAGATGACAGTTATGTGGACTACTGATACGCTACAAGAGAGTGTGATTATATACCTCTGTGAGATTTTTTTGTGTCTGCCATTCAGCTTGTAGTAGATGAGGATCTTGAGCTCAGTATTCAAAATACAGGCTTGTACAATATAAGGCTACAAGTCTCTCTGAACTCCTTTGTCTCGCCATGTTCTAAAATATATATTAGGCTGATTATAGTGGTTATAGATTATGGTATATTTACTGTATAACAAATAGGCTGCATTCATCATTATGTAAGTGACTAAAGGTGGCATGAATCCAAATTCACTGCTACCACCTGAAAGGTCTTATTGTGCTAAAACAGTTATTGTACAAATCATGTCATTTATTATCTAGTAAATATGGTCTTAATTTGAACTACAACTTCTATACTTCTACAATTTTTGAAATCCTGGTTAAAGCTTTTCAGAGACAAATAAGTCAGCTGAAAACCGTCTGTAAGAGCCATTAGCAGAACAGAATTGCATGTATTTTCTGAAGCACATTTTGTTCTGTGCGGACTCTTCTATCTTACATGCAACAGTCTTACCACAGCATCATCAGGTATATGAATACTGCAGCTGGTATATTATTTCTTCCTATATCCAGAGAGATCTTGTGCAGTTGAACTTTATGTTTCAAGAAGATTTATTCCTGACTTAGATTGGGGTCAGAGACTTAGGATCTTGTCTAATGAATATCTATATTGTTATTGTTAAGTGTATCTGCGATACATAAGACATGTAAACCTAGAATAGTGTGGTGCCGTCTGTCACGCTCTTGAGTTCCTAAAGGCATTTGTTTTCTTGGACCTGGCTCAGTACAGCCAATTTTTAGTTGTTTAGTGGAAGCTAAACTACTACTGTGTCAGAAGAGCAGAGGTGACAACTACATCTACTGCTTTGACCAATGTTCCTGGCATCATGGACCTGCACCAAGAAATAGTCTGAAGGTAAGGGACAAACCTTTGAATCTGATACAAATGTTATTTAAACCTAGATTAGAAAGTGGAGGATAGGTTGAGTATTCTACTGAGCCTGTTTTCCTGAGGACATGCATTACAGAGTTTAGCATCTGTTGGTATTTTCCAGCTGCTGAAAGTGTGTGCCCGTATCTCATTGCTGGGGGCCATCCAAGAAGTGAGAGAGGTTTGTCTTGTCACATCAATAGATTCATTTGAAATTCTTAATCTTGTATTTGAAGGTGAAGGCAGTGCAGACCATTTCCTCAGAACTGTCTCGGATAACCCTTGGATGGGATGGGGCAAGAGGGCAAAGTGAATTTGCTCTACTTGTTGGTATACATATCAACTAATATATATTTATAATAACTATATCAGCTTTTCATTTTCTTCACTGAGTAGGCCATGTAGTTTTTTACTACTTTTCAGAGAAAGATCTAGAACCAAATAATGTTAATGCTATTTAACTTCCTTGTATATCATATGTTTCCAGCTTGTATCTAAACAAAGTTTGCGTGCAGTAGGTGCTTTACTGGTAGACATTTGAAATATTATCTGCCATTCTGTTCTTACTGATTTAATTTCCTTGGCTTTAAATAGTCTGTCTGAAGTCACTGCAGAATGGATCAAAAGAGGTACACTCAGCTAATTTAGAAGGAGGTTAAGAAGCTATTCTTAAGATATTCTTAAAAGTTTAAGAAGTTATTCTTAGGCTGAAGGTTGGCAAGGAGTGGTTGAAGATTTAAAGTTGAAGGCAAATAGTTCAAGAATATTATGGTTTTTGATGTACAGTTTCATCAGCAATTACCTTTCCTTCTTGACCACTTCTTAATGCATACAGTACGTATCCACTTTAGTTTGGGCAACACAGCTGTGGGTGCCAGTCACTCTGTAAGACACATAAGGAATCACTCCAGCTTTGCTGAGGACTTTGGAAACAAAGAAAAAAAGTCATCAGGCGAGTTCCCTGAGGAAGCTGAGCCATCCCAGCTGTACCTCTGCAGCAAGGGACACAGGCTGGGACAGTGGAGAAAGGCTCTGTTAGCAGGCACTTTGGAAGGTGGAAGCCTGAGCTGCCTTCGTCCTTCACTCTCTGCCATAAAATCCAACCTGCCAGGGAGCTCAGGCTGACAGACGATGCCTTTCCTGGGCCTCCAGGTATTCCTTTAAGAGTGAGCACAGGAGCAGTGATCCCAGTTGCTTGGCGTGCTCCTGGCATCAGTGACTGCTTCTCAAGATATAGGAGAGCAAAGAGCAACACTGTAGAAGATAACTAGCACGCTTCTCAGCCAGCTTTTAGCAGTCAGTAAAGTGTTAATGTTCAGTGTCTTTTTCTCAGCCCTAGATAGACAGGCTACTGCTAATTTTCAGATATCCTATAACAGTTTGGAACTCAAAAGAAACTGGGTTTTTTAGAGTTTGAGTAGACATTTGGCAACTTGTGAAGTGTCAGATGAGTACTGGTGAATTTAAGAACTGAGGTGAATGTTTGTGTCAGGGAAGGAAAAAATCTTCACAGCAGAAAGTACTCTCTAACCTGAGACTAGAGGTACCTGAAATAAAGTAGCTTTAAACTGGTCTATTTCAATTACATTAAAAGCCAAATCCCTGCACTTCTGACACTTCAGAGACTAAAGCATCAAATACTGAAATCTAGCTTCAAGGCACTAGCCGCACACTTGAGACTTAATCAATATAAACCAAATATGGTAAAGATTTAAAACATGGCCTAAACATAATATACCATGAGATAATATGGCTGAAAAGTCCTATCTGAAAGTGCCAGCAAGGCAGAGGGGCCAGTATCTAGGTTTCAGCAGAGGAGACTTCTCTGCTGGTCTGCAAGTTCCAGCTCTGGAGAGGAGCCACATCCTCATGTTGTCCTGGGTGTCCAGCCTGACACCAGGGCTTTGAAAGTAAAATGTGCATGAGGGTCCTGCTGCCTTGTTTCCTGGGGTGCAGTCTCCATGCAGAGCCCCTGCTGCGGGTGTTGTGCTCCAGAGAAAGGCACAGGTGCAAGTGCTCAGTTTTCCAGCCTTTTTTAATGCCCCTGGGACATAGTAATTTCCCTGTGGATTCTCATCTAAATGATAAAAGACTTGGTAAATCTAAAATGTTCTTCACTGAACTATTGTTAGGGAATTTCCCTATTAGATTTATCACTGCTTCTACTAATTCAATTTAATCTATTAATTTACTCTCTATTAATGTATCACAGCTTTCTGGGTTGGGATTTTTTTTTTTGCCCTCATCTTCGAAGTGCTCAATGTTGACAGTGACGGAAACCTCACAGGAAGCATTGACAAGGTTTGAAAAATAATTCTGGAGCCGTTGTGTTGCTAAGGAAGTTTCATCAGCAGAACCAATGATTTGAGATTGTTTTCTCAGCAGCACATGAGATAAATGAGAACTGTTTCCAGATTCAGTAATTTTGAAATCTGAAGGAAAGATCTTATCAGTTTGCTGGCCACCCTGAATAGAATACATCAAGAAAGATTGATAGGAAACAGGGATACCTGTTTTGTTTTATAGAAAAAAAAAAAAAAAAGCCCTGCAAAAATACTTTAAGTAGCTGTTTCTACCTACTTCATTTTGCATTGAATATAAAACCTAAGCATTATTTTATATAACTAGTTTTTCATTGTACACTGCTAGGATAAGAAATTTGTTCTATGAAAAGAAAAATGAGTAAAAGTTATTAAATCGTAAAAGGAGACCCTGTGTGAGGTCTGAAATGCTGGAGTATTTAATGCATAATTGGGTGTCTTCCGGACTTTTCCTGGTGGATAAAGGAATATCTCAGGAAATTTTATTTACACAATTTTAACTTAAGATGCAGCTGTATTAGACATATAAGAGCATTTTCTTTTCCACCAGCTGCAAAATCTAACTTTTTCGAGATTCACCATCCTCAAATGCATGACAAATTTATTTAACTGACTAATAAATGCAAATAATGTGAACCCAAAAGCCTATGTCTAAATACAAATGTCAACCTTTGTTTGTTGAGGTTCTTCCCTGTCTCTAGCAAACCTTGGTTATTAAATATGAAGTATCCCACTTCCACAGGAGTAGGTCTGGGACCAGGGAGAAATAGTGGCAGGTGATATTTTACTGTAGCTGCAGCATGCTTGAACCATCCAAGGGGAATACATGACACATATCTGTGTAGCTCAATTTAATGTGCCGGGTTAGACAAGCACAAATGTTCATGTGCAATGTTTTTGCAGCATGTAGATATTTGTGTTACAGTATACTACTCAGTATATATTTAGAAACTAGTAGGAGTATATGACATCTTTAAAATAGATCTTTTAAATGTGTAGAAAACTTTTTAAACAGAAAAAAGCCCTGCTTTTTTTTTTAGATCATTGATGTAACTAAGCTACCACTAAACAAAAGCATATTTAGGTAAAGATAATTGTTGAATAATGACATCTGTTCTTCAACGAAGAATCTATAATTTTTATTAGACTTTAAATTTTCTTTAATTTTAACTTCAGATCTTGTGTGTATACAATACTATCTGTCATAATCATACTGTAACAGTAATTAATTTGGTGTGTTATTCAGCAAATATTAAAGTACATTTGACTGAGTTACAGATAAAACCTCTCCAGGTTAAAAATGCTCCCTTCATGTCATGTGGATCTAGTTTGAAGATTTCTGATGAAGGAAGGAGGGAGCTATTTTTTCCTTTGCCAATAAAAATAGATCACATCTATTTTGGGACTCTCAACACTATCTACAGTTCTAATTCTCAGACAGTAACTATGTGACGCACTGAATATATTTCTGCAGTCTGAGCTTCAAGAACCTAAAGATACTGGCCAGCTCCTCAGCTGGTGTAAATCAGCATAATTTCTCTGATCTTTATTAAGCTGGCCTTGTGCAAGATCTCTCGTATGCTTTTAGGCATTTCTGCTTTCTGATGGTTTAATTTTTCTTTTGTTTTTCTCACCTCTCTGGCATAGTTTCATACTGTTAATCCATGAACATCTGAGTTATTTTGGGGGCCAGCTCATTTGATACTGACTTTTTTTCTGCATGGGACAATATAATGTAGGTTCTAAGTGTTGGTTTGCTTTTATATAGAATAGGTAATCTGATCGAAGCACTCCAAATGTGCTATATGCAAACAAGTTCCTATATCACAAAGCAGGACGTAATCTGTGTCCTCCTTTAGCTTTTTTCTACTACGAATGCGTAGGTCTATTTTTCTCATACACATTTCTGTCCTGTGGTATCTATTTCCATATTTAGATGTGTATTTTATTTCATATTAATGGATTTGGGGTATAATTTCTTACATATAAACCAGTCTACAGAAAACTAAATAGGAAGGTTACTATAATTAACTTGATAGTAGGTGGCTGCTTCCTCTCTTTGGTTGCAAAAGAAATGTCTGCGTCTGCCGTGTGTTGGAGCTACAGCCAGTCCTTGGCCAACAAATTTCAGTAAGTTCTTCCTACTTAAAATTATCTCTGTGTGTGCGCACGTGCACGTGTGCATTTTGGTATCAGTCACTTTGTTTAGGTACTGATATCACATCCTGTTACGAGGAAGCAGCAACTTGCATTGTGTCTTGATGCAACAAATGCATAACTTTAGAAAAGTTTTGATAATAATCACTAATGGATTATCAGGCAACGCTTCCCTAAAGGCATGCAGCCCGGCCAGTGCACTTGAAGTTTTTTATAAGTCCGCCATCTGTGAAGAAATCTAATCACTTCATCACATTCTTACAGGATTTTGCCTTTTTCTCTGCAATAGTAAGCCTAACTTTAAAGGAAGTTTAAATACTATTGTTAAAAGATCGTAGCACAGCTTTCTTTTATGAGTGTGTAGTTTTGTTTTATGAGTGTGCACCTTGGGGTACAGATACTGCTCTAAATACATTTCTAAGCATCCTCTTTTATTTCTGTTCCAAACCCTACATACAATCTTTTCATTAGCTTGTGCCATGGGGAGTGGGGTGGGTAGGGGTGTCCCCAGGTTTCCTTTTTGTCAGGTATTGTTATATAAAGAAAAATTAATGTAAGGTAAAAAGTAGATACCTTTTAAAAGATAACAATCAATCATTCAAAGTCTGTCAGTTTTATGCACAGGCTGCTAGAAGAATAGATCTACATACAACAGAGCTTTTCTATATTGCTTAAGATTTTTCATCTGACAGAATATTGCGTCACTTGGAACAAGGGCTGTGTCGTGGGTAGACTTTCTCTGCTGAAGGGAGATACTGATTTCTGACAAGGAGTGCTTTGATTGTCGGGGAGTCCATGTGTATCTTCTCTATGAGTGCTTCTTGCTATATATTTTGAGACAAAGCCTAAGAATACAGCACAGAATATGATAATGCAGAATATAGAAAAAAGCTGTTGATTACCATTTTTATTTTTAGTCTCCTCATTGCAGGAGAATGCCAAAAGCAAACTTCAGCAACTGTATTATTCCTCATGACAGTATAAAATAGTGAGACAGTTTCACAAACCAGATTAAGAATCATAGTTTATATTGCTGCATAAATTGCTAAAATTGTATAGAAATCTGTATTGTGGATCATAAGTTAATGTAAAAACTCCAAGCTATTTTTTTTCCACTTTGTCTGTTTAAGCTACTGGGCAAGTTGTTGCATGAATAAATATATTTTCTTCCTCTGAAACTGTGTAATATTAAATGCTGTGTTGTTGGCATAAAATATAAGTTGATCAGACAGACAAAGATTATTATTCTGACAACAGCATACACAAGGGTATCGTTGTACATTGAATTTCAGTGTGTAATATGGTATAAATCTTCATGAGAGACTCAACTTTTATTGGCGGCACAGAAGGTGCTTTTCCTTATTAAATACAGGAGATGATCCCAGGGGATTTTTTTAAAACATCTTTATCCATTTTTTTCATCTAGTCTCTGGGCCCCAGCAAGCTGACAGATACAGTCGGGTAAGCATTTCTCTTTTGAATGTTTGACTATAGATACAGTCATGCTTTAGCACTTGAGACCCTATAATGTTTTGCCTCAACAGAACCAATCAGATCCCACACAAGCTCCACCTTTCCCATTCCATACATGGATGTGTGTGTGCCCTGTCTATAGCCTGTGGGACAAAAAAACCCACCTTAATTCTGTGAAACATTACCAATGAATCACTAAAATGACAGGGGTTTGGATTCTGCACTTTTGTTGTTTCTTGCTATCACTGACTGTCGTTGTCCTCTCATCATAACTGCTGAGGATTTATTTTCAGCACCAAGTGCTATTATTTCTGAGCACTGCACAAAATCAAGGGACAAGGGCATAGAGTAAGATACCCTCTTTGTGAATTTATACTATATGGATTATTTTCCTGGCCAATGCAAGTATATAATCTCTTTGTTGGACGTAAGTAATTAGATTTTAATCAACTGTCCATCAGGTCAGTTAGCCCACCCTCCTAAATCAGGAAGACCCAAGAGGCCATGGAACAAAAGGCAATTCAAGCTCACCATTGTTTCCCAGCCTTATTGTGGACCATAATCTTCTTTCCTTGGATAAGTACTACATGCAATTAAAATGAGCTCAGGAACTTCAGGCTCAGCTAAGACATCAAAGTAGGGAGCAACCCAAACTATGCCCCTTCTGGACCCTTTTCCAAAGTGTGGCAGGAATCCATAGCTTCTGCAAGAGGTGGCCTTGTTACCAGTGTTTACCATTTCTTCAGGGCAACCTATGTCTTTACTGAACCTGGTGTTTGCTAAGACCTCTCTTTAATCTTATTGCAGCAAACATAGCTGTGACAGGAGAGCTATGAAAAGCGCTAACAGGAGTGAATACCCTTCACCAGCTCCCAGCACCAGGAGTTTTTGCTATCTGTAGCTTCCCTTTTGGACCCTCATCAAGCCACCACTCACTGTGTTACCAGTAGTGGGGAGAAGCCCACCAGCACCGGCACGTGGCTGTGCTGCCAATCAGCCATGGTGAGAAGGCTCCTGGCCCCTGTGAGGCTCCTGCTGTCTGCCCAGCACCATGACCACTCCTGATTAGACGGACGCTGGAGCTGCACAGAATAAGCACAAAGGGAGGGCTTTGGGTGAAAAGGTGGCATCTCCCTGCAGGCTGTTGTATAGACAAGGATCCATGTGAAGCTCAAATGCCTTTCTCTGAAAATATTTAGGTGAGTGTTGTTCTCTGCATTCACTGTAAAGTTTGTGGTGCCCTTATTTGACTTCATTGTCTCAAAGTCCAGAAAGACTTTTAGCAGTTCTTCCATTCTAAACATGGGATTGATATTTAGCCAATCTGTCCATTGCTTCATTTTTGGTTTCCCTGTTATATCTTGCCATTTCCTAGTGCATTGTTCTCATGTTTTTGTACATCTGTGTTTCATTGCTTCCCAAAAATCGTAGCTTCTAATATAACATGGGATTATACACATGCTTATGCTTTTGTTTTGGATAGACCCATTCAGACAGACAGGCCTCTTCATCGTACAGGCTTAAGTGTTGAGGTAGATTATAGTTTTATCAAGACCATCTAAGCTATGTGTGCTGTATGTAGATAAGAATAGTTCCCAAAGGTGGGCAACCTAGTCTGGCTTCACAAAGAATTAACAGTGCCGTGCCAACTAGTGAAGCGCCTGGTTTTCAAACTCAAGTTTTAAATTGTATTTGGCCAAGAGTTGTTCTTAAAACTTGGATTTACTGTTGTTTTTTTTTTCAATTAATAGCATCTAAGTCTTCCCAGCTGCCTAAAATAATCTTTTTTTCTCCTGGTACTTTCTGTTACAGCTTTATAGCTTGATGCAATTAGGCTATACCAGTATTTTTTAGACCAGTACCAACCATAAAATCTGTATGCATCACCTTTATAGCATAAGTAAGGACTGTGGAATTATTATGGTTAAAGTACATGTTATTAGTGTTGTCTCTCTGCTGCTGGTTTGTATGTTTTGTTGAGAGAAAGTAGCAGATATAAGAATAAAATAATACTTTTTTGCCATCCATAGGAATATGAAATTGCATATATTGCTTTCAAAATTAGCTATCTCACATAAAGTTATATTGCATATAGCTGAGTAATAAAAGTAAGTGCATTTTTAGGTGTTCTTCAAATGAGGTCACAGTGCTTATGAATTTCCCAGTACTGCTTTGAGCTTACGAAATTATAGTGGCAATCCATGGAACGAGGATGAGAAATATTGCACACACATGCACATGTGTGTGTGCACTCATGGTTGATTTAAAAAACACACTAAACATAACTAATCACATTTACAGTTCACAAAGTATTTTTTCACCTGTGTATGAATGCATATTGATGTGAGAAAAATGTTCCAATGAGGATATAGTAAACTAGGGGGTGTCCCTGCTGACTGCGGGGAGGTCGGACTAGATGACCTTTGGAGGTCCCTTCCGGCCTGGGCAATTCTATGATTCTATTCTATGATTCTATTCATCTGTTAGTTTAAAGTGAGTGTGTCTTTGTCACTGCTAATTCTAATCTGCAGAATCATTAAACTGTGTCAGCTGACTCAGTCCTAATGCTCACATATACCATAGGAAAGATGTATTTTTGTACATGGCCTTCACAACCTAATTTCCCACTGTTTTCTCCAGTTAGCAGACTTAGGGCTAGCTATAAGATTTAGTATGTTTTGGTTTCCTGTATCTGGCTTTTACTATCATAACTTTTAAACAAATGTTTGGATTTGAATAGATTTGGTTTTAGCTAATATTTGTTTATTGTCTTAATGTTTCACTGGCTGTCAAACTGACTGCATCCCAACGTCCAGGTCGTAGTGATTCTTGAAAGGAGGTAACCTTCATGGATTTCCAGAGTGCTGCCAGCACAAAGCAGACATGGGCATACAGCAAGGAAAGGCTGAACTCTAAACACAATTTTCCAGCTCTACTTGGTGTAACTGTGTCATGAACCATATCAGTTCGTTCTTAACACATCATTTTCCTTCTTTTCTCTATATATTTTCTTCGCTCCTTCAGCTGCCCTTCCTCTTCAGCCTTTAGGCAAGTCAGTTTATTTCTTTGTTCTTTCCCAGTGCCTGAATACAGTAGTCCCAATAATTAATAATCAACTTTATTGAATTTACTTACAGTTTATCCATAGCTATTTTCTTCTTCCAAAGTTTTTATACTTTGAAATTGCAGACCAGAAATGCAACTGTTTTTTCAGACTTCTCCACATGAACAGTAACAGAACTGTGAAAAGGCTAAACTTTGGATTTCACTGTTTCTGGAAATTATAGCGATTGTAGCCTAAGAGGCTGTTTCAGCCTTCTCTGATGTTTCATCCTCTGCCTGGGTTTTTGCAAAAGCATGCAAATGGTCTTCACTACATGCATTTGTTGTATTCTTTGTACCCCGTGGGATGGACAGTAAAGCCAGCAGAAGTCATGAGAATTAAAGGGGACTACTGCTTGTGCAAACCCTGATCCAACTGGAACACTTCAAAAATTTGATCCAGGAGGAGAAATGATCACTGAGGCTGCTCTCCTCCAGGGTGTCTGTAACTCAGAATAATAGCTCTTGAGTTATTAGCTGGTTATGTTTGGCATTCATCTTCTGAAGTTACTGCCAAAGGCATATAGGCAGAATAAAGTATAACACCACAATGATAAATATGTGTCATTTCCCCCTGTCTTTCCTCAGAATTGTATAAAATGGAAAGGCATAACTGGAATGTTAGTAAATGTAATAGATCAGAATTTATTTTGGGTTGGTTTTTTGTTTTTTCCCAGCTTGAACCTTTTTAACATCAGACTTCAACCTGGAGTGAGTGACTTTCATGTCTGATTTACAAATCTTTCAAATGAAGAATGTAGTGTGGAAACAAAATAAATGCTTGCTTGGCCATGATTTTTCAGTTATGAGAATTTAGCAGATTAGGGAAAGAAAAAAACCAGATGAGAAAGCAGGCTGTGCCTGTGAAAGGAATGAGTTTGTCTTCTTGTGAACTGTGCATCTTCCACTGGCCAACTGGTGGGATGGGGAGTCCCATGAGGTCTCATGTCTCTCTTCGATTCTAGTCATGTTCCCTGTGCCACTACAATGTTTGTGGCCTTTAGCTTATTCTTATATTTGATCTATAAAATCTGAGCATATGAGAGAATAAAGAAAAAAAACTGGCAGAGTTACTGTGTGTAGCAATCTCATCTCTGAGTTAAATTTCAGATGGCAAAGGAATTCACAGTAAAACATTACTTTCAGTTTATAATTCAGTGTTCCATTTTTTCTCTGAGGGGCGAAAGATCTAAGATGCAAATTTTCTCTGCATTCTTCTTTTTGTCTCCAAGTGAGCATCTTTATGAAACTCAGATCTGACAGAGGCATGGTTAATAGCTGGCAGATATGGACTGGAAAGCTTTTCTGCCTGTCTTCCACCATACATTAAATCATAGTGATGTGCCTTTATTTTACCCTTTTGATTATAAAGTATGTTAAAACCAGAATTAAGAATGTCTTCAGCTCTTTTCAATTCACAGTGCAATGTGTGATAGTTAAACAAGAGCAACTACTAAATATTTTTGCTAATTAGAAAATGGTTTGCCAAATATGTTACCTCCTTTTTTTTTTCCCTTACTAAATTGTCCATCAGCAATTAAGAAATGGCCATAAAGATTATGGGCTATTGTTGAGGAAGACTTAATGGAAAAAGCTGCAGTAGTTGTAGTGAGATAATATGTACAAATGAGATAGCAGAAGATAAGAATGGCCATACTGTGTCAAACTGAAGGGCATCAACCCCCTGCTCTCCCCAGGAGAAGAGTAGAATCAAGCATGCATCAAGCTATACATTTCTGTGACTAGAAATCCACCAGGATGTCCACAAGGATGGAATAAGCGAAAGCGTGTATCTGTGTGTTTCATCACCTGACACAGCTTTTGGGGTTTTGCACGTTTTTTTCTTGGCTGAGTTTGTGGAATCACTCGTTGGTCAGATGTAAGCCCCAGCAATAGCTCTCCAGCTGAGGTCCTACAGTAGAAAAGACTCCTTCCTTCTATTGCTTTACCCTGATTCCTGATACTTTAATTTCTTGTATTCAATGCTGAAGACTCATTCTCTTGTAATTTACTTTATGGCATTAATGATTATATGGACCTCTGTCTTATGAATTCTTGGTAATTTCTTTTCCAGATTGTAGACTCTTGATTTATTTATCTGTGCTTTATGCATATTATTGAATGCAACTTCAAAAGCTTAGAATTAAAAGTATATTTTTCTAATGCTAAATGATACTTGATATGCAGTCATTAATTTGTTCTTCTAGATTAACATAATGTTTCATTAGCAAGTAAGACAAGACTGCAGAGTTACAAATATCTTATGACAATTTCAATTGTCTATTTTTATTTTATTTTATTCTGGCAACAAAATCTCCACATAAATTAATCCCATGCTTTTGACTTCATTTTCGTTTCACATATGGTCACTGATGTAGACGCATAAGTCTTTGAGCAGAAAGTAGGAACAGATGACCTCCTGAGACCTCGTCAACCTGAATTATTCTACAAGTCGATAAAATCTATAATAAGTAGTTTTCTTCAGTGATAGCAGAAACATATAAGCATAATTATAAACATGTAAACCTAATTTTTAAAAGGCATGCAAAAGATACCACAGATCTAACAGATCTTCTGCAAAGACAGAATTTGTGAATTTTCATCTGAGCATCCCTCTGTAGGGAACAAACTCTCTACCACAGCAAGCAGGATACTGAATATTTCTGTGCTCCATTTAATCCTACAACCCATTTGGCTAGAAGAGGTAGTCTGGTGGCCAAGCAGCATTTGTGCTTTAGTGCTGATGTGAAACCATGGAATGAGTTTCTGGTGTCCTTTACCCACCCCACCTCCCCCCAGAAAGATGTTAGGCTGATTTCTTTTTTTCCTGGCTGGTGAAATGTGCTGACATTATTTGTGAAATGGGTAAGCCATACAGGTTAGCTGTAGGTTTTACGTAAAAGCCTAAGCATCTGTAGACAAAATAAAAAATAATGTTATTTGTCTCCTCCTGGCCATGTATAGTTCAAATAGATAACTGGTCCAGGATTTTAATACTAGGTATAAGGCAAAAAAGGTACTTGCCCTAAATCATACAACATGATTGAAGGAGCACTGACAGATCGCATCACATCTGATGGAGCAAACAAATGAAGAGCATTAGCTAGAGGAAAGAGTTGGGAGCAAACTCCTGAAGAAAGTGGTGAAGGAGGAGCAAGAAGCATAAAATTCTGGGAGCTGTGCTGTGTCAGTAAATGGGAAAGAGGTGGCTGCAAGAATTTTTTAATCCAGCAGTCTTTGGCTGGACTGAAGTAGGGAAAGAGTGGTAGCAAGGAACTTGATGGCCAACACCTCAGGGAGAAATACCCACGAAAAGCCAGTGTCAGTGAGGGACAGGGGGTGAAGGGCACCTAAGACACGGAGCTGAGAAAGTCAAAGGAACAGAAAAGCAACCAGGTAGTTCAGGTTTACCACACTTTTAGAAGTGAAATAAATTTCAGGATTGCAAAAAGTATTTTGCAAATAAAAAAAAACCTCAAAACTTCAAACAATGATGACACCAAAGAACAAATGTCAATATATTTGTATATCCTGGAAAATGACTCGTGAAGTCTTTCCAAAATTACTTCTAGCTTTATGCAGCTCAGGGAGATATATGCATATGCCCATGAATTGTTTAACTGTAGAAATGTCTATTTTTCCTGTATAGCAGGAAGGGAATGGGAATGTTTTATAGCTTAGGCTTTTCAATAATAAATAAATGGCTTACATTCTCAGTTTGAGACATTTTGATTTTTGTGTACTGTATAATACTGAAGTATACAAGTTTTTTTTATAGAGAATTATTTTTCCCTTTTTAAAAATAATATAAAACCTCAAGAAGATGATAAAACATCACAGTTGGTTTCTAAATACTTTGCATCTTAATATGGTTGAAGTTAAGGCAGTAAGTAATTTCTGAGTTTTTCCCTTGAGCTGCGTAGTTCTTTTCATATGTAATTATTCTCTGAGTGCATTAGATAATGCTATGGTTCCCACAGCTGTATACACATCTATAAATCATTAATGAGGCAGTTAACTGAAACAAAACTATAAAAGATTTGCATTACCTGGCAGAACCCAGCCTTAATTGACTTCCAGTTATTTACAATTAATTTTTCCATTTGGAATAATGATTGCAAGCAACTTAGGTTTTTTTTATTACTCAGGAATTAGATGCTGACTATGCATCAAAAGTTTTTACAACAGGACCCTGTCAGTGGACAGTAATGAGCTTGAGGTAATCTTATTTTTACATGCACATATACCCGTACAGCCCCCTCCCCACATTGGCAGAGGAGACAGGGCGCTGGTAGTAAAATGGGGACAGGAGTCAGCACTAACTTTTTTTTTTTGTCACATACCTAAGTTGAACAACAATTAATTTCCTTTCTTTATAGCATCTAGCTGAAAGGCGACACAATGAATAGAGCTGGCTACAGTTATAGATAGAATAAACTGCATGCATGAAGAGTGAGTAAATATTTATTTCTATCTTTGTATCTTACAAGACTCTAAGGTAGAAACCAGGTAATAAATGATGCAAAGGCTGTCAAGTAAATATTAATCCATTATACTATTTAAAAAATTACTTTTTAGAAATACAGCATGCAAAGTAAATCCTCATTAACTTGTAATCATTTGAGTAAGTCACAGAACTCGAGGCTGTGCATCAGGCTCTGGACAAACACAACTAAAAGATCTGTTCTCTCTGGCATATAAGCATAACTCTCATTGACATTAATGGGCTGAGCATGTGTTCATCAGGAAGGGATGTCACGTTCAAATTCCTAATAAAACTTAAGTCAAAAATAACCAGAGTCCATTTGCAGCAGCTGATGTTATCTTCATTATCTTTCAATCTTCAGTTGTGAAAATGCCTAAGCAGATAGATCCCGTCAGTTGTAACTCCTGGTCAGCTCTCTGTTTCTAAATCATAGCTATAAAATAGGTAAAACCTTATGTATTGGGGTGCACTATACTGGAACCACTGTCATTGGAAATCAATCATTCCCGGAGATTGAGCAAATGATACCTTTAATTATATCCCCTTGCTACCTTCATGGGGTACAAGATACAGAACACAAATGTTTGGGTTTGTTTCTTTCTCTCCCTGTCAGATATCGCTGTCATGCTGAGGAAGTAAAATTACCTGGTTTTTTTTCTTGTTTCAGAATAAATAATTTTGTTGTCCTTTGGCTTACGTTTAAGACTGTGTCTTTCCTGTCATGAAAATTGGCTAGGTATGCTGCTCTGAGTGAGGACTGAAAGTAAAACCAGTGTTGTGAACACAGAAAAGGGGAGTTGCAATGAGCATTAAGGGCTTTGATTTCTCTGCAAGTTGTGTAGACCAGAAGAGGTACACTGGTAACTATGGGAGAGCTTCATCCCGAGCGATGGTAAAGCTCATGGCGGCTTTCTGCACCTTAGCAATAGGTGCCACTGAAAGGCGACTATAATTGATCTAGAAAACGTGGGCCCTGTGACAATCAAACACTTGTAACCTTGAAAATCTTGCAATCTAGTGCTGAAGTAATTTTTTTCCAGGTTATGTTCTGCTGAATGGTGTTACAATGTGTAATGTAAAGTAACGTGACAAGACTAGACATGGGTCATTCAGTCTGTCAGTAATTCAGAGCTTGGCAAATTGGTCCTCCCTCTTCACCAGTCCATGAACTTCACAGATACTTAACTTATTCATGCTACACTAGCTACCACATTATTTTAGCTGGAAAAGCTACTGTGATCTGTGAAATCTGGGAGGCTTTTCTTTTTGAAATTGGGCTGGTACCAGATGAGCAAACAGTATTATTATTTTCATTAAGATATCACATCCTGTCAACACATAACATTGGCAATTGCATTTCAAGTGATTTCATGCTTGACAAATTGTATAGCGTAATTTAGACCATCTTTTTGCTGTGTTCATGATCCTTCTTATTGGGCTTAATGTCCTGGGGTGGGGAAAGGGCTTTTATTCTTTTTGTAAACTCAGAGCTCCAGTAACTTTCTATGCACATAGGTGATATTGCTGCAATGAGGGTTTTTTTTTTCTACTGCGTGCAACTAGTTTAATAATTCTAAAACTGAGAAGTCCACCACAGTCCAGAAAGTATTAAACTGATCTACCTCTTCTTTCTTACATGGATTCTGAACAGTGTCTGTTACTGCCTGTTTTCAAAGCAGTGAAAAAGAAATAGCCTGGATTTGGAGTTTCTTGAGGGTTTGATTGGAAGAAGCCAAAAATAATTTCAGTGAAAACAGGACTTTCATTTGGTGAAAATTTCTGTTTATTTGAAAAAACATTAACTTTCAAAAATATGCAATTTACTTACCAGCTCTGTTATAAATAAAGAGTGTTATTCCTGCAGCGTTTCTCATCACAATAGCAGACTTCTCATTTTTCTGTGACTCCTTGCAGTATTATGAGCATGGCCTGGTTTTGATTTTGATTCAGAGCCAGCATCTGTGAATCAGGTCTGCGAATTAAACACAACTGCTTTTCTCTTTTTCCTTTTATTTGTTTTTTTCCAAGTTAGTGGGAGCCGAACATAATAAATATTACAAGAAATAAAGAATTACAATTGGGGTGTGAGGAATTCATTTTTTCCTTTGGAATGGAATCTCAGTTAAACTACCAGGAAAAAGCCATGAAAGGAATCAGTGGTTTTTCCACTGCTTTGCACATTGTGGAGTCATTTCAACATGTGTAATATAGGTGTCAAATGCTAATAAATCAGCTGTCAAATGCTATCAAATGCTTACTTTGCACAGGTGTAAATGATCACGTAAAATGCAAAGCACTGATCTGACACCAAAAATCTCTGAGTACCATTTCTGTCTTCACCAGTTTTATAGAACTACTAAAAAAAAGTCCAATAGGCAGTTTATTCCTTGTTATTTAAGTTACTACATTTTTTCGACTGTTTTCTTACTTTTCGGGATGTGGGTCCCCTCTGCCCCCCAAATTTGTCAGTAAGCGAAAGAATGCAATAATTTATGTTGAATTGCTTTGGACTGGTCTATAAAGAAAAATACATTTCATAATAATATTACAAATGATAAAGCATTTTTCCTGCCAAAACATCTCTGTAAGTGCCCCAGCACCATCAACTGATGGCAGCACAGCTCTGGGAATAAACAGACTTTCAGCTAATGGCAGGAATCATCAGGGGAAACACGAAACAGGTATATCTTCCTGATACAGAATGAAACATATGATTAAAGTTAAACGCCAAATCCTACTGGCACTGTAGTGAATTAAAGTTTATTTTTCATTCCTGTTTATTCTTTCTTCTCTTTTTAGCTAATTCATCCTGTTTCATTTAATGCCAAAGTTTTTTTCCTCTCTATTTGGCCACTTTGGTGGAAGGGGGACAATTCATTAAGATTATAGCTTTAGGCAAAGTCCAGATCATATAGCGCAGAGTGCAGGCACTCCATGCCTGTGTTCAGCCCCCAAGGGTAGGGGTCAACGTGCTGTGACCCCACGCACTTCTCTGCCTCTGCCCCCTGGTGCCGTGCACACACGCGTGTGACACTGTGACACTCAGCTGCTTAATGCATAATATTTATGTGAGTCTGTGTACTTTGAAAGCATTTTAATAACCTCAATGGAAGAAGTATTGTATTGCAATGCTTAATATAAAGGAACTATGATGCAAACTTTGTTATGATGAAACCATGTCTTTACCTAACAATTCAAAATGACCAAGTTTCTCTCCATTGTCTTATTTCAGACATTCTTGTGAAAAATAAACACGGCTGTCTCACTGTTGGCTGACTGAAGCACGACGATTAACTAGAGCTGGGCGAATTCTGTGTAGTTCAGTGTGAACTTGCCAGTTCTCTGACGGTTTCATCTCCACCATCCCTCTGACTGGCCAACGTTTATTCCAGATACTGGGCGCTTGCTCTGTTACCAAGAGCAGCAGGTATGTGTATGGCTAACCTGTCCGAAATTTTTATTTTTTAAAATAAGGACCTTAAAGGTAGAGGCATGTATTGGCATAGAGCTGGATTGCTCTTAGAGGTACTATCTGCAGTTAGTCGGGCAGATACAGCAGCCACACAACAGAAACGGGGATGCTAGGGCAGCCCTCAGAGCTCTCAGGGAGCATGAAGGAGAGCAGTTACATTTTTGGGGACAACAAAAACCTCTCCTTTTCCCACAACTAACCCCTCTTGTAGGCAGCCAAAGCAAAGAACTGATACGTAGTAATAGGGATCTATTACTCAGTAAATACATATTTCAATGTCATTTTTGAAAAAGCAGTGCAAGCAGTGCCTACATTTTCAAATATGCAAAGCCAAATGTCTTTGTAAAAAGTTTAAATATTATAAAAGATCCAATTTGTTAAGTATCACTTATCATAAGAGCATTTTAATATATGGTTCTGTATTTCCTTTCATAATTTTGGATTATGTCAACAGAATCACATAATGAAGACATAGTAAAATCTTATTGTATTTCTAACTGGAACTCAGAATAATGGGAATTCTTCTTTATTTTAAAAAATGAGCTCCAAAAAGAATATCTGTGCCTACCTTAGATTACCACCCTCCAACGTTCATGCGAAGGATGCTCTATTAAGATGCCAGCGTTAGCTGGCCAAGAGAAGCAGAAATGGATGACAGTCTAATGGAAGGGGGGCAAGCAGTTGTGCTGTGCTGACACTGAACTGGCTCGTTTGATTCCTTTGATGTACAAATATAAAACTGTAGTATTCATAATTCATCTATAAATTAATAATTTAAAAAGACTTTTCTCCCCTTCCATCCCAGCTTCAACTCGTCAAAGATGCCCTTATTTGCAGGCAGAACTAAAGTCAAAATGTTTATTAATAGTGATTTTTACAACTGCCTAAACATTTGTAGTATGTATAACAAATGATGATAGCACATGACCTGGCTTTAAACAAGTCTCTGTAAATTCTTTTCTGTCTCCCTCCCTCCTCACCCCAGCAAGGAAGAGCAGCAGGAGCAGGACACTGAGGTACCGCGGCAGGAAGCAGCAGTGGGAAGCGTGACGTCTTTACCCAGGTGTTGGCTGCCAGAGGTAAGAGATCCTCGGCCCGGGGTTGGCGAGGGTGGGAATTAGCACATGGTAGTTTAGGGTTAAGTATGTGCTCATGCACACACATGGAGCAGTTGTGGAGAGCAGCTGAGGCCATGAAGGAAATTCATACCAATTTGGGTTAGCCCACATTTTGTCATGTTACCAAAAATATTCTGTAAATAAATATATTAATGGGCCACTTGTAGATAGCAATTACTTAAACCAGCATTCAGCTTTTAATGCACAGCCATGCATTTCTAAAGCAGAGTGTTCTTGCTGTGTATTACTATAGATCCAGATTTTAAATTGAGATTGGTCACTATTGATTCTGTTAGAGTTTATTATGATAGCAGCCTGCATTACACAAGATTCATAAAATTGCTGAAGTATATCGTCCATTAACCTGCCTGCGTTTAGCCAAGATCACCTTGTGTCCAGCTAACACCAACTTTATTGGCATAATGCCATTCCAAAGGCAATTTACAAACAAGGAGATGCTTTGTAGGAAACTGGAGCTGTCACAGAGGCAGATGCAGAGGGGCAGCCAGTGCTGCACCCCAACCTCCTCAGTGACCTCCAGCCTGCAAACACCCGTCCCCAGCTGAGCTTCCTGCAGCCCAGACGCTGCATCAAAATGGGTTGTCAGCGTCCTGCTGCTCCCCCACTTCTAGGGTGTACTGAGGACACAGGCACAGCCAAAGTCCTGCTCCTCTCAGGCATTTTTATTTGAAAAAAAACCAACACCAAAAGCCAACCCCTCCAAGAGGCGATGTCCCTCTTGGGCTACCAGCACTGTAGCCGGCTGGGGCTGATCAAGCTCACTGCCTCAAATGAGGAGGAGCATGGTGAAGGCTGAATTGCCAATTGCGCTGCTCTACCCTCCAGGCTGGAGGGTATGGGTTCTCCAAAACTCTCCTCCTGAGACTGTTTCACTCTATAAAAGACAAGATGAACAAGAAAGGTGAGAACTGCAGCCAAATGTGAAATGGTGCCCACGAGAAATCAAAAAAAGCTCCACATTGCCTGTGTTTGCTGTGCTGGACCACCAGGCAGCAATCAGGGGGCCACGCAGCTTTCTGAGAGCAGCCCACGCTGACCTGTACTGGGCACGGAACCACAGGGGACAGGGACTGTTACTCTCCTCCTCTTTATAGCTTACTTTTAGATATGAAAGACAATTAATTCTTCCCTTAGTTTTGTCTGCTCTGAATAAACAATCCCAGCTCTTTCTGCTTCTGAATGACACGATCAACAAAGACCTAGAAGAGGTGCCATGAAAGCAATTTCTCCATTTTCTTGCCTTTTCTGCTCAGTTGCAGTGCCTGGAACTAGGAGTCTGCCCCGAGGCTTTGTACACTGTCACAGGCCGTGTCAGACCTCCCCCCCGGGAAGCCTGTGTGTCGGGGCAGAGGCTGTGTGTGCAACACAACACACACACAACACAGCCTGTCTGGGCTGGCTCCCTGCTGGGAAACAGCTCCTCGGCTCCGCTCACCCCCACGTCTGCAGCTGGCACAAACAACCACACAACTTTTGGGGCCAGACCCCTGTGCAGGAGGGTGTCATTTGGAATACTCCTGTAGAGATGATAGGAGGTAAAATTGAATAAAAAACATTTGACATCCTACACTTTTATAATTATTCAATCATAAATGGCCAAACCCATTGCTTGTTCTGGCTTTAACAGGTTCCTCCAACAGAAGGTGTTAGTTACAAGTGTGCTCGTTAGGTTGAGCTAACACGTAAAAAGCTCAGTGTCTTGGTTTGTCAATATTTATCAGGAGCTACCCAGTAAGGACTTAACATCAGATTCAGTGTCTTAAGTTTATCAGTTTCCTAAATCTCATTTGCCAGTACTTTGACATTTAAAACTATTCTGGGAAGGACAAATTAGAAATCAATGATGTGCTCATCAACCCAGTATCAATGCATCCCTAAGAAATGTAGATCAGCCATTGATGGAAAAAAAAAAACCAAAAAGCTAAAATTGCCTTTATGGAGACTAAAGAAAAATGCAAAAATGCTTCCACTTCAAAGACTGAAATATTTAGTTACTTTAAGTCTTTCTAAAATGCATCAAAGAGCTCTCTTCAAAATCTGCAATCCACAGGAGCAACACCAGAGTTCGGTCAGTCAGTCAGAAATGCTGCAGTACCCCAAGGACTCTTTCAAGTCCTTTTTAAAAATAAGATTTAGAAATAAGGTCCAACCCTCATTTCAGAGAATCCTGATGTATTACACAGCGAAGCTACACTTTGAAAGTTAGCAAAAGTCTGTTAAGCAGAAAAAAAAAATCTAGTGATAAAAATAAATGAAATTCTGAATGCTAGACATACAGATATAGGTAGTAGCACACATAATCATAGGAAATATGTCCCCCATAGATCTATTTAAAGGTTTGTTTTAAGTGACAGTGATTTAATACAGGGGGTGTGTGTGTAAACATAAGTATGCATATATAAACATGAGTTTATAAGTAAATAAGCATTCTGCCTTTGACCCATGAATGAAAGTAAAGAGTGAACAGGTGATTACTTAATTCCACTTGACTCAAACCAGCTTTCAGTCACATATTTTGAGAAAGCAATGTTTCAGCTGCAAAGTTCAGAATTTGGAACATACAATAATTAGGAAAATGTTTAATGCCAACCCACCCTCTTTATTATGTAATTTCTTCAAGTAATTTTAATAGTGCAAAATATTGTTTTGCATTAGTACAATAACCATGGGAATTCACAGTCAAAAAAAAAATCTTAAAAGATTTCCAAAGTCAAACAAAAAAATTTTTAATACTGTATTTTTAGCAAGAACATTTTTAACAAAGAATGTGTACTTTTAACTTAATATGGTACAACAGAGAAACCATACTTAAAAGTTTCCATTATCTAACACTCTACTGCATATTCATTTTTTCATCTTAAAAGACCAAAAGCCAAGCTGAACTGAGCATAAAAAAAAAGCATCAATTATAATCCTCATATTACGTCAGCTATTAGGGTTTAGCTCACACTTTTGAATTGGTCATCTAATGAAAGGACAATTTTTACATCATTCTTTTAAAAAATGTACACACATTTCTTTTTAAAACGTAATATATATCGAGTATCTGCTTCAGTAAACAAAGCTTAATTTATAAACACAATCGAAACAGCTCCATGTTGAACAGTTTCAGTGATAAACTGGACTTGTATGATGTACAGCCAGCGAGGACCTTTGTGGCTTAAAATCATTGTGCCATTGCTATACAGTAATAGCTACCTCCTTAGGAAAAAAAAAAGTTCTTTTTTGGGGGGGGAGAAGGGGAAATAATTCCTGTATGTGCTTAAAAATACTAAAACTCCTTTCTATCTCTGGGGACCTAAAAATGATCTGTTGCAACAGGCTTGGTTTGGTATGGTAAGCTTGTAAAAAGTCTCAATATTTCTTAATGACAATACGGCAGTTTTCGATGCAGCAACAGTAAATTGCTTGAAATTGTCCTTCAAGTTTCATGCTACAAATCCTGTTCTTCACACAGTACTGAAGGCATCAAAGGTTGGAAGGGACGTTTTTCATGAACTATATAGTCTTCAAATAGTGATCATTATACATTTTTCAGCAATAGGTGTTTCTTTCAGTACATAATAGTAGGTTTGATGTATGTTCTGTTTTCTGGAGGTAAAAAAAGAAGAAAAGAAAAAAGTCAATTACACAGTTACACATTTTATAATCAATTGAAACAGGCGGGTTTCCTTATTTGTTTGTGGACTTCTTTTTTCTCAAACCAAATTATCAGATCTACAAGTGATCCAAACTGTCCATCATGTGAGTACACTTTACACTGGATAAAGAGGCGCCTGAGGCCCTGGAGAGGTGGCTGTTGGGCGGAGAAATGAGCCTGTCTCAGAGCACTGACCACCTCCGAACCCAGTGGCACAGGTGGGGGCACTCAGCTGGGCTGAAAATACAACCAGCCTTGTTTGTAACAGTGGCTGCTGCAGCAGCTGCTGCATTATAGACTATAAATATTTTTATTTTAATTTTCTTCCTTTATGACATTTGCTTTTAAATTGAACCCTCATTTTCCTTCTTTTTTTCAGTCAGCAGCCTGTGTTGTATTGCATGCCTCTGTAAGATAGACCGAGTAGCATGGCATCAGCTTTACAGCATACCATTATTAAATGCACAAAACCTTCTTGGGAACAGTGTGTTAAAACAAAATTGCATTGCATTAAAAAATGGAATAGAAGTAAATCAATATCTGTTCTTTGGAAAACGGTTCTTTTATTCAGGAACTGCCACATTTCCTTTAAAAATGTTTTTCTTTATTTGGGGAAACAAGTAGAAAGCCACTTATTTCCTTCATAAAAATATTCCTAGCTATAGTACCTATCAACTATGATTTTTTCACATTAAGCCCAGAGAAAAAATAAATATTAAAATGCCCACAGAAACGAAAGCTAACAAGAATCCATATTCCTGTTCATTATACAATGAATCATGAATCCACCCAGCTAAACCCGCAAGTACTGATCTTCAAGATGATAGTAAAATGATAATATTGAGAAGCATTTTGTATAATGTTGACATCTATCCCATTACTGTTTTACATATGCCAATACTGAACACTCATAAGGAAAGAACAAGTATTGACCTGCGAACTGACACTGATCCTTGGAGCAATCTCAAAGTTTGCCACATTTCAATTTCAAAATGCATTTCAGCTATAATATGAGTGATTTATCATTTAGCAGTAGCTGTCAAAGTAACCTCCTAGATAAAACAAAAACATCTGGAACCATAAACAGAGGAGAGCAGTAGCTGAATTTTAATCCAAATCCGACATGTTCACTTCATTAGGAACAGGAAACAGCTAATTAGTAATTGAATGTTTCATGGTTTTAAGGAGGCTCAGACTCTCCAAACAGAGATGATTTAATATGTATTTTGGATGTAAACAAGAATAAAGATCGGAAGAGCCAGGGACATAACATCTCCAGAGGAACATTTGGGAGCATGGGAACGTCCAAAGAAGTGACTAAAATTAGTTTCAGGCCTTTGGCTGATTGAAACGTCTTCACCTTAGTGGGGCAAATACTAAAGGCTGGGGAGAGGGTAAGCAGAGATGCAAATACTGAACACTGTGGGGTTGGTTTGTTTTGTGGGGGTTTTTTCTCCTTCTGATTATTAGGAAGTTGCATGTGATTTCTTCCCATTGCAGGCTGTAGGTGATGGAGCCTGTATTAAAGCTGTACTTCTACAAAAGGCAGCTGACAGAATCTCCAGGTTGGGCTGCCCTCAATGCCAGGCACAGTCTTTACAGACAGTCAGAAAGGCTGGAGCTCTGCCATAGCGTGTGTGGTGGTGTGCTCTCCCTGGTTTGCCCCCCCCCCTCTCAGCTCCTGCCCGGCCTTGGCCACCCCGGCCATCACAACAGCAGCTGTGAGACCTTGCACCCGGTCTCTGGGGGATGGCTGGCAGCAGAGTCAAAATACTGTCTGGACTGGGGACCTAGAAATTTTGTTGCCATGAAAATATGACTATAGGTCAATTATCTTACTGTATAAACAGTGGACAGCCCAAGAGCCCCTTGGAGCTCTCCTGTATGGCAGCGGCTGCACGCCAGGATCTCCCCTTTGGTGAGGATGCTCACTGAAGGTTCTGCTCCTCGAGGTTGAGAGATTCCTTGCCGCAACAGATTCTCGGTAAGTGACTACTAGCATGCTAAACTTTGAAATTGTATCTAAGTAATGCAAAGGATTAATTGTGCATATATAATCCTTTAGACATAAACCGTTGACCAAGTCTGGGACTAGGACTGGATCCAGCCGCACCCAGACTCCTCTCTGAGAAGGAGTTTAGAAAGCAAGGGGGTCCTTTCTGAACCTCGTGACTCAACGGGAGAGTCTCCCTGACAGTTTGTCTGACCCTGTCCTCTGTGCAGTAAATAATAGAGTGTACCCTGACATCGAATCTTGTAAAACACTATCGCATTTACCACTGGTTTTATCACACTACTGGTTTTGTTAAATCACTATTTCACCTTAATAAGTATTTCACTGCTTCACTCTAACTAGTGAAGTTAATCACTCCGTCCGCGACAGCGTGCTGCTCGTGCCAGTCACACACCAGTTCCGAGCCCCACAGAGGAGCAGCCAGAGCATGACATGTCCTGGGCATCCAGTGCCCACGCAGCAGCGCTCTTCTGAGGGCCTGGGCTCAGCAGCCAGATGTACAAAGGTATCTTCCTGCCTGCCCACCTACACGGGGTGGGATGTACAGGCAGGCTTGGCCCATTAACACCAATGACAGTCAGCGGGAATTAGGTACGTAACTCGCAATTTAAATGGCCACTGGGCATCACCTTCATCTTCTGATAGGTTTGATTGAAACTTGTGCAAAGACAGCGAGACAGAGACCACATATGTGTGGATGTCTATGGTGCTGCACCTGGTGACAGGAGGAGGGGAGGAACCTGGACATGGATTCAAGGGAAGATCAGGAAGGATCAGGTAATATTCTTTTTTTAAAATTCTTAGTATTTTTATTGTATTTTAATAATTATTTTTCAAACTAAGGTAAGAGGTGGTCATTGAGGGTATCACAGGCTGATGGACTGACTATTGAAACAGATTTCAATTTTCCCTTCCTATTCCTTTTATATCTCAAGGGAAGATCAATGGAGGTATCTGGAATACCTGTAAGAGAGAAAGTAAATGCCAAAGCTCAAGCATAGTGCAGCCACCCAGGAGATATTATTGATCAGTAAACAGAAAGTGCATAGTTAACTATTTCCTTTTTTATAAAGCTCTCAATTATTTCCAGAAATTAAAATACTTTTTTGTTGCTGTGCAATAAACTTAACTCCGTGGCATTAATGTCATACAGCAACCACCTATGAGGAATTAAAGTGTTAGGAGCATCTGTGCTACCACTTATACATGAAAGACAATGCCATGTTGTCAAATTCATCTTTTTGGAGAATATTCACCATCCCCTCAGTGTAGCTGACTGCAAGCTACATACCATTTTACAGCATTTTACTGTATTATACAGCAAAGATTTGAATAAATCTGTGTGCAATAAATGTATTCTTTTATTAGGTTTATCCCTTAATCAAATGTTCATTTATGTGAGCTTCATTCTATTAAAAAATGAAATTATACAAAGGTGAACAAAAGCATAGATTTACAGTAGTTTAAAGCCTAATCTCATTCTCTAGGGGTAATATTGACAATATAAAAACTGTATAAATGATATTCCCTAACACTAAAATATGCTTATGAGCCCCCTGTGCATGTTATACTGCTTTACAGCCTACAGTGAAATGCATGACTGGCTTAATAAGCAAGACATTTAGAAAGGATTTTTTTTCCCTGCACAATGTATAAGACAAGTAAAGATCTCACAATTTCTCACTGAGCCAGAGCCTATGTTAATAATTGTAATTTTCCCTTGGGATGGTATTGTCTTCTCTGAGTTGTTAGTCCAGGGTATACATTCATCTCTTGCACTCTCTTTCAACAACAGTATCATCTTTTTCTTTCAAGGTTTTAATGTGTGTATAAAGGACAAATCCAAAAGCTGTAATTATAATCTGCATATTTATTCAATTTTCTCTTTTTTTTTTTTTTAAATTCTGCCTTTTCAGCAGCCCTGATTTTCTGAATCCTTTGTGAGGCTTTGTTTGTAATATCTTTAAATTGGTAATTCAACTGTATTTCCATAATACAGTAACTTTAAAACACAGTGTCCACGTGTACTCTCACAACATGCATGAAGAACCAGGCCCCAGTAATGCTGGTTGCAAATCCCATCCAGGACGGGGAGCAACGCGACGCAGCCGTCGGGCTGTGAGTAACTGGGACAGCTACGGGCTGGGATTGTTCAACTTCAGCACGCTGCAAATTGGAGGAAGGAAATTTGAGATCTACTACATAATGAGAAAACAAGGATAAATTTGTTGTATCGGTAACTGTAAATTATTCATGCAATTTAAAAACTAAAACCCAGCACTACATGTTGCAGAGATGAAATAATAAACTGAAAATCCCACTAATTAGATGAAGGAGAGTTGGGAGAGCTTGTAAAATAAAGGTAAGGCTGAGACGTGGCTGTTTCTGCAGACAGGAGAGCTGCAGGAGGGACGAGGGCAGCACAACTTCTACTTGAGGGGCTGAGTCAGAGTCTCACAGGTACCCCAGGTGTGCTGGGCAGGAGCTGAGCTCTCCACCCTGCCGGGGCCACGTAAGCAGAGTCAGTGTCTCAGTGAGGTCACAGCCAAGCTGAGCTTTGCAGCGACACATGGAAAAGACAATGCCATGATAATAAATCTAACTTATTCGGGCTCAATAGACTGATTCAATCTGTTATTTTGCAAAAAGAAAAAGAGGACTCGGAGAACAGTTTGCATTAGCTCCTACTGTGGATGAAATCCTACAAAAAACCCTCTGTCCCTAAACCTCTTAGCAAACAGGGGTGCTAACTGGCCTGGAGGGAGCCTCATCTGGGCCCCTGCTGGTGGGGTAAGGCCCACAGAAATTAGGAAAAAAACACAGAAAAGGATCCCTTCGCTACCATTAAAAAACAAGACCTGGCCTGCAGCCAGTTCTCATGGTTTTGGGCTAGTCACTCAGCCAAATGACAAGGGTGAGTAAAATTGACTTCTTTGCCTGTTTATTAGTTGTCCACCAAAATTTTTCCCTTCCACTTACTCGTAAATATTTTCCAAACTGAGCAGTGAAAGAGAAAAAAAAATAACACACTGTGAGCAGGGCATGGTTTCCGCTCAACTCACGGAAGACCGTGAACAATAAATGCTGCTTCTAAGAGCAGCAATACTAATGAAGTTTGGCTTGCTTGCTTTTAATCTCTCAACTCTTTCATATCTCCTCTTTTCCACCCCTGCAGATGTGCAGTCTCTGATGGCTAATTCTGGCTGTGCTGATGAGGGGAGCGGGATCAGCCCTCTCCTCCCTGCGGGCCCTTGCTCCCACAGCAAAAGTAGAAATAACACTGAGACTAAGATCAGCTATACTGTTATTTTTTAAAGCCCTGCATTTGCATCACCAGCAGGCAAGCCATGTAGTCAGCACAGTAATCTCTTGGCTAGTTGCTAAAGAGGGCCCTTTTCTTGGTTAGCAGCTAATAGCAATAAATAATAACTAATTAGCAAACGCTAATAGGCTTTTAGCAGCGCGTGGCCAGTGTGTGCATGGGTATGACAGTCTGGTAGTGGCACAAACTTTGGAAGAGTGTTCCTAGAAGCACTGCAATATGACACAGCACAAGGTAACTACCAGAGAGTTAATAATTCAGAGAATCCAGAGCAGATCAGGCACTGAGGACAGAGCGTGGCTTGGACAGGAGGGAGAAGAAAAAGCCTAAGACTTGAACAAAGAAGATAGCAAAGAACTCGCTCACAAAGAAAACACCAGGCCTCTGTTTAGTTTAATCTCAAGAGTTTCTAATCACAGGGTTCTGCTCTTTTCTTATGTAAAATTGTAAGTGCATGAACTTTTTTTTCATTGAAAGCAAGACCACGACAATAACTCTATCATTTACAAGATGTTGAATTTGTCTTTTACAGTTGTAGACTACTCTGAAATTCCTTCCCGTGGCTGGTTTCAGTGGACAGCAGCATTTGGAGGTATAATTTGATACAGTAACAAAGTTGTTAAACCTCTTAAAAACACCACCCCCTCTTCTGTCACCCTTGTGCCCTTTTTACTATAGACTAGCTTTGAAAACTGACTGGTTATATCAGCATAATGAAAATAAAAGCCCAGTTTTCTAGTTAATAAAAACCAAAATATGTTCCAAACTTCAACAGTTCCTTCATCTTTGGCAAAGAGATAAAAATAAGAAGAAGTTAGTTGTGGCTACAGAAAGATTTTGTGGTAAATCTCTGCTGGGCTATTTCACAAACAAAAGCAGCAGCTCTGGGTCACCCTCCTGTTTCAGGTACAGTGGACCGTGTTTCCTCTGAACCATGTTTGCATGTCAGGAAAGTCTGTCTGCCCGTGCTGCTGCCTCCTTCTTGAAATTTAGAGTCTTTTATTTTTTTGTAAATTGTTATCATCAAGTATTATCGTAACATCTATTTTTTAAAATTTTAAGATAACATTGCTTTGCTGATTGTTCCAATATCCCCTAACAATGAAATATAGTAATACAAAAGTTAACTAAGGTATAAACATGCAAAAGGAGAAGTCTCCCTGCGATCATAAAATGATGTTATTTTCTGTTCAGCAGTTCATGTTACTGCTGTTCATGCTAATTAATTAAAGGAGCTGTTGCTGTAATGTGCAAACAGGGAATCTGAGAAACTGAGAGGGCTTTTAGGTCTCGGAGTGAAGTTAAGTCAATCTGGGCGCGGGCAATCAAATGTAATGAAATCACTTGTCAGTGCTAAGCTTGCAAAAACTGTGAAGTTTGACTAGGGAGTAAAAGGATTATAATTAGATTTCCAATAGGATAATAACTAAATGGCAGAAAGCAGTAAAGAGAAAATATTACTTTGTTAGCTAATGGTGCTGCTGTTCGGTTTTAGTTTTTATCAGCACACTTGTAGTTGTGCTAATTTAATTTGCTTTTATCAGCAAAAATGCACTACTCCAATGGTACTTGAATGTCATTTGCAAAAATCATTGATCTGAAGGTGCACTTAATGACACCCAGTATGTTTATTTTATGTGAAACGGAGATTGGCTGATAAAATGGTTGATGCACTATCTTCCTGGCCCACAAGTGAGTTATGGAAGCAAGACCAGAAGGGTATCTGTGTGCATGCATCACCCTCTCCTGCACCACGCAGCTGCACGGGGGGCTTCGTGACTACAGCAATTATTACTTTTCTATTTTGTCAGCTAAAAAGCTTCTCTCGGATCAGGCTTTGCTGGACTAGAAGATCAGATTTATGGAGACTGGAGGTATTAGACTGTAAAGTTCAAAAAAGTTTTAAGTCTCGTCTGCACAAAATTTCAGTTAATATACAAAGCGTAGTGAAAATGAGTCAACTAAATGGGAAAGATTTATAATGCAGATCAGAATCAGTATATGAACAGCTTGTGTTAATAAAATCATTTTAAGAAATGAGCATAAAATATGATATGACTTAATCACTGTGAAAGGTGGCTGTGCAGTATTTTTGTAATTTTCCTTTAAACCGCCTTAAGGAGATACTGGCAGTGAAACTAATTGAATTTCAAAGGAGAGGCACTGTGCGAATGATAGATTTCTGTCCAGCAGAGCTATTGACAACAGCAAAAGAAAGGTCTGCATTGATGCTAACGCTTTTTTCTGTGCAATAGAGAGAGATTTTGGAAGCTTGGAAATAGCTTTGTATTAGGGACATGCATTTTGACCTTTCCTCCTCCCAGGGCCCAAAAAACAAAGGCAGTAAATGAAGGGGGCAATGAGGGAGTGTGCTCGAATTGTTCAAGATGGCAGTGCAGTAGTAGCTGTCAAGTACGAAAACTGTAATCAAAGGAAAAAGGAAAAAAAGGAAAGAGAATAAAAAGATATTTCAGTATCAGCATAAATAAAAATGAAAGAGGTGGTTCTACAGGACAGAAACACTTTGAAATCTAAACAAGCTCTATGGAGAGCTCTCCAGAAGCCTTTTTATCAGCTGGGAGTGCTTCGTGAAAAACTAGCTAAAGTCATCAGACTGTTGTTGGAACAGGAGTCCCACACCAAAGCTGTCACAGAGGCCGGCATACACCCCCAGTCGTTATGGTGATGAAGACCAGAGGAGCTTTGCCATTGAGGAGCACAGGACAGCTTTACAGCTCCTGTTGCCTAAGTCACCTTCTGCTTTCACAGAGGGGCACCAAACTGAGGGACACTGAACACAGGGTATACCCAGCTCTCCCTTTGTTCAAGCTCTTAACTTGAACAAAAACTTCATGATCCAAAGCCTGTTAAAACTCAAAAATGGTGTTGTTGGGATCAGATTTTTAAAAAAACCATCCAAACCAACCTGAAATAAAAATCATAACATCACAAGGTTTTCTTGTATATCAATAGACTACAGAAAGTGTACGAAAGTTCTCTTAATTCCTTCTAGTAAGTAAATGGTTGTTGGAATGGCTATGCATCACTTTCCCCAAAGTTATTTATAATAATTTTTGATGGGAAGACACATTTGAGCCAACTGTAACTTTTTTTCTTCAATTGAAAATTGAAACTAACTTTCACTTTTTTACTAGATTATGTCCAGATGCACCTTGGACTCTCAGAATCTTTTCGGAAGAGCACTGAGGACTCATCTCAGCAGGTATCACAAATAGATCAGAAACATTAGTAGTATTTTGCTTGTCAAATTTAAATACATGTGTCCAAAGTGCTCATCCAATATTTTGACTATTTCTGGCAGTAATGATTTTTCCAATTGCAATATTTAGAGCACAACTCTACTCATATGTGTACATACACACACACATATGTTATATGGATATATATGCATTACGATAAAGCTGTGATTCTCCTCCTTTGTAATACATACCATATGAGCCTAAAATCACAAAAAGAGACAGCAGTAAAAATATTTGAAAGCTTTCCTGTATAGATGACAGATGGACGACAGATGCATACCAGAGGTATGCGAACTCAAGCCTGTAGCAGTCAAGAAATGCTAGAAGTTATGTTTGTATCTATAACTGCACTGCAGTCCTTCTTCTGTCTACACAGAAGGGGACTGTCTTTAGTAACTTCAACCCGTGTTATTTTTTGCATATTACCATTAGATGATTCAGTGGAAAAGGTGGAAGTGCTCTAAAAAGAAGCAGTTACATAGAAACAGGCAGCTGTCTCCAGGCTGCTATAGTAGCCAGAGCAGAACTGAATGGTGTGTAATGAATATGGGACAGGATTGAAGGGAGAAAAAGATTGCTTTTATAGAAAACCAACACCACAAAACTAGACTTTCTCTAAAGTCAGAGAATTTCTATGTTCAGATTGCTCAGATTAAATTTTATCGCAGGTGACTATGGATTTTCTGTGTTTCTCAAATAAGCTTCCAGTGGTAATGGAAAAAACCCTTAAGATCTCCGTATCTGAGCTCCCCTAAATGATGATTACACAACTCCTTTGCTTCACAGCCTATAGCCAGAATACATTTATTATTTTTTGGGAAGCACTCAAGACAAATTTACAAACAGTAACTGAACACTGAGGAAAATATATAATTGCTCATAACATGAACATGACTTTCCTTTTGCACCTACAGTTTATGTATTTTTTGAAAACACCTGTGAACTTGATAGGGAGGTAAGGATCAGAAGTAAAATATTTTAGAAAGATAAATCATTTGTAAAATCACTTTTGACCTAAGCACAGGTATCTGAGAGTGAAATATGAGTTTTCCACACCTAACTTCAAACAAATTTAATTTCTAGTCCTGTAAAGTACTGATCTTACAAAGGTTTTCTATACGGAACAGGAAAACAAAATGAAGTTGTATCATTTACATTTTTCTTAAAGCAGGAAAACAGAGACAAAAACTATTCTGCATTTTATTTAATTTTTAGTATGGGTTATGATGAACACGGCTGTGATGCGATGTGGTACATACTGCACCTTGCATTGCTGCACTGTCATGTTGGGTTCCGTTGTGTTCTATTTCCATATCTGGGATTCCAGCATCTGAAAGACGTGACACTGAAGATTAATGCATTGCCCTTTGTCCTTCTCTCATGCATCTTTAGAAAAATATTTATAGCAAACTAGGGTGATCTCCAAGTTACACGGTCTTGCATAAAACATTTGGTCTCCATTGGATTTTTCAGTAGTAAATTGTTTCCAAAATGTGCAAACATTACTGGTCTCACAGTGAATTATTTTTAATGTGCTTCACATTTGTCTGACGATCAGATAATAACCAACACATGATATTAATAAGTCTGTAAAATTCTGTTGGAGAATGAGGGCATCTGACATGAAAAATAAAAGTCAAAATTAAACTGTGATAATATTAAACTACGTTAACCCTCCTAGCCATATACCTGCAAAGTACAGAATCAAAGAGTATAGCCAGTGCCAGTGAGCGTGTGTGTGTGCGTGTATCCATTTGTATGAGTGTGTGTTACAGGCAAGGACTGGGAAAACTGCATGTAAAAGACTGAGCTCAGGCTGGTGTAAGCATATGTTAGCACCAAACCACAATTACGTATGTGATATTATGTGAAACTTCTCCAGAGAAGAGCTTTCCAAAATGGACTGTGCTTTTTTCCAAGTTGAGAAAGAGTCTCATTATGACATGCACTTTTGAACTACTTGATTTCCTATTGCTAATACCTCTGTATGCACAGTCCTTCGGGGTGGGGGCGGGGCTCGAACACCCCAGGGTGTTAGGGTAACAGATGCCATTATCCACCTTGTGCCAACAAGGATTAGCATGAAGGGTATGTGATTTGAATCCACGGCACCTCCAATCCTGGAGAAACATCTGCTTCCCTTATAATATAGCACTTAGAAATTACAGCAGGAAAAAAACACACCTGAAAGGGAGCTGCATGTACCGTTTTGAAGTTTTCTGTGCAGAAGCCTGTTCTGGACTTTCTTAAATAGAGAACAACTGCACTGTCCCTTTCTCAGATCACTTTGTGTCAGTATCTATCGCAAAGATGACATTTTGCTGGTCACCCTACAGCCTGACCAAACTCTGTGTCAAAGCAGGGCAACAGTTAAAGTACAGGCCATACACAGACGAGTAATGTGAGTAATATCTTAGTAATTTAGGTGTCAGTGAAGTATATGTAATGTATGCCTATATAGTCCTACAAATATGTATGAGCAAATAAATATTGTAATGTATACAATTTTTTCTTATAAAATTGCAAGTGACTGCTATCACATAGAGTTTCCCTTATTCAGATTTATGTTTTGAAGGAAAGTTCAGGGCACTGAGCTATTAATCTAAAAAGGTTCTTTCTTTTCAAATGTTTTAGAATATATATTGTATATACATAAAATGACAAAGTCATCTGTAACTAATAACAACATCTGTTAAATGAGACAGACCGTCAGAGTTAAATGAAAAATATTCAGAATAGCCCTTCACATTTTGTTGTCATAAAATTGTACCTGCAATTAAATTGTGGATTAAGATGCTAATGAGCTACCTGATTTGCATGTGCAATCAGATTAGCATGTAAATATCAGCTTCTTGCAGGCACTAACATATATATGACTACCTGAGTGTGCCTGCAAATCAAAACGTTAGCAGCCAGGCCCACAATAGCAGATGTAAAGATCTGTTAATCACATTGCTGGCAGGTTGGTGCCCTTTAATTTGTGGCTTCCAGAACTGCTGAGTACTCTTAACTGTTGTGCCAGCGGCAGGTGCTTACCAGCAACGGCAGAACCCGGGCGAATGACCTTACAGAACATCAGGATTTAGGTTTTTTCTGACATTCAACTCAAGGTGCTGGGTATGTCTGCGGGAGCCGATCTGGGCATTTTTCTCATCCAGTGGAGGCAGTGGGAAGGGTTTCTGCTGGCTCTGTCCACTCACTGCCCCTGGGGTCACTGTCCCTTGTCACGGTGCTACTGCAAGCTGTATATCCATGCCTGAATCACCACCCTTCACTGTCAGTGCATCAGAAAAGCCAGCCAGTTCCTGGTTACAGTGATATGCTGGACTATAAAACCCAGCAGATGAGAATGCCTCTGAAAGATGTTGCTCTTGTACTTAAAGAGTTTATATCTCTTAGGTGCTCTAGATAAATCACAACTCACAGTCCATTGCGGAGTGTTGCAATGGCAGTTCACGTAGACAGGCTCGCCCTAACTTTAAAAAACAGCTCGGGTTGCCCTCACAACTGACAACTCAAGACAAGCTAAACTCATTATTTTTACTCAGCAGTTCAGGCAGGTTTTGCAGTCTGCTTATGTTGTTATGGCCCGGTTGCAAGCAGAGCCCAAAGCAGGCAGCACAAAGTTGTACAGACTGCAGGACGTACAAACGCAGCAGAGACTGAATGTCACTGATTGATGAGCTGCTGCAGAGGCCGTGGGGTGGGGACACACAGACTAAACCCAACTACAGAACCTGAAATCAATTAAAACTCAGGTAGGTTCAGTCTTCAAGAGTCAAACCAAAGCTCTAAACTTTGGCCAGAACCACATTAAGAAGGAGAAGCATATCTTCCTCTACCCAAAACATAACCACTCTGTTTAGGAGATTAACTGATTTGCTTTTGTTTCACAAGAATATTTGGGAAGTATTCAAAACCTAGTCAGCTCTGAAAGCTGATACATATTTAACAAACTTAATAGGTCCTGAGGCTGAGCAAACTTGAGCCAAACGGCTTTTAAAATGAAGCTCAGCAGTTCTAAAAATGAACCTGCTGGGAGAGAAGAGTTCAGAGAACCTTATAGGAACCAAATTTCACATTGTCTTAGCTGGCACTGTAACAGATTTCTCTGGTAATATATTCAGCATTTCTTGTCATATCTGTGTAAACTGCTCTGTCTGTTTCTCTAGTTGCAGACTTATTTATTTTTTTTAATTCATGACCCAGAGCACATGGCCTGAAATAGATTTTTAATTATTTCAGGAGAGGATTGTAATTTTTTTATTCTGGAATTTGCTTTGTGCATCATCTTACTTTTTTTTTTTCCCCACTCAATTAAACATCATTTTAAGCTAACTGTGAAAGGCCAACTAAGACATTACCATTTAACATCCTGAGACCGTCACCTGATGTGGCCTGTTTAAGCGCCTGTTCCACTTGTTCTCTTCTCTTTGATTCAAATTCCAAAGCTTCCTGCAATTTTCTCTTTGCCTTCTTTTCTTTCTTCAAGCGTTTCTGAATTGTTGCTGAAATGTAAATATATTGTAAGAATGGCTGTTAAAGCACAATTAATATATAATGGTGACAGTAAATGAGTTTATGTTCAATGTTCAGAGGCCCAATTCTAGCTCGAGAAAAAAATATTAAAATCTGGCCTGAATTTGATATAAAACCAAAAAAACCCCTCAAGTCATATCCTGTAGTGAAACAATCAACAATCTGAAAGGGCTTTAGATCTTGTTAAGGATCTTAAAATTCTTGCTCTGGAACAGCCCCATGGATTTAAGTCTCCATTCTCAGAGCCAGCCCGGTGGTTCATGTTACACAGACTTCACCAATTTGGACTAAATTCCAGCTCCAGTCCTGCAGAATTTGGTTGAGCAGATCATTGGCTTAAACTAGTTGCTAGCAACAGCAGCAATGGACATCCTCAGACTAATCTCTCGCTCTGCATTCTAACCTTTTCCCTTACTGCTGAGACTTATAGTGCACCCTCCTCCTCCAGTAGCTTTATCTAGAAGGATAATCCAAGCACACTGGTTATGTCTCCCCTGATCCCTCCTCAGGGATGGAGGAAGTCTTCTGAATGTGTCAGAGATTCAGTGCCAGTTATGTTTTCTAACATTCTAAGGAAATGAAATTTATTTCTGCAGGCAAACTGCCTGTGTGCAGCGTTGGAGCATCTGGAATGACAGTAGCAATGGTGTACAGAGCAAAACCCCACAAAATTAGACGGTAAATTTTTTGGTAAAAATGGGAGCAGCAGTTGGGTGAATTTTGAAGGAGTGTAACTGAAATAACGAGAACCACTGCCTAAGACAGAAGCCGGGTGTAAATAACGAGAACCACTGCCTAAGACAGAAGCCTATTGAGGGCTGGGCTATTGAGAAGCTGGGCTACGTGGGTACATAACTCAGATGAAACATCAAATGCGTAGAGAAGGGGTACGTACTGAGTAATGCACTTTTGCACTTCATCATCACTAGTGGGATAAAAAAAGAGGGAAAGCCGGAGAAACAAGAAAGCATGGGGTATATGTTGAAAATCTCAGAGAGAAATTAAAAGGGAACGTCCCAGGTAGAAAACGTTGAAAACAAGCTTTTAACACTGATAAGTAAATCAAGTATATTCTCTTCATTAGCAAATTCTCCTTCTAACTGAAGGACTCCATAAAACTATAACTAGAGAAATGTATAGTATTAATTGCAGCCAGATGACCTATGTCTTCATTGGGAACTGCTGACCTTGGCTATGATTGTATTCTCTCTCCTATATAAATTCAAGAAATAAAATGCACCTTTTAAGACTTTTCCTTTTCAAACCGTTAATCTTAATCCCATATTTAACCTCAATTTTCAGAGGCACCAGGTTACCATTACTTGGGCCAGAACTACATCTAAAATATCTGCCTTTGCCAAGCAAACTCCACAGGGCAGTACTTACTCTCGTGGATTCATCACCGAATCAAAGAAATGGAGAAGTGATGACTCTAGAAAACGTTGGTAAAACTAACAGGCTAAAAATTATTTGAGCTTAAACATAAATGTCTTCTAAAATTACCGTCTATTTAGTCAGGTTTGCTGGTGTGGGCACTCTGGCAAATACTAATCAAGTATTGTTACAAGGAAAGTTGAATTTAAACAAGCAGTATTTTGCAATCCCTTTTATTTCATTTGTTTTTCCTGTGTATTAGATAACTGTGAATTTCTAATCAGAAAATATTGTTAGAAATTTTACTAAAAAATCTGAAAAAAATCCACAGTATTTACATAGCTTTTTGTGACCACTTGTTCATCTGAATTCTTACTGACTTTTACAGATCTTTCTGGATTTGTTAATGCTCCAGTCGGGGGTGGGGGTGGTGGTAGATACCATTACACAGGAAATCTCTGAGAGACTTAATAAATATGAATGTCAAAATATGATCTGTAGAACATAACTTTAGAAAACTGAGCAACCCATGTGAAAAAGCCTCTCTCTGATTTTCTATAATAACAAAGATGTGTGTGTGGTGATGACCTGAAAGACAAACAATTCTGAGGATATTGATACTGACTGAGGATATTGATTATTGGTGAACTTCTCTATTGAGCCAGAAGCCAACAAAGTCTGCGAATGGCTTATGGTTTGTGTTGACTTAAGTGTGACTCGGGAGGGGCAGTGTGCTGTCTGCCTGCAGGGAGATCAGTTCTGTTTTACAGAAATACAGTAGCCTCATCCACACTCGGACTGGGGTGATGCAACATTTCTGAACACCTACTGCAATTTAACAACTAGTATTTACTGACTCTTCACAACTGGACTTAGAAGTGTCCTTCTCTGTTGCCAAGACTTGGTGCTACTCTGTTCTACACACCTCATTTCAATTCAAAATGCACAGGAAGCACTTGGCACCTACAGTTTTGGTCTTATCTAGTTTTATCTTTCTGATTTCATGGATGTAATCTAGAAGTAGCTTTTGGCACATAAAGTACTATTTGTCTCCTTCAGATGCAGATATGAATTTTAAAAAGAATACTGCCTTCTTTGCAATATCACAGCGAAAAATTCAGATTTACCAATTTAAGTGCTTATTATTATCAAAAGCTTCTAAACAGTCATGGTTTTGTCTTAGAAGGCCCCATATGGGGACTGCTATTGCATCTCACTCTCCTGATGGAAAAAAAAAATTATCTACGGTTATTTGCTTCAGATCCTGCACTTGGGTAAACAACTTCTTACCTTCTTGCAGTTCCGTCTATTTTATTGCACCAAAGTTATCTACAAGAAAAACTAGCGGACTAGCACCTAAACTACAGAAATGTGGGCTAGAAAAAGTAAGGTAATGAAAAAAAATCACCTAAATACCCAAATTACAGACATATTATCCTTCTCACAGTAAGCCCAATCCTCAATGCTTGGAGGATAATAGCAGAAAACAAAAGAAATTAAAGCTGTCAAATGAAGAAATCGGGCTGGGAATACACAGGCCGAGTGGTAATAATACATGTGAAAGCTATGGAACTGAATCAGCTTTCCTCCCCAGAACCAGCCAAAACTCTCTGCGGCCAGTTGCCCTCCAGGAAATAATCCTTCAGTCACTGTTCTGTCTGCTTACAGAAAAGTGTGCTTCATTCTGTTTTTATTAAATTTAAATCTTTCATTACCAGTGCTAGTCCACTGCTGCATTACACTGAAGTATGAATGTCAGTTAACTCCGAGTCCTCAATAGCTCCAGCTGGAAATGCCAAAGGGTTATACATTTAATAGATATCTAAACTCCATTTTTCATTCACTCACCTCTGCTTTGCAGCTCAGCTGTGAGTTGCCTTTCCAAGCTCTCTCTTAGTTCTCTCTCTCTACAGAGCTCCATCTTTAACTCTTTCTTTTCCTGCTGTATCTGCTTTTCCTGGACTCTTGCATTGTCCACAGCCACTTTCAGCAGGCCCTAAAACACACACAAAGTTATGAACTGAAAATATTATTTTGTTTTAGCAGTAGACGCAGTGCTTAGTGATATGGGTTAGTGGTGGTTTTCATCAGTGTTAGGCTGATGGTTGGACTCGATGATGTGAAAGGCCTTCCAACCTAGACAATTCTATGATTCTATGACAAAATTCATCCATTTGTTTCTTTTACACCCTCTAGGAAAACAGAAGAATAAAAAGCAGGAACCCATAGACCTGGAATCCAACTGGGCATTTGAAGTAGCTACATGTTATATATGAGCAAGTTTGTGGCATGAAATCATTCAGCATAGCTTTTGCTAATTCATCCTACTGATGTGGTTTATTAGAAACGGGGTGCCGTATCATTGCTGACCTTGGTCAACTGCAGGAAGAAGCAAAGGAGGAATAATGAGACTGGTGAATTTTAATATGAGCATTATTGCCAACTATTAAATAAAATAGACAATGTATGAAACCCTTTCATGATCGATAATGCCAGACAGTGGAAACCTAAGCATTTAAATAAAAGAAATTAGAATTGCAGATACAAAATAGTTTCTGAAACTTTCTGAAGAGATTGAAAAAGAAACACATTTTATCTATCATGACATTGCCTGGCTCCAGTGAGAACAGTTTACCTGAATGTTGGTTAATAGTGTTTCTACTGATGAAAGACCATCAGCAAAAAGAAATGGCGCCGGAAATCCTGGAGGCAAGGCCTGTCCAGCCAGTTGGACTTTTTCTAAGGTTGGTTTCATTATTGGAATGGCAATTTGGACCTCTTCTGTAAAGATAGGTTTAAAAGCAACATCAGAAAGCTTTGGAGATGCAGGTAAAAGTAACTTCTAGAAACTAATATTCTGTTCAGCTGGAAATCAAAATACAAGCGTGTTAGTAGAAACAGATATTGTTTCAGTCTGGACAGGTGTGATTTTTGCTACAGTAAGTTTCCAAAACAGTACACAACAATAATAAATATACCAAAGACTATAATGTAGTTGTAATAAAGACTATTATATCTCAAATTCTACAGAATTATACTACAGTATTATGCACTTCATTAAACCAGAATGACCTTTCTTCATTCTATCATGTTTGCCATTCTGTGATGTACATTTTTTGTTGCTGTAACCTTGACAAAATTCCAATCAAGAAATGTATCATATCTATTTACTCCTTTAACGTTATCCTTCCCATACTCAGCAGTAAATAATCTCCACTGAGTCATCCCTCCTGCTTAGCTAGCACCAACTCCACATTGTCAGTAAAGTGTCAGCACAGGTTTTCTTAACAAGTACCTTGCTACTGTCAGCCTTTCTAGTCGCAGGCAGCAGCCAAAACTGCTTTGCTGAGTTATCTCTATCTGAGGCAGAGGAGAGCTGGGTGGTGGGGGGTCACAGCAGAGGGCACCCCGGCACAGAGCTCGCTCCTGACATTTACCGCACAGAACTCGACTGATGCATCACCTGCAAACTGTAGAATCGGGACCTGGTACCTTCCCCTTCACTCGCTGTTTCAAATACAACATGTTGCTATAGATCAGCTGTTTATAGATGTGTGTGTCCTCATCACAGAAACAACATTAGTAATAATTTTTTTAAAATCCTTTAAATTGTGATCAATCAGTACTATCACCAATGAACTTGCATTTTTGAAGAGGATAATTTAAAGGTATTTATATAAATTATATAAATATTTATGTAAAATTATATAAATCTATTTATTTTAAAAATCAAGTCAATTGCTGAAAACTACAAAATTAAAATCTGCTAGCAGTCCTTAAACCCGAGCTCTGTACATTTCTTTTACTCTGAAATGTTGAAAGAATATTTCTGTATAGTATTCCAGGGAAATCCAGTCTATATATATTATGTTCCTGCACTTGCAGAAATAATGAAGAATATCTTCTCAGCAATTGCTTTTTAGTAAAGCTTTCAACTAATGTATTGACCATAAGTTCATGAAGCATGTGTTTTCTAAGGGCAACTGCACAGCCAGTCCTGATAGTTTCATTTGTCAAGTGTCTTGGTCATATTAAAGCCAGGATTTACAATTAGACTCTGCCACATTCTAAAGGCCTCCTTCTTCTACCTCTTATTAAAAAAAACCAAAACCAAAAAAACCCAAAAAACAACCTCAGAAAGAATCTGACAAGAAGGAATTAAACCATGGTGTCTCTACAGCAGTACCATTATCTAGTTTAACAAACTCCAGGAGCCTCTACTGAGCAGCAAACACTTTTTGCTGTTTCTAAAACACCCCTACTGACAACGAACCAGCAGCATTAGCAGTTTTCAAGTATTCTTTGAAATCTCTGTTTAGGGAGTGTTTTGTTTTCACCGTGTAAGTTCATTAAATGGAACATGTTCATAATGATTCTTCGGGACTAATAACAACAAAAGCCAGCAACCCTTCGTAGCTATCATTTCAGAGCTCTGCTCGTGTAATTTAAATGATCCATTAAAAAAAGCCCCACAAAACACAACTCTGGAAACCCACTCAGACCACGGAGTTTGTGCTGATTCAGATACACCATTTCTTATATTTAAATATGTTATATCAGTGGCAGAGTTTTAAAATAAACGGATTAATGGTTGCATGTGGTGTTACACAGAAATAATATCTAAGCCGTGGACTCACAGAAGACTAAACAGAAGTGGCATTTAATAAATACATGAAGTATGCATAACAAAACTGTAGCTGCCTTAAAATCTCTAGAAATCTCTACTATTTGGAGATGAAAGTAATAACATTCAATTGGCCGAAAGGAAAATTACTATTGACTGTGAAGACAGGTTGCATGGTCTATGGTTTGTAGTGTTACTGTACAGCAGATTGAAGTTTCAAAATAGTATTACTCTTCTTTAAAGAGTAATACACAGCTAAATTAGGTGCTGCTTGCTGCAGTGAGGATCAAATGCAAAAAGAATCGTATTTCATCAGACCTAGTCAACACCAGGAAAATAAATAGAAATATAAGAGGTATGCAGGCAATGATTCATTTTGATAATCTGGCCCAAGAGAGACACATAGAGACAGCACACAGATCTAAGCTTCTACCAAAAGACAAATAGGACACAGAGGGTGGGAATTGGGATGACAGTGTAGCAGAGGTCACATCGATTTTCAGCAGCAGTTTTCACACAGATGAGATAACCCTGGACTCTATTTGGCCCATTGTTCATATCCTACCTGTCCCAGAAGCAATAAATTTCCAAGTCCCAGAAAAAGGGCAGTAAAGAAGAAGGATTCTACTTATGACTTCTTATGATTAAGTTTTTGTGCTAACCAAACATGCTTTGCAGACCAAGGTCACATTGCATGTTAAAGTCTGTAATAGCTGAAAACTAGAAGCAGCATATTATGCTTTAGCGTATATGGGTGGAAACTGTCAAACCATTCATCTTTTTTTTTTTTTTCTGATTGAAATCACACTCTGCAAAGATGAATGATAAATGCATTAGAAATCTATTTCAATCTTGTAATAGGTCTTCACATCTGAATGGTGTCTACATCTTGCCCACATTCTGAATAAGTGCACAGTTAGGCAGAAATTTATTAGCTAGACTGGAGAAATCATAATTGGTAAAGCAATTAAAAATAGCACATGTTGGAAGCATTTTTTGTGGATTGTATCAAATGCATCTCTTTAATAGAAAAAAAGATGTTGATATAAGCATTTTGATTTTAAAGAACACTAAAAATATAAATGCTAAAAGCTGCACTCACACTTATAGTACAACAGAATAAGCAAGAAATAAAGCTAGGACAACTACAATCTAACCAAGGACACAAACAACCTTTCTATTTATTGAAGCAAAGTGGGAACTTTTATTGAGCTTGCTTGTTAAACCTGCCATGCTTTATAATAGCGTTCAGGAATCCATTTAGAGTGCAGTCTTTTTATTTTAATTTCTAGCTGGCATCCAGATGAATAGACGAAAGCGAGAATTATATTGCACAGAAAAAAAATACACAGTAAACACTAACAATGAATGGAATATTATCCCAGGAAAGCACATGGAAATCTGCTAGAAAGTTTCTTGTTCTTAATTCAGTATACTAAAGTATTTCATCTTCTGTCTTCTGCCTAAGTTGCAGAAATGGGGATTGGAAAATGAAGCATCAACCTATGGACTAAACGCAGCACTGGGAAAACGAGTAACGTCGATTGCTCCCTGCGTGACAGTGCATGGCCCAAACCAACAGGCAATTTTATGTGCCAGCTGGTTTATATTCTTTCAGAAGGCATGTTTTTAAATCCATCATTCGTATACCTGATACATTTGACATGTCACATCCCTCTCAAAACAAGGTAGAAATATTAAAGCTACAATTTACATATTTCCTAACACTAGTTGGACTACCAAGTTATTTCTTCACACACGCTTCAAAACTTTCTCTATCTGGAGATATATGTGTAAGTGTTATATGTAATCCTCACCTCAAATAGCTTATAAAATATAACTCATGCATAAAATAAATATGTGGCATATGGAGAAAAGAATAACAATTTATAGTTATTAATCTGCTAGTTAGTAACCAAGACATTTGATCTCAGAAAGCCTTCAGCCACAATTAATAAGATGGTTTTGAACATGGATGGCAGCTGGGTCACTCCTTTTCCTTGCCTGTGTGTGGCACACAATTTAGAAAACTAAGGACTAAAATGGTTTATCACAATTATAATTCTTGGAGTTTCCTACCTGAGTGATGGGGATTGCATTTAATGGTCCATAGTTACAAAAGAACAGCTTAGGTACTCTAATGGACCTTTTTGACCTTTAATAAAATAAAACAGAGGATCTTCAACACCAGCTGAATTGTATGTGCTACTCATGGCTGAAAATAAGAGATACATTTTTATTTGAAATAGCATTATTTGTCCAAAGATCTTACAGAATCATCCAAACCAATATATCTTTATAGTGGCAAGAGGTTCCTTGACTTCCAGTTACGTATCTACTTCACAACAACAGTGATAGGCAGCGGTGGCCAAACATGGGTATTTCGATAGAATTAGGGCCCAAATTCTAATATTGGACTGCAAAAATAAGTTTTTCAAAAGTGAGATTTCTTATTTTCATTTTAAACCTTGGCAACTTCTGTGTTGCTTAACTAGAAACTAGTAGATTTTTTTTTCTTTTACAGTAGGGTTAAGTATGAAAAATGTGTAATCTGAAGTATTGTTTATTTCATGTATTTCGTGTCTGTAGGTCTGCAAGGACAGGGTTATCCATCTTCAGTGTCTTAATAACTCTGAAAATCCTCCATAAACCTCTGCCTACCTTTTTCTCCCTCACTCATTGCTTCTCTGCCAGGAGCTGAGCATTCCTGTTCATCAGTGAGAAAAGAGATACCTCCTCCTAACCTGGCACCAATCAGACTTAGAAATTTACTGCTTTAACCTTGTGATTCAAGTGCCAAATTTGAAGTCATTGCTGTTTTTCTTAATTACAGTCCCTGAATGAACAGGGTCAATGAACGCAATTGGGGAGTAGCTGATTAATCCAGTGCACTAGCTTTAAATCAGACTTTATTTCAAATGACTGATACAACTCGATAGCAAACAAGCATTTTTCACTACTGAGCTTTGCCATAAAGAAACCTCACTTTCAAAATTGTATCTAATAATTATATATACATTTCCAGGCAGCCTTAAAAAGCTTTTGGAAACTATCACGAAACAGTAACATAACTATGTTCCGCTTCACAGTACCCGTGTCCAAGCTAGTTCTCACCTACGCACTCGGAAATCATTGATTTTGTCCCAAAGAAGTGTTTAATAACACCTTTTTGTTGTTTTCAACAGAGGGGGAAAATGTAGACCATGTCTGTGAAATTTCAGGCAATGTCTCAGCTTACAAAAAAATGAGTATTTGGAGTAGTAAAAAAAAGCAAGCAAACTGCAAGCCGTGCATTCCCCACCTTTTCACAGACCTGGTCTCAGGAATGACGAGGGGTGTTTTCCTGAAGGACGTCATGAAGCAGGCACTCAGTGTGGGAACAGGAGGAGGAGGCAAAACGCAGAGAAATGAAAATTTCACTAGAAAAGGCTGAAATTACAGTTTACAAATTGTCTTTGTGCGCTCTTTATCAAGAGGTGCATAATTATACAGCTTTGACATTTTCATCAATGTACTCTCATTAATAACACAGAAAATTATACCTATTTATAACTTCAACATATTTACAATATACTCTGGTGTTCACATGGTACTGATGGTAAAAACACCTGAAAATATTTTATTAATTCAACCCTTAGAAAAAGGACCCGAGTTAGATGAGATACTAGGTTTGCAATAATAAAAAAATTGAGAAGTGCAGTAATTCAGTAGCTAGACATCAGAACTGAAGTGTTTCATTCCAAGTAACTTCAGTATTAAGTTCAATATGTACGCTTTAGGAAGAACAAATACAACTGGTGTCACCTGGTTAAACCATAAGTACAATTAAAACTACTACAAAGATACTAATAAATAATTTAAAGCCTTCAAAAATGCTATATTTTATATTCACAACAATGAGTTACAACATATAATTTGTCTGTATTATTATTATTATACCTGCTTTCTCCTATCACATGCTCCTCAGGCAGGTTTTGGTAATCTGGATTCCCAAACGTTTAAAGTTATTCTGTGCTTTAAGTTGCTTTTAATTAAATACTATCGATCTGCATTTTCCATATAACAATTTAAAGCAACTAGTTACTTTCAGCCAGTAATAGTACCTTGTCGTTCCCCACAAGGACAAGAAGCATTATTTCTACTGATGAGCAAAAAGTGAAAATGTGAACTATACAGTAAAAGGCTAGTAATAAAATTACTGTAGTGTAAAAGAAAGGAGGAAAATGAAACAAAATAAACAAAATCGTCCTCATGGCCATTATCAAGAGGTTATAAAATTTTTCTCAGCTAACTCTCCTATTAACATTCACAACGATTTTTTTTTCACGGTGATTTTTAAGCCTCACTGTAGTCTGACTATTCTACTGAGATTTTAAACTGTCAGATAAGGATGGGTAGGAGGAACTTGCCAAGAAAAAAAAAAGATTCTTCAATTTTTCTTGGCGAATTCAGCTTTTCCCTATTAATGTTGAGATTATTTCTTCAACTATTTTGTTGCAAATATTTATGACTCCATATGGAACAACAGATGTTGAAGGGAAGGGATAGCAGAAAAGACTTCATTTTCAGCAATTACCCTGCTACTTGTTGTCATACTGTAGGTGTTCTTAGTGCATCTATTTTACATACCACCCTGTCCTTTCACACACTGAAAAAATGTCAGTTTGGATAATTAATGTAATAACTTTTGTCCAAATAATTTCCAAAATATTCATTTATGAAAAAAAAAATAGTACAACGGGAGGAAGAAATCAGGAATGAAGGGGAAAGATAGGAATAGCTTTCCCAGTCCTTCTGGAATATCTGATCAGAAATCAGTTTCTTGCAAAGCTGCATTAGGTCCTTAATACAAAATCTTTCACTTTTTTCCTTTGAGACAGATTTCAGTGCCTGCCACCAAGAGGAAAAATCATACAAAAAACAGAAAAACAAAGAAGCAGTATAATAGACAGTAAAATTGCGTTAGAAACGTGAAGAAACACGGGCTGGGTGTGCCAAGGATAAATAGGAACAGGTTGATGGTGTTCAAGCTGAAGAAATGTCTGCTAACTGACCTGTCAGCCTTGCGGCACAGGCAGCCAGGGCTGGCTGGAGAGTGTCAGTCCCCACCACGCAGACGGGGAGGTCTCCTCGCGGGCAGAGTCACGCCTGCTCCGCCGCCTCCCCAGGCAGCACGTGCCAGCCAGCTCCTGGCTAAACACACTGCCATCAGCATCCCGTTCAGATTAATAAACCCTGCTTTAGAGAGCATCCAACTACCGTGCACGGGGCACCCGTGGCGGGGGGAGAGGGAGCAGGGTAATACCTGGATCCCAGTGCCACGCCAACTGCAGCTACACGGCAGCTCCCAGTTGGTGTAACTTGCAGAATGGGCAGCACAAAAGCTACCCACAGAGGGTCTGCCTGAAGGGCGAGGCGCACTGTGGCGGGCAAGCTCTGCGGACGCCACATACATCTGTAAATGCAGTACTCAAGAAATGACAAGCAAAACCATGTATCCAAAAAAGGCCTCCTATGTCTCCACAGTTAGGCAATCTCTTTCACGTCCCCTTCATTGTAATAAAAATATACAATGTGCTTTTACATAATTTTCTTCATCATCTACTCCCTTTATTGCAGTATTTGGTACTATAACCCCTAATTTGAAACAGATCTCATTAGAAAGATTCCATTTTTCCTATTCACAAAAACCACACAATGATATAAATGCCACCAGACAGCTGTGATCAGTGGGACCAAATTTTCACCAGTATGGCACAAATACCTGTGTTCCCATTTTGCACCTGAAAATTCCACCTGCTGCTAAGGCTGCAAATGTGCCACCAGAAAAGGCTTTTTTGAAGTTGTCTTCTTGGTCCAGGGAACTATTCCAATGTCAGCTGTGCATATGCTAGGTCTGTGCAAAGCGTGTACTCCATGCTGGAAATGGTGCTGTTCCCTTTCCCAAAGTCTGTGTTCCTAATTTGGGGCAAAACCAGGCAAGAATTACGACACTCCTTGCCTTCTAGGGGACCCAGGCAGTAGAGACAAGTCCTCTCTGGCCATACACAAATCTAAAGGCATAGAGAACTGAGCAATAAGGAGTGATGTTATTCCCCGCCATCAAAGCTTAGTGATCACCAGCAGAACTGACTGGGAGCCAGGGAGCCAACTGCGGGGCTCTGGGTGCCATCAGAATAAGCTACATGAATCAAGATGTTCTACATCTACTACATGTCCACGCAAGAGAATTAATCGCAATATATTTTAAAATAGTATCAAACTAGTATCAATATTATTACTGTTAAATTCCATTTCTTAAAGTACAGGTATAACCAGCAGTTAAGTCTTCCAAATATTTGAAGCAGACAGAGTACTCCATTTCCTGGATATTCCTGGATAATTATTCCTGCTTTATTAAGGTTTATTTTACAACTGTGTAAAATAGGTTATAAAGGACAATTCTGCTATTATGTCCTCCCCTGCTTAAGCTTAATAAATATTATATTCCACACCATCCATTAAAGCCAAGCAGTGGAGAAAATAGGAGTGGTAGTAATCTCCTCCACAGATGTAAAATACCTTTAATAAAATAAGGGTGTATAACAGTCAGGAACAAATTACTGAGGTCTGCTTTAATAAAATAGTACCCTTAAAGAAGTATTACTCTTAAGGTACTGACATTCCCACTGGTGATGCAGTGTAGCCTTTCAAAGCAGTATAGCTTGTTAAAATGGCAAGATATCTTTTTGCAATAGAGTGTTTGTGTCCAGGCAGATACAAGGTTTGTATAGAATGCATCCAGGGAGCCATAAAACTGGTGGGAAACATATTTCTCTGTGGTATTTTAGTACTTCGAAAAATTCAATCACTGGGAAAAAATGTTTTGCTGTAAACATCTGAAGAGCCTTATAAAAGCAATGGCTTCCCACAGCACCTGCTTAAATAATTTTAAGAGGGAGTATGTCTTTGCTCATCTTCTAAAACTTGTAGAAAGCTTCTCCTATTAATTTCCCTGGTGCTGTCAGGCTAGGGCACTTTTAATCAGAAATAATTATGAGTGCAATTGGGGGATGTTCACCAGCAGGATTTTTGCACTGTAGAAATAAGACAACTCTCAAAACTCATCACTAAGAGAAATATGATTGCCTTAACAAAAAAATAGATCCAGAAAGATGATCACCTTAAAAGTTTCCTTCTGCATCAATTAGGAATTCTTCAGTTGTCAAGAAAGTACTCTGCTTATATATCCTAGCATTCAGTTACACATTGATTTTATAAATCCTGATTATCAAAAGCATGAAAAATTCATCCCCTTTTATTTTACCTCCTGTTTTAATTCTACAGGAGAGTAGCAGTTCTGTGCTGTAGCTGTTACCAGCACGATTCCGGACACAGCCCTGTTGTAGGCTTCCACAGAAAACTCTATCTGAGCCTGTCCTGCCATCCTGCAGCACGGGCAGAGGCTGCAGCCCCCCTGCCTCTGCCTGCCCCCACGGCTCTTGCTGCAGCAACCAGGGTCCTGCACAGAACATGACGTGCACCCACCTCCCACCCCAGGGCTCAGCCAGCCCGCGGTGCGCAGCAGCACTGCCAAGGGCCACCCTTTAGATAGTGCCGGTACCTGCTGCAGATATTAAAGGTCACAGAACTGAACCCTAAGGCAACTGAGCCTCTCTTAGGCTAAGAAACGGTCAGAATTTGGCTTATCCCAATCCTCCTCCCTGCTTCCACTCAGAGGGCAAGTAATAGGCCCTCTGATAGAAATGTTGTCCTGGTGTATCGATATTACATCTTAGTGACAGAATGATTAGACTCCCATATATCAGCATTACAGCAGCTCTCGGTGCGGAGAGCCGCATGTCCCTAGCAACGTAGCAGGACTCTCTGCCACCAAATAATTACATGATGCTCTGGGGAAAGACAAGTTTTCCTAGCACAGAGCCCATCTGTCAAAAGGGAAAACTCTTTCTGACCCAAATGGCAGCTGCGATCAGCGTATAAATGTAAGCTAACCACCAAGTAGTCCACATCCACTACTTTGCAACCTAATAACTGTTAAGTCTACTGCTGTCACTTACAATGAGCTCTTTTAACAGATCAAATACTGGGGAGAGGAAAGAAAGAAGAAAACTTTCTGCAGAAAGCAGCTGCTACCTGGCATTAATCTACTGTATTCTTCCTTTAGATCAGCCCAGGTGCTGGGTTTGGCCCCCGGGGAGGCAGGAAGCTGCTGGCACACGCTCCAAGCCTCCCACCTTACAGGCACAGCACCTCTTCAGAGACCACCTCCTTACTGCTGACTCCCAATACACACCGGAGACGAACCGCCACTTGCAGAAAAAGTGTTAAATTAAGTATATTTAAACCACAAAAGACCCTAACTCCAGGGTCCTGTTTTCCTCTCACAGGTTACTAGTACAGTGCAGGAGTACAGTTCCCAGCAACTGCTCAACTCTGCCCAAGACTTCAAGCACCTGTGCCATCAACCTGAAACACCAAGATGCAAAAGGTTATGCACTGCTACAGAATGCAGCAAAGATTGGCAGCAAAGTCCTGTTGCTTAGGCTAATTTCATTAATAACAGCCCAGTCTCTGCTGGCGCCAAAGCACAAAAGCTGAAGCATTGAGCAAACACAGATTATTTTTTTTGTCTTCTCACAGTCATGTGTATGTACAATCCCATTCTTTCATTGATTTGGGATTGCAAACCAATCACTCTAGGAACATTTTGAGCCTCTTCATGAAACTTTTGCCTCCAGAATTTCTAGTAGACTTTAAGACAAACAATGCCACTGGAATAATAATTTCTAAATAAAGTCTATTAAACAGATTTTTTGATAAATCTCTTGGAGTTATACACTTCTCAACTAAAAGGAAAAATACAAACTAAGCCAAAACACAAACAAATTAGCAGAAACCCAGTACTCCAGACCTCTCACACATTCGCACTCCATTAGCGCATCGGTCCTTCTAGTGGGATTTCCACCAGGTCGGCTAGGAGCGTGAACTTACTAATTTTTGTAACTCATATTAAGACAAAATCCTTTAAAAATGTTTAGGTTTTGATTATTACTACTGTGACTTACAGCTTTTAGCAATCAAAGCATTTTCCTTTTAAAACTGGCTTAGTCTCTTTGCAGGGCACATTCTGTTTTCACTTTGGTTTATTCTACCTCCTTGCTTTGAAACTGTGCATTACTTGCGAGAGTAGCTGACATACCCATTCATGATAGTGCACAAAATGAAGCTTAATGAATCCCAAATGCAATGTACTTCATGTGCTAAAATCAATGTACATTGCCTGCCACAGTATCTCCCTGTGAAATTGAGGCATTTGCTCAGAAATTTCTCTCTCAACAGGGTCTTTTCTTTTTTTGTAGCGCTTAACTGCCTTTTGTCTGCTCTTGTCTCCCTCCAGTGTTGCTCAGATGGCAATCTTTTATTCCTTGTGCAAACTCATTTGGAAAATGCTGGATGGGCTACAGCTGTGTACTGCTATGTAAGGTCTAATACATGTCAAGCAGTGCTTTATACATGCTGAATAAACACAATGAAACAATGTTTTAATTGATTATTAAAAAGGCAGGGTTCTAGACTGAAAGTAGTATTTAAAATCAGATTTAATCAGCTAGTTTTGTAAAATTCTGAAAGGTATTGATGCCGTACACACTGCCATTTGAGCTCTGAAGTTTTCACAAAGGCTACTGCAACCCAAGGTGATGAAGGTATTTATGGGTGGTTTATGTGAACATGCAACTCTGTAGCTGATGAAAAACAAGCAGTGGATCAAAATATGCTTGATGAACCTTATCTGGAAAGGTATTTTAGCACACATCCACCAAGAAAGGAAATAAAATACATGTTTTTCAAGAGCCAATCTCTGTTCAGGTTCTGTGGAACCTTTGCAGCTCAGTTGTTCTCACACAGTAAAATACGTTCTTGCTTTTATGATGTATAACGTCTGGATTTATACTCTATAGTAATAAATACTGACTTAATCTGCATTGTTTCTGACAAAAGTATCTAAGTTGGATATGCAGACTAGAACCATAAAAACCATTTGTTTAAACTGACAAGTATTAGAACATACCACTATTTTTTTTTTTCCAAAGTCAGAATGTCAGAAATAATAATACAGAAAATTAAGTAATTGGTATTCAAAATAATTGTGGATCCAAAAAAGGTGCCTCTGACCCTCCACAGGATGCTACTCAGGGAATCACAGATTTTTTTGAAGGACTATTTGAAAGTTTGGGCAATGACTAACCTGAAGTGAAATCCACAGTCTAAATTCTGCTTTATACCAATAAACATTCTCCACTGACTGTGTTTCTCCTCGGCACCCTAGGAAACTATGTGAAAAAAAGCACTGTGAAGCAACTTATTTTTTTTTCTTTCGCCTTCAAGCAAAAAAAGCCAACGCTGTCCTGAAATTTAGGTTGTAAAAACCGGTAACTTCTATTAAGTGGCAGCATGAAGAACCTTCATTAGCTTGAAATACACGGATTATCAATCAAATGAGAAATAAGCATGGAGCAGATGAAAATGGCAAACAGCTGTAATTACAAATGATGTTTTGTGCACGGTTGTGGCTCAAAAATTGTTACAGGATGCTGAGAAAAAAAAAATCACTTGTATCCACAGTCCAGAATAATATGGTCCATTACAATGATGTACTTTGGAGCAGAAGTGTCATTTGTTATGTTTCACATTGTTTCTGTGCTATCCACTGAATCTATATTTAGTTTTATTTTTTAAAAAGGATGAATTCACTTTAGAGAACTGACAGCTTATATGAATATTTTAGTTTTGCTTGCAAGTACCAGGAAAAAAAACCATGGCATAAAACTCAAGCTCCAAGTTCCCCAGAATGCCTACTGAGAATAAATTCTATGTTTATTTGTATTTCATTTTCCTTGAACGACTGCCTTTCCCTTGGGTATTTATTAAAAGCATAAAAAGAATGAGCCAAATGCACTTCTCAATAACATCCATTCAGCATTGTTGAAGTTGTAAAATTGCACTAGAGTAGCCAAGGGGAAAATTTTACTCACTATTTAGTAAATATATATATTTTTTTCTGGATTACAATATGTATTATTTAATCCTTAAATTCTCTGTCTGCTCCTGCTTATAGAAGGAAAAGCAGTTGTTTTGTTATACATTCGTGACCTTACATAGGAATAGATACAATGTATATGCTCTATTCGCTCATTGAGTCGTGGGTTACTTGGGGCAGTCCTACGCTACACATTTCCCATCGGAGTTGTTGAAGACTTGAGCAAAGTCTCCATCCATTCCACTACATAAAGAACTAGTTATATTTTCTTTTGTAATATTTGCCTGATGATTCCCATAAATAATCCTATTTGACCTACATTCTGAAATCCTCAGATTGGGGGAGTGTTAGCAGAATGGCTTAAAGTGAATTTGGCCATTGGGAAGGTCTATTCTCAGTGCAAGGTTGGAGGAGTATTTTATACTGCAAATGGTGCACGACAGAAACATCCACTTTTGGAGCAACTAAACCAGCAAAATTCACCAAAAAATGCAATGAAATAAGCTACTGGCTGGAAGTAGCAGAAGTACGTAACAGAAGCTGTGGCCACAGCTGAGATGGTTCACAATGCAACAGCCAAGTTGTCTCCACGTTGTGCCTCTCCCACCTCCTGCACCAAGTTTCCATCAGGCCAGGCTGAGCTACCCAGGCCCAGGGTCCCTCTTCACCTACCAGTGCAGATGTCTTATAACTCTCTTGATACCACACAAAATTAAAATGCCAATGCCCATTATATAAGATCTCTGTGGGCTTTATATGGTTTGATTATGTCTTTTTCAACAAAGCTTGCAGGAGAAGTCATTTCACACTAACGTACCATGCAACTACAGCTCCTCAATGGAGTCCGTGGCCAAGAGCAGGGGTTAGTGTTTCTTGCCCACTACTCCCCAAGAAATTACAGTTTATAGCTTGTTAGTAGAAAAATTATATCTTTAAGATCTCAGCCAATGTTTTTAGAAATATCATGGATTGTCTTTATTGCCAAAATAGCAAACCCCCCAAAATATAATAGCAAGTTACGTGACCGTTGCCCTCGGCAGCACCATTAAACTGGGCAGTGAACTACTTGAAATAGCTGCGAGTGTTAAACATTAGTTCTGCCTTAAGTAGGTTGATTTTAACAGTCAAATGTGCACTGCAGTTGATCTGAACATTAAAAGCACCTTTCAAACTTAATTTTACAGAAATGTTAACGACCAGAACAAACTATTGAAGGCAAAAAAGAAAAGTCATTATTTCAACAGATGAAAGGAAACAGTAAATTAACACTCTTGTTTTAAAAGGGTGGTCAGTAACTTATCTGCTCTAAGGAAATGCCATTAACTGAAGGTACTATGGATATTTCACTTAATATGTTTATGGTTTTAGGGTTTCTTTTCTCTCCTGGCCTTTAAAAATGAGATTTGAGGCAAAAGGAGAGCTGTAAATCTTTTACTGAAATACAGCAAGTTCCAGAAATGCTTGATCAAAATCACAGCAACAGAATTGGTTCCTAAATATCTACATTATGTGTCATGTACACACATGTACGTGCAGTGAGAGGAAGGAAAAAAATTAAAAGACAGAACAAAGCCTTCAACAGCAACAACCTTTATGTCCACAGAGGCCTCTAAAGACCAAAGAAAGGAGTAAGACAGAACTAGAACGACTCAGAAGTATTCCTAATATACCACCAGTGCCTATGTACACACAAAAAAATGGGGACAGCTCAATTAATCCTATTATTACACTAAAAATTATCTAGGGAGAAATTTGTCATAGCTTAGAAAATGTTAACCTGCTTGTTATAAAATACAAAAATGTACTGATTTTTGTACATGAGCTATTATTCAGTGCAATTTTGAAAACTGTTTAAAAACAGTCACTGGCTTGTGAGCAAGAATTTCTTACCATATGTGTTGCAATATGGAAGCAGATTGTAGACATTTCCAAAAGGAATTTCAGATATATATTTTAAAAATATTTACAGCAAAATTTAGGTGATCATTATTTTTTTTGTGGACATGCATTTTCCACACAATAAAAAATCCACTAATTTAAATGTGGGGTTTGAAAATAATTTATTCTGCATAATCAGCATAGCTACATATGCTTTTCATTCTGAAATCACTCATTCGCAGACTTCAAATGATGAAATGGTAATTATTCCTGTGACTTATACATGTCCACTTTGAAAATATGGCCAAATGTAAGGTTTATTCAGCAAAGCTCACTGCTGATGAAAGCAGCTTTAATCTTGGCTTTTAATTAATAGCTTTTCATAAAGGATACTTTAGTGGATAAAGATATGATATTGTATTGCATACATACCAGTCTGCAAGTGTTCATGTATATTTCTATAGATACTTAACGCTATATACGCACACATATATTTTCATACAAGACATATATGACTTAAGGGGTAAGGAAAGAACTGCATTCAGAATTTAGCAATAGTGAAGTAAGTTGAGTATTTGAAGATCAGGCAAAACTGAGGATGTAGTCTCAGAAAATACTGGCTTTGACAGTAAAGCCCATGTAAGTAGTTCCCACGCCCTACAGCACAGCTCATCAGCCCTTCTGTGAAAATCTTTTGGATGCCTATTTTTAAACTGCATCATATAAATAGAGTCTCTTCACTAACACCACTAACACACACTCTTCACTAACACCTCTGGATGATATAAGGATTGTTATTTTGGGGAGACATTTCCTTAATCTGGTTCATTCTTACACTTTAGTTAAATCACGGAAGTTAATGTCATTTATCAGAAAAATAGGAGTGGGAGTTGTTTAAGGCCCTTTTTTTTCTAGCTGAACAAAATATATTATCTTGTCCAATTTAAAGAAGAAATTGAGGAAAGCATGTAAAAGTACACTTTAGAGTGCAACCTTTGATGGACAGAGTATAGGTAGGTGACATCTCAAGGTTTCACCCTGCTGGCAGCTGGAGAACATATGCCCTGGCGCTAACTGGCAGGCTGGACACGGGGCCTGGAAGCAACTGTACTGATGTGACCAAGACAGAGACTTGCCAATGTGGAAAGGCAAATTTGATGGGAAGTCGCCACATGAAGGCTATGTCAGGAGACCAGAACATCATCTGGGAGATGACCAGAACCACAGAATGGTTGAGGCTGGAAGGGACCTCTGGAGGTCATCTTGTCCAACGCCCTGCTCAAGCAGCGCCACTGACGGCTGGCCACCCAGGCCTGCCTGACAAATCTGAGTAAATGCCAGAGAAGGTAAGGTAGACTCCAAACTCAGAATATTTAAAACTGGTTAGGTATGAGTGGAAGAGGACCTGTAGTTAAGCAGATTGCTGACATGAAAGGAGAAGTCTACCCCACAAACTAACTCTCCCTTTAGTAACCTCGGTTCATTTGAGGGTATTAAGGGGACAATTCAAAGAATAAGCAATAGCTGAAGACAGTCCCTCAAGACAGGATTATATGGTTCAAGCCCTTTAACCCTTGTATCAGACCCACTCAGAAACAGCCAGATACACTACCCAAATCAAGCTGCAGCCTGCCACCTCTGCGTCCATCACCCACATGTCGGATCAATCATTATTTGGTATTGAGTTGTGATAAATACCATCACGTTCAAGACTTCAAACAACAACTCCTACTTCGTCAAATACATTATGACAGTACTGTTGCTATAAACACATCTGCATCAAATATTAGAGTAAGAAGTGTTTGTGAGCCAGCAGTCTAAAATCATAAGTTTTAGCTGCACACAGCAAGGTATACACTTATTTAAAAATAAATGTGAAATTCAGTCTTCCACAAAAGAAGCAGTGTCATGAGAAAACTCGGGCTTTAAGTTTTGTAAACGCTGCATTTTCAATATTAGAGTGTCAGTCTTCATTCACTCCCTGACAAGGTTGTCAATCAAACAGCAATCTAGTTTTGTAAGACTTTAACCAAAGATCAAAGCAATGATACTGCTGAGTTCACATTACCTTCCCAGAGATAACTACTTGAACACTTTCATAGCGCTGCATCGATATTAACTTTGCACCATTCCTTCCAACCAAATAAAGCACTACAAAGTTTGACAGCCCTTCTGGCTTTTGCTTTCTGATTTAAACTGAATCCCAGTCCCCATCCTCCCTACCCCTTTACAACTGCCACCTTGATATTGAAGTGGAGGATCGCAGGACTTGCATTCAGTTAAACTTCCGTCAATTAAAAAGAAAATGAAATGTGCTTTCTGTCTCCTTTGGAAAACACGCTGAATGTCTTTTGCTCAATAACAATAGTTGAGCAATAAAAAGATAAGTGAGCAAAATGTGGTATATCATCGTTTTGCTTTTGACTTCAGCTCAATGGCAAATGAAAGGCATCCAAAATCAATTTCAAGAAGCTAATAAATTCAGCATGTGAAAGCAGTGAAAATATAACTTTTGCAGCCTCATCATCAAGCTGATTTGTAAGCAAAGCTGGGCCCAATTCCTGCACACTATGTCACCCATATTTTCAGTTTCATGCAGGTAATATACTATTTCTACAGAGTTTATATTCTGAGTCTAAACATAGAGATATATATATCTTCTTTCCACAAACATACGTCCTGGTAATATCATAATAAAAATCTGAATGTACTATGCCCAGGAAATCATGTCGATCACTATCAGTTACTTCCTCCAGTAACAGTGAAAGAAAGGTGAAGGCTAATGCTGCACACAAGGGCATGCTCGAAGCAGAACGACTCCTTTCCACAGCTCCACATAACTTTCAGAATAGACCTCTTTATGGCAGTACGGGGAGGGGGCTATTGGGGTTTTTATTTGCTTGTTAACTGCCTGAGAAGCTGCCAGACCATGCCCATCTAAAGGCAAGCTTCCAAAGGGAAATCAATTGCCTGTAATTACAACATAATTTAAAGTACTCGTTGAGCAATGCTGAATACTTTCAATCTATAGCTTCTGATCTTATTAGGGAACAACACAGAGGGCTTCCACTTACTCCAAGCAGTTACTTCAAATTTACATGAGAAGAAAATTTGATCTGCAGTTTCTACCACGACATAAGAAACCTTGGTTCAGGGTCACATCCATCCAAATGATTCGGCAGCAACTGCTCTTAAGAGCTAACTGGCCTTTACCATGGAGCTTTGTAGAAGACACGATTTTGCAATGCAATTACAAATAAACTACTTGAGAAAGGGAAGGATGGCACGGATGCTCCTTACCTGGCTTGTAAGGCCAGGACCAAATCCTACGAGAGCAGTGATGATGCACCACCTTTGGTTACACACCAGACTTCACATGCAGCATGAAAAATAGCCAACAAACATTGAGCCAAGGCATGTAAATAAACAGTTGTACAGCAGGCCTGGGAACTGCAGGTCTGTACTGGAAAAAAATCAAAATTTCCGAGAGCAGTAGTTTCTATTTCTGACACAGCCAATCTACGTGACGCCTACTGGATTTTTTGTTGATCTGAACCAACTGCAGACAGTGATATTACAGAAGGTCAAATAAACTTATCTAACTTACTTAGAAGTCAGTAACAGTTTTAAAATTTTTGTTGGGGTGTGGTACTTGTTTAAAAAATATAAATAAATTTTTTTAAAAACACCAAAATTGAGTAGGTTTCTTGGAGATTTGTGTGTCAATATATTTATTAGTTTCTTAGAGAAAAAAGACATAGAAAGAAAAAAAAAATCAGGGAGGCAAGCTGGGTGCTGGATAGAGCTTGAATTGGCAGGGTAAAATGTGGATAGAGACTGCGACTGAATTTCACTGAATTTTTAGAGCTGGAAGGGACCATAGAGATCATCTAGTCCAACTCCCCTGCTGAAGCAGGATTGCCTAGAGCTTGGCAGAGCATGTTACTCAGGAGCATCCAGGCGGGTCTTGAAAATCTCCAAAGAAGGGGACTCCACAACCTCCCTGGGCAGCCTGTTCCAGGGCTCTGTCACCCTTACTGTGAAGAAGTTTTTTCTCATATTTGAGTGGAACCTCTTATGTTCCAGATTGTGCCCGTTGCCCCTCGTCCTCTCACTGGGAACCACTGAAAAGAGTCTGGCTCCTTCCTCCTTCAACCCTCCCTTGAGATACTTGTAAGCATTACTAAGGTCTCCCCTCAGCCTTCTCTTCTCCAGACTAAAGAGCCCCAGCTCTCTCAGTCTTTCTTCGTAAGGGAGATGCTCCAATCCTTGAATCCTTTGTTGCCCTTCGCTGGACTCTTTCCAATAGTTCCCTGCCCCTCTTGAACTGGGCAGCCCGGAACTGGATGCAGTATTCCAGTTGTGCAGAGTAGAGGGGGAGAATGACTTCCCTTGACCTGCTGGCCACACTCTTCCCTATGCAGCCCAGGCAGAAGCAAGTCCTATCCACCTCAGCTGTCACATCTCTGCAACCAGGCGTGTGAGCACAAGGGGGTACTGGATGAGATGGGGTGGTCTCTGTTCTGTGGGGACTCCTACACACCACACTTGCAAAGCGCTGTCTTTCTCCATATCCCAGCGCAGAGCAACATATAGCTAAGATTTGTTGCCTACTAGATGCATAGTGAACTAATGGTAACATTGCAAAAGCTCCTCTTTATATGTAAACACGGTTAAATAGCACTACAGTAACAATATCTGCTCATACAATGATGTTTCTTTTCTGAGCACCCTTAATGCTATGGGGTGCTATTCCCTTTCAGACCTCTTGTCAGACATTGCTAAGCGTACAGTGATTTTACATATTTTTAAGCACAGTCAGCCCCTCTTGCCCATAGGATTTAAAATTAATTTTCAAAATGAAAGTTTAAGAAGCTAAACTTTTCTGCATTTCATCTTTGATAATTCCACATGAAATTAGTTTCTCCTAATTTCTGACAGTTTCTTCAAGCATTTGTAGAGACGACACTTATATAAAAATATTTAAAAACTGGAATATACTTAAATATAACTATCCATAACTAAGTCTTAATTTAGTTAAAAAGTTTTGATATTATCTCTATTATTTATTCTTCAAAGGAGAAGAGTAATTAAAAAAGTTCTGCAAATTTGCACTAATTAAGCAGAAAAATCTACTATGAAATGCTCAATTCAATTTTATTAATTACCATGTAAGCAAATAAATAGAAAAATGTTAAAAGTATAAGTACACCTAGCCCTTTCATTTTATTATTTTTATAATAGTTTACATAGAAGTACTTTGAGGGTATTCCTATTTCTTTACAAAAACTTGACTTGGGAATTGTAATTTTGCCACAAATTTGAACTTTTTTCAATTACTTTATATTCCACAAACACTGAAAAAGAGAAGCCACTAAAATAAACAGCAAAATTACATACTGAAAAAGTCAAAGGGAGAACAGGGAGAATAAAAAGTAGATATAACGAGATGGTGGTACAGAAAGGAAAAAAAACCCAGAGCAAACACACCATACCATTCACACTATTATTGCCACCGCTTACAGCAAGGGAAGGTTTAAGATAATCATTCTGTCCCGATACACAGGCTTAGAAGCAATTTTCTTTCAAAATATGGATCTGTTAATTGCACAGGAGAAACAAACAACAGTGCCAATCCTGAAGTGCAGCAGGAAGAGGAAGGGTCAGCATTACGCTATTTTTTCACAGCCTCCTCTGTGCCACAGGTCCAGCTCAAGCAGTAGTCAACTTCTTGAGCCACTAATGACCCTCAGTCTCTCTTTTGGTCCAGGACTGCCCAAGTCAAGCCATTTCAGACACACCGCTTCTTGTCTAATAAGCCTTCAGTGTCACAGCTGCCAAGATGAAAACAGCTGAGAGCTACAGGTGATTTTGTGCCACCAGGGAAATCCCTGCCTCTTTACACTACCTTCTGTCCCACGGAGTGCGACTCTGACACAGAGTGTAGCCATCAATATTTAAACTGGAGAGAAAAACAGTTCATAGACTAAAACTAATTAATCATCTGTCCAACAAAAGTGAGATGCACTCAGTGGAGTTTGAAACCCTCAAATGCAGTCAGAATGATGTGAGATCTTACTGCAGGTCAGTACTATTGAATTTCAACAGGAATGTAGAAAGTGCTGGCACTTGAGTGCGACTACCAGGACAGAGACATTAGGGGGTCTCTTAAACAAAAATTGGTGAGGTCTTATTTGAACTGTGAACCCACATCAACACCTTCCCTGGTTTTTAATCTTTATCAATTGTTAAGTTGAAAGAAAACCCCAAGTCCCTTTTTGTTTACATCTTTCTTCCCTGCCCCACATCCAGCATCTTTTCTTGCTGTCCTCACTAAATCTCTCTAAATCCAGGGGGAAAATGGATGCCATTAAAAATTGCCTTACTACAGTGTGTGTTAGCACCATTATATAAAATAATTGCTCCTTGGGAGATTCTAGACAGTCAATTAACCCCCAATTCATGACTCAAGTGGCAGAGCAGACACTCAATGAATAAAGGGTAGGGGTTCAATTCTCAATTAGGATGAATTTTTTTCCTTAATAGTTTAATCTTGTGGTCAATTAAATTCCCTAGCGTTGTATTAATTATTATATGAATTCTAGGCAACTCCTAATTCAAAGGTTAGTTATGGTGTACTGCAAGTGGACCAGAGTCCTGGACTTAAATTTTTCAAAGCTGAAAGCCTATTCTACCTTAAGGGGAAAAATAGTCTCTCTTGAAAGAAAGACAAGGAAATGTCTTTACATTGTGCTTTCCTAATCTGGACTACTTTAAACGTCTGCTGTATTTTTATGCCAGAGATAAGAATGCAATTATGTCATAGATCATTAGAACTAAGTTTACTGCTAGACCATATATTCATATCACTAGCTATATTAAAAAGATTTCTAAGCAGACTTTTGAGGATTAATCTCATTTCCAATTGCTGAGCTTTTTTCCTATATTGTCGGGCATAGCAGCTTGGAATAGTAGCTTACTTTTCCATCTGTTAGACATATAGAGACTCTCAGTTTGTGAAGTACTTTCCTGGTACCCTTTTTGGTAGAATAAAGTCCTGGATTTCCTCGGGGAAGCAAAGGACATATGCTGATGCTCTATGGTTTCTGAGTTGCTGCAGAGATGAATTCTTTTTGGCCAGCTTTCTGTTGAGTAGGTGCTGGAATCATATAAAACAGCAACTTTCAGAAAAAAAAGTAAAATGGTGAGTTCCCCGGCCAAATCAGTGATCTTTTTTCAACTAATTATTTTTCTTGCTCAAAATGAAGACAGTTTGTCTTTGAAAAGACTGTCTATCATTAAAAAAGAAAAGTATTGAAAGTTTTTGAAACAACTATAACAGATGTCATAGTAGTTGAAAGTACAATTAGAAAGCACAACGCCGCAGAAATAAAACTTCAAACAAAAGCGGAAAGAGTTCTTTGTGCACATCAATAATTTAGAATGATTTAAGAACTGTTTTATAGATGCAAGTAGAGTTCTTTCTGTCTATATATAAATTGAACGTGGTCTTTATAGGCAAACAAAAAGGGGATACAATCCTTTTAAATTATTTTTAGGATAATTGTTTCCGCAACAAACATCATTATTTATCAGTTTTGAAAAGAAGCCAACTGCTAACATTTGAAATGCACAAATCTTGGCACACAACATAGAAAATGGTAATCTCCCCCCTTTTCAAAACCAGTTTTGCATTTATTTTACACATTTGTCAAGTTCTTATCTCAAAGCCCATGCAGTGTTACCTATTTCTATCAGAAATCATCATATTTTATTTCTAATCACCTTCCCATAGCTAATTTGGTAACTCAGAAAAGGAAACATTTATTGCTACCAGATGCTGTTACCTTCCTGCTCACTCACATATTACTATAAATTGATTCAATAGCCTGAAAAACAAGGTTTAATATGTATTATTTTCCCGTCTGGATTTCTTCTGTTATAATCTTTCTTTTTAGATAAACAGTCTCCTTTTAGTGATGCAAACATTCTAAATGTATGCTACAGCTACTTATCAGCCAGGATGTGTCTGTATCTCACAGTGCAGTACCACAGAAGAAGACCTGAGACAGTTTGCACACTACAAGCAGTTTTGCCTTAGTATCAGCCAGGCTCCCACTGAGGCGTACCCCATTTCTGATGTACCAGTTCCTCCTGGAAATTAGCTATACTGTATTTGAAACTAACTGCATTGCTTTTCTAGGTTCCCTTTTTTTCTGGGGTAAAACCCCCGTATATTGATGGATACAGAGAGATGAGATTTTCCTTTCAGATGAGAAGGAAGATATGGCAATAAATGTGTGTCCTTGAGGCTGTAAAGTTTCTTAAGAGGAAATGGGAACAGAGATTTTTGTCTTTTTTGTCGCAGAAGAAGAAAAACTAGTTCCTCAACAGCTTCCACTTACACATTTGAACATCAGAACACAATTTCACTGACGACAACCAGAATACAAGAGGGAAGGCCACAACCCAGCTATTTTGCTGATTCCTACAGCAGGAGACACCATACACTGCCTTTGACATAGAGACTACTAAAAGTACAAATTTCAATCATTAAAATTTATTAATCCATGTATCTTTGTAGGTTAGCTCTCATTGCTGGAAAAAACTCACAAAAATTCTGTCATTTAGGTACAACTATTACAGAGTGATAATCATACTTTTTAGATATTTTGGACCATTTAGCTTCAGCATTTTATGTGATTGACGATATACGAGCTGCTAGTTGAGTAAAATTAAAACTCCAGCCTGATTTATAATGTATTTTTTACATGATATACAGGCAGTGATGTTTACAAAATACTAATCTAAAACAGGGTGTTGAAAAATTATCTTCTATATTAGAAAGAATTCTTATTATTAGCAAGACTATAATCTAGAAGAGCCCAACTTATCTTCTGCTGAGATTTCAACATATGTGTATAGAGAGAGATTAGCAATGAATGTTCTTGAAAAAATAAAACTCTCTCTCAGGAACTCACTGAATAGCTTATGAGTATTCATGGGTTTGTTGTTTGGGTTTTTTTAAATATAAAAAGCTTTGTACAAAAAACCAAAGGAATTATGGCACAATGGAATAATTATTATTATTCCTGTTGTTATTAATTTTACAAAAATATTATGTTATGCTTTCCTTTAAAATACACCTATTAAAAGAAAATTCAGTATATATAAACACACACCTTTTATAGAGTAATTTCAAGCTCTCCTTTCCATCTAAATCCCTTCTGCCTGTAATGCCGTAGGCTATATGACAATAATGTCAAAAGTCAAACAGCAACTCTGGCAACTCCTCCTTTAATATGTGAATTTCTCCACACTTTTGCCTGGAGGGCACCTTCATTACAATCACTTTCTAGATTTTAAAACTAATAAAAACCAAGACAACAATAATTAAAAAAAGGCCAGTCTCCTAATTGACAGCATCTAAAATGTCTCCAAAGGTTACAGATGTTTAAATAACATGTTATTTTCCCAGCAATTCATATTTTCTGACCTCTGTGAATAGACACATGTACACACGCGTATTCCATTTTCTGCTCCAGCTCAGCCATCTACTGGAGATGCTTCATCCTCCAACCCATTCTACATCAAAAAGGCATCTTCTACCACACCAGAAGAGGACTCCACTGAACCGTCATCACACGAATAAGTCATGGGATATGTCAGAACATTCACACGAGCCAAGTCTAGCTATCAAAATATTGCACAGCAGTTCAGGTGACGGATAAAATAGACATATTCAAAACTATACAATGTTTTATTGATTATAACATCTCAAAATACACCTGGAAGCAGAATTTTATTTATTAAACTACTTGTTATAGCCTGTCATATTCTGTCAACTAGAAGAAAAATCTGCTTTGGAAATCACTGTCACACTGACTACAAAATAAAAGAAGAAAATAAATCAGTTGGTATTTTGAGAGCAACATGCAATGGCCAATCATGAACAAAGAAGTGTGCCTTGGGAATTCTGTATTGGAGTAAACACTGTCTTTCTAGCTTCTTTCTAGCTTTGTACTCATTTTCCTTGAATTTTAAGACTTCTAATGGCTGAAAAGGTTCAAGTGCAAGTGAGCCTGTATATGTGCAATGCCGACTTTTGGGAAAATTATACATTTTTAACAGTTCTCAAGAACATGATTAAGCATTAAAAACACATTACAAAAGAACATTTCGAAATTACTTAGGAGTTCGAAGACTACTTTCAAAAGGGTCTCAAGTACTTAAGGGCTCATTTTCACAGATATTCATGTAAACTACAGTTACAGAAATAGGAGTGACGCCTCAAAAACTCTCAGAAGTCTGATCCTCCAAGCTAAAGCTACAAAGGCATGTGGTATCCTAATGTCGGGAACAGATGTGTCAATGAGGCATTGATGATATACCTAAAGAAACCAACAGTCAGTCTCACAGCTCCCTTTGGCCCTCTGAATTTATGCCCAAGGTCCCTCTGGCCACGTGCATTTTGGCTGTGAAGCTTAACTTGGGTCCTATTTGGAGGATCTGAGATAGACCATAAATCCAGGGATAGCAGTGTCTCCTGGATGATGTCCTCATAAGACCCAAACGGAGTGGCCACTTGAGAGACAAGAGTCCTGTTTTCAAACCATCAGACTATTGGTTTGGGATTATTTTGTGAAGAAGTTTGGGGAGGGGAGAAAAGACACAAAGCAGCTGAACAGTATAGCTGATAATGCAGCAGGCCAAGGGACCTAGTTAAGGAGCCTGTTCTTATGAATATTTAATCACTCAGATGAAGTGGAACAGCTTTAACTGGAGTTAGTGTGATAGATGCAATGCAGAGATACAGCAGCCCGAGCCAGGCTTCACTTAGGAGAGGATATTCAATCTCCTGCTACAAATTGAGGAGTTTTGAGAAGGAAGTTTACTTCCCACAGAGTACCCCAATGACTGGGGTATCCCAAATACAGCAAGGCACAGGTATCTCTCCTTCCACCTTTTTATCAATGCTAAATACCTGATACAAGAAGAATATTCACAGCTGGAAATCTTCAGCAAATGTAAGCACTCGCCTTCCACCTGGCAGCAGGCACCAGCCTCTAAGCGAGGCAGGCAGCCCCACTTGTGGGCCCTTCCCAGCACTGGCCAGCTTGCTAAGACAAGTACTGGTAAAATGTTACTGTTAGTGTATGAATTATTATGTCCTCCTTGTTATTCCATAACTTACTGGGTTGTGTAACAACTGCATAAGGTTACAGGTCTGTATATCCTTTTGGCAAATAAATTGTTCCTATGACTAATTTAAGTTGAGAGGAAAAGCAGGGAGACATTTTAGAAACACAGAATGGTGGAATGGTTAGAGTTGGAAGGGCTCTTAAAGATCATCGAGTTCCAACCCCCCCGCCATGGACAGTGACACCTCCCACTAGACCAGGTTGCTCAAAGCCCCATCCAACCTGGGCTTGAACACCTCCAGGGATGGAGCATTCACAACTTCTTTGGGCAACCTATTCCAGTGCCTCACCATCCTCAGAGTGAAAAATTTCTTCCTAATACCTAATCTAAACCTCCTCTCTTTCAGTTTAAAAACATTACTCCTCGCCCTATCACTACACTCCCTGATAAAGAGTCCCTCCCTGTCTTTCCTGTAGGCCCCTTTAGGAACTAGAAGGGGCTCTAAGGTCTTCCTGGAGCCTTCTCTTCTCCAGGCTGAGCAACCCTAACTCTCTCAAGTCTGTCCTCACAGGAAAGGTGCTCCAGCCCTTGGATCATCTTCATCACCTTCCTCTGCACCCGCTCCAACAAGTTCATGTCCTTCTTACGCTGGGGACTCCAGAGCTGGATGCACTCAGGAGAGCAGACTAGAGGGGAAGAATCACCTCTCTTGACCTGCATGACAGCTCTTTGAATATTTTGCACATTTTTTCCCCACATAATTAATTTATGGAGAATATATAGAATGATAACATCAAAAACTTTGATACAGTCAAGAACAAAAAAAGTAAAATAACCCCTTTCCATATTTCTGTGTATGTGTGGTTTTCTGTATGAGGACAGTAAGGTTTTGCGTAACTTACATAATACACATCTAATTTACTTGCTGATTCTTATGCTATCTCACCCACGAATCCATTTGCTACTGTATTAATAAGAATCATTAAAAGAACCTCAATGTTGAAGTTATTCAAAAGTCCATGGAGTTCCATTGGAAGAATTCAAAACGGGCCATTTCTCTTCAAAATAAAGCGCTTGTTTTTAAAAAAGTTGAAATTATATTAATTGCTGCCTACTGTGCTCTTCCAGTCTTTCAGATACAATGCTTAATTTCAGAAGCACAGCTGATAATACGAAAAAGTTACTAATAGAAATATCCATCCCATGAAATAAATATGGATATAATAAACAAGTATCTATACAGTAAATTGTACTGTAGTGGTGCCCTCTGCCCCAACAATCGAACATAAAATCCGATTTTCTTGAAATTACAGCCTGAGCTGGCTGTGGTCTGGACCTCCTTAGGTTCTGCATCCCCAGCATCTTCTGAGTTCAGTATATGGGTGATATCAGCTCTGCTAACAAGGTATCATGTAACTTTATCGCTGTAATTCAGAACAATGTCTGAAATATAATGAAGAACACATTTATTTTGGTTTCATGACTACTTACTATTTCAAGAGGATAATCTTTTTCCACTTCCAGTCTGAGGTTAGTTCATGACCTTCTATGTCCACTAAGGATCTATTACTTTTTTATTATCAGGAACATTTGTTCATGTACACAAACACTTTGGAGATCCACATAAATGTATGGTTTTGTTCTCAGTCTTTCTGGGCAGCAAGTCCTCTTTCACAAAGACAAGACAGGTCTCAATGTGACTTTTACACAGAAGGTGGACACAATCCACAGATCTTAAGATATTCAAAAGATCAAATTAGAAAAAAGTCCTGAACACATAAAAATGCTACACAGAATACCATCCCCTTGTGCTAGATATGCACCAAGGCTTCCCCATAACTCATGCTTTCATAAGGCTGCTGGGTTAGTGCGAGAAACTGGACATGAAAACTGACTGACATACCACAGTATGCACAGCAATCCCCTGCAAGCACCTGCACCTCTCTTGAGTTGGCCTCTTCTCCAGAAATTAGGTAATATAAAGCAAAGTCCACTGATGCTATAAAGGCTGGATTTGACAGCGCAATCAAGAGTAAAATTTTTGGTGCCTTGCTGTTACAATCAAGAGCATTTTTGGTCCTCTCTGTTCTTGACTCAAACTAAGGTTCTGGAGCCATGGCCACAGCTGTGCCTGCGTCACTCAATAATATTTCACTGATACGTAATATCCATCTATGAGCAACACAACAAACTCTAAAGTCCAGGTCACTATCAGTAACCCTTAGAAAAGAAACCTATATTATATGAAGTGCAGCTTCTGTGAATTTCTTGAAGGTTTTCCTCAGATGCAAATATTGCAAAACTTTCAAAATCACCAATTAATAATTTTTGTTATTAATTTAAATTTTTATCCATTCACTTACTTTGGCTTAAACTGAACATATGAAATATATGAAAAATGTCTTTTCTTGTAACAGACACCTGTACAGTACATTTCTGTACTGAAAGCAGAATTTTCCAGCTTCTAAGTAGTTTTCTAGGGAAGAAATATGTTTGATGGCAGTCTTTGTTCTCCTTGCTAGGAATGTATTTTCAGTAGACATGTATTTTCAGTAACATATACAGTCTGTGCAAACAAAAATTTCAAGCAGTGACAGTCTAAGACTTACTGGATGAGTTCCAACAGAGAACCATCTATTCCTTCCCTACATGTATGCATGGCTGCCCATGAGAGCACTCAAATGCACAAATACAATTTCTCAGGAGCAGGTCTGGTGCCTATGGCTGGCTTGGAGCACAGGCACAGGGAGGCTGAGCCCCGTTCGGCGCATTCCCAGAGATCTCAAGGATTTTGTAACATGAGAAAACCATTCAGCAACCTTTCAGGATGTATATTTTTCAGATCTTACTGCTTGTAATGAGGACAGAAGGCAAACTTATTAAATAACTCATAGATATTAAGGATGTCACCAACTGCAGTTTTCAGGTTAATGACTTTGCATCGGAGGCATTACAAATCGGAGAATTCAAAGGGTCAGTTTTAATACAAGTGCTAACTCTAAGGAAAAGATTCCTGGGTCTAATCCAAAAGCTTTCTTAGGTCACTGGGTACCAATCAGCAATTTTTCTCCCCTTTTTATGCCTTTCAAATCTGATACAGCTCAATAAGATGGACCTACCTAAAACCCAATTCACAGTATTGGAGGGAAAGTGGAAATGGTAAACTCTGAAGTGACTTTGAAGAGTGGCTACCTTATTTCTGTCTTATTTCATCCTTATTTGCCCACTTTATTCCATGGACTTACATGAATACCTTACTAAAAAATCTGGCCTTTTCAATAAAGAAAATGTCACTATTTCAGCACATTTCTACAGACCTATAATTTGCAGTGTTTAGACAGCAATACATTAAAGTCACTAAAATCTAATAAATAAAACATATTAATAAATTGCATATATCAATTTAAGAAGCTGTCTTGGTCCATCTGCCAAGATAATTATGAAGCAGGTATTTTACTCCTAAAAAAAAATGCATTCTTAAAAATGATTCTGCAAATAAAGGACTAATATAAACATAATGTAAAAGATGTGACCTTGGAATACCTCATTAATATCTCTTGCATAACTACTCTTGTATTTATACATGTTTGAGCAATGGTTAAACACACAATCATAATGATACGGGTCTAGAAACTTTAAAAATTTAAGCTCTACCTTACTTTCTATTTACATATATTGTGAATCTAAACGTGAATAAGAGTTTGCCTTGGTTTCATGGGTTTGGGTTTTTTGACTGATTGACTGACAGATCACATCTACTCTTAGGCCACCATTTTAACAGTTGTCAGTTCACTTGCAGGTTAAATTTAACAACAAAAAAACTTGTGGAAAAAGCCTTTACCCAGAATAAAGCACTGTGCTGCTTAGCTTTCAGTATTCTCAGGGTACAGAAACTGTAAAAATATCTCTGAATTTTCCACTGAACATTTGCACTGCTTGCATCACTTAAGGTTTTTGGAAAAAGAAACCCTTGCAGTCTTTAAATCAGTTACTGCATTCCCTGCTTATGAAATGACCCCTTGTTCTCTAATGTACACACTTAGATAACAAAAGGAACATCACTTCCAATTTGGGGAGTTTTTCATGTGTCTCAAGAGGAGATTCATGAGCACATTTGTGAAGAAAATTTCTTTTTTCTCATCATAGCTTTAACATGCAAGTATAGATACGTCGAAGAACCAGCATGGTGAACATTAGAAGTGCTGGCATCTATCGTAGACTTTGTACACATGCTGCATGGTACAGCTTTGTACTCTTAGTTCTCTTCTTATTCCTTGCACTCTCCATCTGGATGCTTTCAGATTAATTGTTGGAAAAGCTCTCTCTCTGGAGGACACCCCCCACCACTGGGGGCCTGTTGCTGTTTCAGGTGTTCTGCACCTGATTTTTCTCCTCCCCTCACATCATGAGTAACCCAGTCCTTTGGCAATGATTAATTTAAACAGCATAAAATCTCTTTTCCGCTAATGAAATACAATAAATATAGTTATTCTTCCATTACTGTAGTCTCTGGCCATCTGAAAATATTTCACTCAGCTGACAAAAATGATGCAAAATTCCCATTTCCTTGAAGTAATAACGGGAAAGGTGTTCTTTAATAAAACGAAAAGGGATAGCTGCCAGATGCAGTTTTGGAGACTACCGTCTACTGGAAACAAGAGCCTTTGAATCCAGACTTCTGCTCTGAAGATGCAGACAACTGGGCTAGAGGAGAGTAGCATCATTACCAAACAGTTCTGGGAAATTCAGAGCAAATCCTTTTCTCAAAAAATACAAGCTTTACTGCTACTCAAAGACTGTGTGGACAACAGTAAAGTCCAAAGATACTGGTCATTTATGAAGTTTTCCCATGATATCTTACTCTGGTTCACTTAGGGTGGAGTGCAGCTCCAATGCCCTGAACACCTATGTGAAAACCCAATCAAAGCTTGCCATGGTGCCCTGGGGCCCACATGTCCTGCTTTCCTCCCGCTAAAATCAGGGCAGGGGGGCAGGACTGGTGTGTGCCCGGCTCTCCCCAGGGCTCAGGACACGCCACCAGGCCAGGGGGTGCAGCACTTGCGCAGCCTGTGAACGTGTACCATTCCTGTCTGGAATAATAACCAGTAGTACTAGCTGGGGGACCGATCTTCCGAAATGCCAGGCTTTGGCCAAACTCTGTTCCCACTGAAGATATCACAAACATTCCCATTGATTTCCAAGACTTTCCAAGTCCATTGACTTGCCCAAGAGTTGGGCGAGTGCCTTTTATTACTCTATCTTATATGAAAAGTTTGAAATATTTCTTGTCATGCAGTCAAACAGAATATTTGTACCAGCATTTAAATCCGACTGGAAGGTAAGGCTGAATTCTTTTCTGGCTTGTTTAACCTTCCTAATGCCAGAATTCATACGGAGGTTTCTATAAAGCCCATATAGGGCTGTGTGAAACACAAACCTTTCCCATACAGTAGATTTTTTCAGGATATATATTGAAGCAGATGAATTTAAAATTAAGTTTCAGGGAGTAACTGTGCAGGTAAAATGCAACTGCTTAAAACCAGACAGAACAAGCAAGCACAATCAAGAAGAATTTGAGTTTAAGTTTTTGTAAATGTTTGGGGCTATGTTCTGTTGGGGATTTTCTAACTCTGTTTCCTTTCACGGAAAGGATTTAAAAATAGCCATTTCAAAATAAAGTACAGATTACTCTTCATGTTTTTCACTTACACCCTGATATGGATTCACAGGCAAAATGCTTGTGCACCATTGTAGTTAAAGGTGTTTGACAAAAATATGTCTTTCATGCAAAAAAATAAAACTGAAGACCTATGAAGATGTTTGATATTGTTGTTCTCTAATGTTAAGCCTGACCACACTTCCTAAAAAGACGATGAAAGGATGTGGAGTAATTGAGATTTAATGGCATTTCTCCTTCAAAAAGCTTAAAGGTGTGGTCTGTAACTGGGCTCTGTGCTGAGACAGCCACCAATTCTGTAAATTCTGCTCTCCCCAACATATGCAAACAGCTCAACAGAATTGGAAAACCTCATATTAACTGTCTTTTAAAGAAAAACTGTTAAACCATGCTCTCTTCAGTCTTAATTACCTTGAAATTACTTTGATGAGAACAAAGTAGCACATTTTTGTCTGGTGCTGAGATCACTTAAAATGGGGCACGGAAAACAAAAACTGTGTATCCTGGGGGATATCACGGTATTTGCCTATAATAATTACAGTAACTTTTACTGTTTTTTATGCTGTCACATAAGTAGTACTGTTGCTAAATTTTAGTTACTTAATTTTCGTTTGTTGCTATCTTAATTGTTACAGAGTGCTCAGATTTGTAAAGTTTTATCAAGGTGTATAACACAAAACCATGTTCAATATATGCCTTCAATAATTTCTTTGTTGTTTGAAAACTTCCACCTTACAGCAAAGCTGGCATTTTATGGCCTACAGAGCTATAAATCATTTTTAAAATCATGATGATATTACTCAAAACAGATGTGAAAACATATGTTTGCCACGGTTGTATAAACCGCTTACTTGTCATACTTAATAAATGTTGATACTTTTATTTTAACTACATTCCTTCTTAATAACTTTGAAAATCTTTTCCATGGTAAATATATTTTGCCTTAGTAAAAGTAATGGCAGGTTTTGAAAGACAAAGCTTGTTCTGTAATATTTTTTGCTGAGCAACTCAGCATAGATCATACTCTTCAGTGACTGTCCACATCTGACTATGAAAAACATTGAGCATATTTGAGGTACACCAGAGCCAAAACCAATTATACGCAAGAGAATAATATTATTAGGAACAAAGAATCTATACGTGAGTGAGACAAATCACTGAGGAATAGGAACACTTGTAGAGGGTGACAGAAAGGCCCAGCCCACACAGGCTGGGGGTTTTCAGAAGCAGAGTATTGACTCTGTCCTACTGGTGCAGTCCATCAATTATAGGGTACCTGCATCCTATAAAACAGAGATTCCTATAGGAACTGTAATACAGGCCTGTCACATTGCCAAATGCAAAATCGGCTTGGAATTCTTAGGTATACAATGCCTGTAGGTGCCTTTAAAACATCAGCATTTGTCCCAATTATAATGTCATCAAAAGGTTTGGTTTTGGAGCCATGGGGTTATTTGAAAATTACATCTTTATTTGACAAAAATAAATACTTTTTCATTCTTTTATTTTCAGAGAAAAACTTGACCTGTGCAGACCAAGTAGAAAACCAGAAACGTTCTATCTTTGAAATGATAATTTAAAATGTCTTGTGAATCTCTGAACACTAACCTCATCCTAAAAAAAATCCTGTAAGTGCGTGCAGAAGTAACAAATGTATAAAGACATATTTCCCAATATATATTCAATTGAAGAAAGATAATACTATGCAAAAATGGTGACCAGGAAATGAATAAGCATATACAAATTTAATCTTAAAGTGAATTATGGTACATAAAATGTTAGCATCAGATCTTTGTGTTTTTGTACATGTTCCAATGAATGTTCAATTTTCACAGGAGCCTAGGTATTGGGTTCACAGGTGGTAGGGTTTAAATTATTTTCACGCTTTTTGGGATTTCTGAATTGTCTGTTCTGATCCTTCACCTGTACCTTCCTTCATCCGTCCTGAGTGACAGGACTGCTACTACCAGTAACTACATGATTTGCATCTTTGAACCCCACAGGATATTGATTTGTTTCTCTGAAAAATTACTAAACATGCAGCAAGAAACCATGCACAGTTCAACAAAATTAAAATCAACTACACTTAACTACACTTTCAGATTTAGATTAAATACTCACTTATGCAATTACCACAGAAATGTAATTTTTTAATCTTAGGAATGAAGATATGGTTGATAACTGTTTGGCCTCTGGTGTTGGTCCATAAACGCCAACAAGAGTCAAGAGGGAAGGATTTAAGCATGATGATCCAGACAGAAAATTATCTCAGAATTGCACAAAAGGGTTCTTTTGGGGTTCATAAGGAAAGTACTTAAATGCCTAGAGAAACCAATGAATAGAAAATAGCTTCTGATTTCAGGAGGAGAGAGTCAAGTATGAAAGTATAAAATACAGAAGTTTCAGGCTCTTCCTACCCTTAACAGGATCAGTCACAGATATTTAAGGAATTGAGCTGATAATACAAAATCATGAATCAATCTGCTCAAATAATTTTATATAACTCAGGAACCACAGGGTACATGGAGCCTCCAAATTCTCTTGAATAGCTCATAAAACTCTCTATACTTGCCTTTTTAGTTTTCTCAGAAAATACATTAAAATACAGAGAATGTAATAATTCACTCAGGCCTAAGGCGTATGAGTTTGTCTGATTTTTTACACATAAGCTAAAAACACCTCAATCAAAATATAAATCAGTTTGTGTTTAAATTTATAATAAAATGTTCAGTAGACTTATAAGTACATGTAGCTTAAGTTATCTCCTCTTTTGGTCACTTCCTTTTCTTTCTTTTTCTTCACATCGTTTTCACTCTGAAACCTTAGTATCTCCCTCAGTATGCCTTTGCAGTATTTTGCCTGTATTCACTTACCTTCAGCTTTCTTTTATTTCTTTAACTATATCCTGTCTTCTTTTTTTTGCATGCACTCAATTTGTGTGGTGTTTTCTGTGCGTACTGTCAGAATAAACCTCTCGCCTATTCATGTGAACTTCTTTTTTTGTTATATTTGCAAGGAAACAAAATGGCGGCTTCTTCCTCGCTGTGCAGCCACAGATGCCCCATGCTTTCTGTCACTGCTCACCTGCTACACTACATCAATGTATGCACTTTCTCCAGTACTCAACTACCACTGCAGGGAGAACCCAGCAGAAGAGGCGCTTCCCTGCCTACAGGACAATCACTGAAGGCCGAACAGCACTTCCTCCCTTGCTGCCTCTCGCTTATGAGGTCATATAATATTATTAGACACAAAAAAAATGGCTTATTTCCCTCACCTACATACCAGCATTAGAGTAGTCTGCACACATATTCCCCGGAGGCAAAGAAACAATACCATGTGACTAATCAAATATTTGCTAGGAACTTCATAAATAATTGAGTCAAAAGACCAGCAAAATATTAGCCCCATACTATATAAACAGAGACAAGCAAAGATCTGTTTGTTTACACTTCCTAAGAAGAACGCCACGTAAATTCACTGGATACATTATTCATTGCAATTAGGCACTTAACTCTCTTAAATTTATAACATTACGCCACTGCATATGCAGAATAATAGAAAAAGGAATAAAACTCATAAGAAGTGTAATTAAATGCCTGAGATGGAAAACAGTTTGTAACTCTACCTTTATCCTTTTGTATCTTTTTTAGGCTGGTCCCAGTTTCTTGATCAATGAGTTCTCCTTCCCTGCTGTTGGTCAGCATAGCTAAAAAAAATCAGAGTGCACAGCTATATAACACTGTCAAATAAAAAAAAGTCAGAAGAGAGGAAAATATTAAATAATATTTCCTCTTTGTCAATATTTTGGTATTTCAACATTTATTTATACTATATAAGTCCTAAAGCAACTGACCGTTTTTATTGTCCATAAACAACCATTTCACTGTCCCAGTTCAGCACTTAGAGCCAAGTAAAATATGCAGCAAAAGCAAATTTGCTTAAGTTGATTAAACAAAGATACCAAGATATAACCCAAATTACTATTGAGATGAATGTGATTTCTTATGAAATGTTCAAATTATCTAATTAGAAAAACACTTCACAGAAATCATTTTGGGGAAAAAAAAAACATTTAAGGATTTCAGTATTAGCAGCAAGCTTAATAGAAAATACAGATAGACACACAAGCACAAATTGATACATGACAGTGGAAAAACAATACGTTGCAGTGTTGAAATCAATTCTTGACTTAACATCTGCAAGATCAGGGAAAGGTGTTAAGTTTATGATTTCAGGATGCCTATTTTCTTTGTTCTTATTTGATTAAAACATTTCATTCTCTGCAATTAACCAATTACAGAATTTGAAGTTATTCCAAACAGGACACTTGTTAAAACCTTCATCATCATATTTTAGGGGAAGTGGTGTTGGTTTTTTTTGTATTGCAAAAGTAAAACATATATATATATATATATACACACAAAGTATATAGACGTATCTTTACAATAGTAAGCATTAGACTGCAACACAGAGAAATGGTTAGTTCAACATAAATAAAACCTAGTTTTCTTTTAAAAAGCTTTCAGCACCATTTCTGGAGCCCAGAGGCTTGCAGTGTGTGCTATGACTATTAATAAAATAAGTTACAGTAGCTTTCAAAAGCTACAGTGAGGACAAAGTCCCTGTTTCACTGCTGCTATAGGAAGTTATATTTCTTGGCCTGTATATTTCTAGCCCAAGTTTACATACGAGAAAGCCGAGGGGAGTCTACTTTCTAGTCTTTGCCCTGTGTGTGCATATGTTTAGGCAAAGTAGTTCAGGTTCCATTGACTAGTTTGTGTAGAGCCAACTGTGCTATGCAGTGCCACAGTGCTGCTGCCTGGACCAGGGTCCAAACTGCAACATCCCAACAAGCAGCTGAGTAGTTATTTGATGGGAGTGAAGTCTACACTGACTTACATGGACTGCACTGTTTTTGTAGTTTAAATGTAGCTCAGCAATGCTTGCATAGGCTCCAGTCACTGTGAAGACAACAGCGTTGACATACACTGACATGAAGAGATGTTAATTGACTTGCCCTAGATCCCTCTTGGAAGCACCAAGAATAGTATCTAAACTTCCTTAGACTGAATTAGCATTTTAAACACAAGATCAATAATGCACAGGCTGTGAAAGCTGTGGTGGAGAGACCAAAAAAATCCAAAAGCCCTTAGCCTCATGCTGATGAGGGAATGTGTGGGCATGAAAAGGTTTTTGGAATGGAAAAGGCATCATATAATCTGTGACTTTTCTGATACACATAAAAAGAAGAATATATCTTTTTTTTTCAATTCTAGGTGCTTTCAGAGACACTTTCTTACTCCAACACGCAAGAGAAGCTGGTCGTACCAGAGAAGGTACCCCCAGAAAAGTGGTGATATCTTCTGTACACGGATGGATACAGGCACAGAATGAATCTCATGGGCCGGGGTCTGCATAGTGACGAACCTAATACAACAAACTATACTGATGAACTTTCTGGGGTTTTTTTTAGCAAGTGAGTGCTTGCCTGTGTTTCCCAGCAAAGAAACATATGCCTCAACAAACTTCTAAAATTCTTGAGGTCAGTAATTGAAAAGGGGTGTGAGGCTGCAGAGCACTAACCAATTCTGTCTGGTGTGTTGTCCAACTGGGATGGAGAGCTGGACACGCTGCTGCTCTGATGGGAGGACGCGTGGCTCCCGGGCCGCTGACTGTCTTCTAGAGACGGAGCTGGAGAAGGGCTGTCTTGGATCCTTTCCTTGAAACAGAAATAAAACAAAGTCTGTGCAATGTGATTCATGGACTTCACTGAAGTTCAATGAAAAAATGAAATTGTCTGTAAGAGCAATAACAAATGGTCTTTCTGTGATAACTAGTGAACAGAATTCACACTGAAAGAGCAGTATAGTCTTCTACAGCCTAAAAGAGTATAGCCTTCTACATGCAATGTTTCAGACACACCTTTTCATCATTTGTGTCATGACATAGTTACAGTTACACTTTTTTTTTCCTGGTAACTTTTTACTTTTTGCCTTTTTCACACATGGGAACATAAAGTATATTCTTTCACGTTGTTTTCAAAAACTACTTTTGATCTACAGGTAGTGAAAATAACATATATGAGTCACATTTCAAATAAACAATTCAGATTTGGACTAAACAGTCACTAAATAGAGTCAGATTTGTAAACCCACTAGGTCTGTACCTGAATAAACTACACTGATATACTCTCGGGATAGTGCCCAGACAAATTTTGTAAGCTGTGGCACTGGTAAGAGTTGTTTTCAAAAACTACTTTTGATCTACAGGTAGTGAAATTTACATATATGAGTCACATTTCAAATAAACTTCAAATAAACGGACTAAACAGTCACTAAATAGAGTCAGATTTGTAAACCCACTAGGTCTGTACCTGAATAAACTACACTGATATACTCTCGGGATAGTGCCCAGACAAATTTTGTAAGCTGTGGCACTGGTAAGAACTTCACTTTTGCATGAAAAGCACCACTGGCTAACAAAAATAAGAATGCGCTTGCAAACTCTTATGTGTACATTTGCAAACAAAACTTTTATATTAACCTCTAATTTAAATATATTTTAGGTATGGACAAAAAAGGATATGAAATTATAAACATTTAGCAAAATGAAATTCTGCAGATTGTCTGAAGATGCCGTGAAGTTTTCATCAGTAAAAATCTTTAGGAACAGGTTAGACAAGCGTGGCATAAGTAATAATTCATCCTGTCTTGAGGAAGGGTAGAGATTACACGACCACTCGAGATCCTTTCCAACCCAGTGATTCCACGTGTAGTTTTTCTGAATTAATTCACAATTCCAGTATCCTTCATTGCTGTTTCCAGGACCTACAAGACATTAGAATCTTCTAAAAGGGAAGACGGCCAGAGGTACTTTAGATATTCTTATCTTAAAAAAACCTTGTATGTTTTAAATCCTCTATTACAAGTTCCAATTGAGAGACACTACCAAGGAAATGCTTGAATTTACAGAATTCCAGAACCTGCATCTTTGGACTTGCCCTCATCCCTGGCAATCAACTGTCCCCTGTGGAAACTGAGAACTGAAATATTACTTTCTTTTTTAAAAAAGGGAGATCCTCTTGCCCTGACCTCATTAAAAATCACAAGTACAGTGTAATCTGGGGAAGTTGTCTCAAGGGAACTTCGCAATTTTTCTGCCTTTCTAACCTGTTCTCAAGGATTTTTTATTAGGAGTATGCAATCTGGCTACTTGGCGGTAATTTACCCTGTGCTTTTGAAAATAAACTCAATAGCATCTGAACTTTTCGTGCAGTTTTTGCTAGACAATATCCTAAATCAATAATATAGCTTTAGAAAGAGAATGGTAGATTCTAATAGTTTTTTCTTTATAAATAGCTAGCATAATAGCTTCTGTTCATAACCTATTGAGGCAATTCATTAATAACACTGGCAATAATATCGACATTTAACAAATATTCTGTTATCCACTAAAACCATATCTCTAAACCACACTTATCTTTGTATCTACAGATAAATTTGAGAATGATGCAAAGGCAATGTGAGATTGGATCCTCGTAATAGCAAGGGGTGGCATTTGCCTATTCCAATCACAGCAGCTGAAAACGTAGCATTGAATGCATTTTTAATAGGATAGTTATTGTATGTTAAATAACTGAGCCTCAAAATCATGTAACAGATGTGTATCTATTACATAGCTGTTAATCCTCAATGGATCTGTTTTCACTAATTGTCTGTTATTTAACGAACATATAGTAACTAATAAATCTTAAAGGGAGACTTTTAATGGCAGTATGTTTGAATGCTAATTAAAAATCTTTATTAAGTTTTAACTTATATGAAACTATGGATTCATCCGCCTGGATGCAGTCCTGAGTAATGTGCTCTAGGCATTCCTGCTTTAGCAGGGGAGTTGGGCTAGATGATCTCTAGAGGTCCCTTCCAACTCTGACAATTCTGTGATTCCGTGATTATGTTAAGTCACAAGTTGTTAAAATTTTGAAAACCAAATGGTTTTAAACAAACAAACAAAAATTTCAAATTCGGGGGGGGGGGAAGGCAAAGTCACTGATCTTAAAGTCTCCTGTGTTTTCTTCTCTATCGCCAAAAGAGCAATTTTGGAAGTTGCTGAGATGAGAGGAAAAGTCATGACTTACTCTGTGGATGGGCTGCTTATTAAGTTATTTTTAAAAGGCATATTCTTATCCCAAGAAGTATTCTTCTAAACAAATGATGAATCATATACGTGCAATTCTGAGCTTATAAATACTATGTGTCTTCTACCTTTGTGTAAATAACTTCCAAATATGTTACTGCTAATAGGCTACAACTCTGACTGCAATTTTATTTGACTGGATTTCACTTTTAATAGTCCTCTTTGGCACTATTTTCTTTCTTTTTACCACAAAGAGTACTCAATTTACAATTAAGATATCATTTTGAAATGATTCCTTTTACAGAAGAGTACATAGTTTAAGTAAATTTGATTGTCTATTGCAACCATGAAAATGAATAGCCAAGGAGAGGACATGCCAAATGTTCTGCAAAAAAACCTATGAACAAATATGACTATGAATTAACACTTAGATATCACATAAACAGCCATACATGTCATCTTAAATGGGAGTTATCTGAGTAATTCAAAAACTGATGATTTGGAAAAGCAAAGTATTTGAACTTCTCCTGGTAACTGCATTTTCCCTTGTCTCATGCTATAAAATAATCTCTGCGTCAAGCAATTTGCCTTCAAACTCAGGGTCTTGGTTTGAAATGTTCAGGCAGAAATAAAAGTGTCAAATAATAATGTCATTCTTAATCACACAGTGAATCACTTTCTAAGAGAATTAGTTGATTATGTCATCTAATGTCTTACCAGTTATAAAAATTTACATATACAGGGAAGACACAGTTTTCCCTATAAGCAACAAAGGAGCTAAAATTTTCTCTGTATCGGATGCACTACGAATGCGGATAGAGCATCATGATGTAAGACCACATGTGGATCAAGAAATTGTCTATTTCTAAATGTTTGTGTGGAAATGTAATGCTGAATTTCCCCTACTATAATGAATAACACTATGAACAGCCTCTTTTTTTTGCAAATAAACAGATCCATTTTTCAGTCCTGTAATCAGTATGCATCCATTTAGCTACTTAACAGCAATGTGCTCTGGTTCATTAGGTAGCTACTGTTGTGTCTCAGCCTAGTTAAAATTTCACAGCAAGTTAATCTATTTTATTACAAATGAGAACACAAGTGATAATGTCCTCACCATTTTCCAAACACAGGGTTAACAGTATTTGTAACAAATCAATGAGGGCATTTAAATAGGAAAATTGCAAATCTAAAACCTTAACATTTTTTTAACACATTGATGACTTAATTTTATTTGTCATCTATGTATTTTACAACCTTGTTACTTTTTTATATTTTATATTTTTTCCTCTTGAAAACAGCTCAGTTCCCACTAACACACTGCTGTGCAGTCTGGTTCTACTGTAGGTACACTCACAGTAATACAGAGGTTTTTCTAAATAAAGTCATATTTTCTCCATTTGTATTTCTTTCTATTTCATAAATTTGCAAGATTCATATTCCAGGCTATAATGTAATTCATTATATGTATAAAATTCACAGACTGTGAGAATTTTATGAAAAATGAAAACATTTCTCAAGATCTCACCTATTTATCTAACTGTAGTACCTACTTTATCTTATCTTTTCTCTTCCCTTTACAGAGCTGTAACATAAATTCTCAAAAAAGACTTTTGCAGTATTTAATCCTTTTGAAGGGTTATATATTTCTGTCTCACTACAGATCAGTGTCTTGCTTTGGCTCAGAAAATGTAGCTACAAAGCTTGACATTGTTAATTTTAGTTGTGATTTAGGTTAAGGGCACTGAAGTCATCAGCTCATCCAATTTCCAGATACATCCTTGATTTCACCTTAACATCCCCTTTCTATCCCCTGTGAGGTAGTATTCCACACAAATAATATGAAACACTACATAACAGTTGCATCTACACTAGTTTTGTTTGAAATATATATGAACAGCTTACCTATTTTTGACATAATCATCTTGACCTTAATTCCTTACCTCTGATTTTTTTATAGTATTGATCTTCATTTCGTGTCAAGAGTTTAGAGAAATGATGCTGCTGGATTTTCCTTTATTTTTCTTTATTCTTAGGTCTAATCTAGCTGTAATTACTCTTCCAAATGTTAATCTATTAATGAGTTCCTAGAGGATTTAATGGCATTTCACTGCTGACAAGCAGGTTTTGGAAGTTTGTCTGAGTCCTGGATATTTTATTCAGACATTTATCTTGATATTTCATATTTAATTGAGGTGCAGCTTCTGTACTCTACAGGGCTCTGCAGTGGAAGGAGAGCTGGAATTCAACAGACCCACTAATGAAATGGAGAGGAAGGAAAAATGAGGATTCTAATGTCTTTAGGTCTAAACTGGAGTTTTCTACTATTGTAAGAAAGGTTCAGAGCTGATGACCATGTTGGAAAAATGGAGAATTCATGGGCTATGGCAGAATAAATTTTCCAACATGAATTTGCACACTAGTTCCCCATGGGAATGTTTATTGCACCACACCTCAATCTCCCAGTGCTTGCCAAATCACCATTCAGATTCTCAAAATGGACTACACAGTTAAAAACATCTAGAAAACAGTCTCGTTTCTCTGGATGGGTCTTTGAAGGCAGGAGCAGTCAGCCAGCAGTCTGCCTGAAGAATTCCTCCTCTCTTACCCAAAACTACCATTTTCATTCCTGCGATATTGCTGCTCCTATCTCCCTGGCTGAATTCCATCCCCAATAAGAGAGAAAAATAAGAAAAGTTAGCACAATTTCAGTTAGCAAAGAACTGAATCGCTAACATTTTAATTTTTTTTAGTTAATACTAACACACATATTTCTTTCCAATTGACCTTCGTTGATATGAACACTATTTGAATTCTAATAACAAGTACATTTTTAATGGTGTTCTGAAGTTTACAGTCCTTAACCAATGCATAATTGAGAAAAGCAATACATAATTGGCATTTAGGCTTTTCAAAGAAAGAGAATAATTCTGACACAGTAAGCAGGACCTGTGCTAAACCTGAAATTATGCCGGTCAGTGGCTGACAAGAAAGACGATGGCTATGATTTCTGGGCAAAACAACAGTGGTTAGGTTTATATTTTGAATCATCTCAGTCTGGGAATTGGAACATGCAAAGACTGTGGCTGACTTGTTGGTCTTCTGAGCTCCTTAAAATATCTCCAGTTGCTGTAAGAACTGGAGATGAACAAGGTAAACAGCTGGTCTGAAAACTAAGATAGGATCTGTATGTCTGAAAGCCAGCTGGATCCCATTCATCTTTTGCAGTGTATTGGAAGTCATTCACTTAAAATATGTGTTTTGCCATTTGAAATGCAATTTTTTTCACTGTGTACATATAGTTGTTTCAGTTGTAGTCAACTGGCAATTATTTTCCCACCAAATTTAAGAAATCATAAAAACTCTTTTACGTTTACTGATTTTTAATACCAGATGTTCACATGCTAATTCCATTACCTTGTGACTACTTCCTATCAATTCATTAATTGCCAGCTGCTCAGCCAAACAGAAAACCGCAGCTAATCAGATGGTATTGGTAAACAGCCAAACAAGAGCTCCCTTCTTCACCATTTCTTAAATTAGCAGTCACTGAAAACTATGGCAACCTTTACTGGTATATTAAGATTTTACCTTAACATTTTACTTTGAATCTGAAAGTACAATATCGACTAAAACTGGAAAGGATCTTGCAGTGGAAACTTTCTACTCATACCACTCCAATGAATTGTTTCACCCAGTGCTATTTCCGAATGAAAGAAATGCATTCCCAGGACTAATGATGATAATGTTATACCTAATCTACATTATAGCTACATTAGTTATTAAGCACAAATGCAAATGACTAAGCCAATACTAAAAAGATCTGAGCCAGAACTAAAAGCTAGTATGTGCTTGGCCTAACAATATTCCCTTGCAAGCTTTGCAAAAAAAAGAGATGTACTTCTTATGTAATTTTTTCCACTTGCAAGTTTAAAATAAGTATTCATTGCTTAGTCTTTAACCTAGCATCTAGGTGTCTTGGTGTTAACAAGCACGACATTCTTGGCATTGCAGGGAGAGGGATATGCCTCCCTTCAAAGGAGGAGACATGAGAAGGGTATTTAACTCAAGTTGTAGGCACCTGAACATCTCCCAACATAGTAGTTTCTCTGTATCAGTGAATAAAGAGAGAGAAAACTGCACTCACTTCTCCTCCGATACAGATACGGCCACAAAAATTAGCCTTATAGGAGGAAACTTAAACTACTCTGTCTCACATGTCACCCCCCTAACATATTCTAGTACCCGTTTCAGCAATAAGCTGCCAGCAATGAACACATGCTATAAAACAGGACAGAATAAATCTAATAATGAAAAAAATAACATAAATTTTACAGAAGTTTTATTTTATAAATGTTGTATTATTCTGAAAGCAATTCAGAATGAATCAAATACACAGAGAGATATGAAATTAAATACGTTATAAATTCTGTAATGAGAAATTTTATCATACTGAGAAGAACTGTTTCAGAATTTTCTGAGATGGCCACATTTTTCTGGCTGTCAGGTAAATATTATGAATGTGAGTTGTACAGCACACAGAAAATAGCACCTCTCAGCAATAATTACAGAGCCCATCTGTATTCTCTTTAGGGAATTTAAAATCATGTCATATACATCCTTTACAAATGCTTTAACAATCCCACAAAATCAGGAGAAGAACAGCAGGCAAAGAAAAGGAGACTCAAAAATCTCTACTGCATGTCTAGATCACATTACACAAATAATGCTTTGTTCTATTTATCAATAGACCAAAATATTCAGATGCAAATTGTGTAGCATTGATGTGAAGTACAAGATTTCAATTTCCCTAACAAAACTTTGCATTTCACCTAAAATGTCATTTTCTATTGTTTCTTCCTTTTTTTGGGGGGGGGAGTGGAGAGGAAGTGGGTGGGGTTTAATTTGTTTCTGAAGTACACAGGGTGAAATTCTGGAAGAAATGGGATTTCAAATACGAAATAAAAATGCTTTGAGTGTTTTTTTAAAGAAAGTGGTTTAATTAGGTTTTCACTTCTTTTCTCTTTTTCTGGGTTTTCCAGCTGAATTCAGCAAATGTGCTATTTATTCCTAATTTGGACCTGGATAAGAGCAGAAAGAATAACAGAAAAGTAGGAATACAGCAAGCATGAGGGAATGATGACAGAAGAAAAATGGACAGCAGGAAAACAATTTGCAGAAATACTCCTACTCGGGAGAAGCATAAGAGGTTGTTAGATGACCAAAAGGAAAGGGAGAGAACAGCAAGAAGAAGGAGAGATGGAGGACATGGGTGAGACATGAGGAACAGGAGCAAGGAAAGTGCAAAGTATGTGCAGTGAATAGAACAGGAAGCAAGGGAAAATTGGGAGAAAAGTGTGAGCGAGCCTCTCAAATCTCTGGGTTAAGAGATTTGGCCCTCATTACTGTACTCTTGGTACTCATTTTAATATCTAATACAAAAGGGAGCAGCATAAGGCCCCAGGTTTGGATTCGGTTTCCACACTTTGAGTCCCACCCTAATCACAGTATCTCGCACCAACCTGATTCAAAGGCCACCTGGGAAAGTGGCCTTTCAGTGAATATACAAAGATTGACATAGTCACAGCTCCAGAAACTTGGCTTTTGCCAAATCTCCTTATACTTTCATAACCCCAAACTTCCCCCTTGATCCCTCCCTGCCTTTTAGCTGAAACTGTGTAAGCTAGTATGTTTTTTAGTCATATAAACCCTTCTGGTTTAATCTGTATAAATTGAGAACTCGAGGCTTGATGATACTACACTGCTGATACCGTTATTGTGCATAGCTCGAGGCCTCGTTCCATTATGGACACAGTTGTTATAGGGGCATGGTCTGATTCCAAGGTTCAAAAGTACTGTCAATGAACACAAGAGCCAGTCCCATTTTTGCTGTGACACCTCTTTGAGTATTTGCCATCTGTGTTATGTGCTGAGGTCTCAACTCCTTTGGACGCAAATGAATTTAAATGATCTCTTAAGATTTTGGTGTGCTTTCAGCATTTTATTCAACTTAGGTTCTCAGCATACATCTTAATAGCTCCTTTATGATAAACTGTGTGATATGCTGTGAACGTATATTAATAGTCATATTCATTTGTTACATAATAAGTCATATTAATTGTAGGTCCACCCTAGAATAAAAATCTTAATGTTATGTAGTTATTACTTTCTGGAGTTGAGTTGTTCTATCAACTTTGGGGAAAAATCTTTTCACTTTTGTATAAAGGACCTTTCCAAACCTCCCTTCTGAAGACCTGAAAATATCGTCACCGAATAGATTTTTCTGAGTTTCAGGAACAAAATTCTTGGATGACAGTCAACTACTGCATTTATTCACTACTGTTTCTAACCTAAACCATGATTCAAGTGTACTTTAGCTAAGCTACACCCCAGACTGGTCCTCAAGACCAGGCTGGCAAAGCGTGTTACATCTTGGCCACTAACTGGATTGCAGAGTTCATCCAGCTGAAGAACAGCTCTGGAAAAAAAGAACTAAGAGGAGAGTAGATGCAGGAGGGAGAACTGAAAGGGTGGTGAAGTCAGTGTTGATATCAGATTTTTGTTTTGCCATACGACGCCCTCAACTATACAGACTCTTCAGAACCATTTGAGCCAAGTCTCAAATGGAGCAAGCTTTCAGATGTGCAGTAATTCCCTGAAACGCTCGATTTATTAGAGGGACACTGTCAGAACTGTAGCTGTAGCACTGCTAGGGGTGCTGCTATAATCACATCAGATCATATTACAGATGGCTAAGAAGGTTTTGTGAGCCTGGCCATTGTGCCTGCCTAATTTATAGTGTTCCTGTCAGAAAGAAATCAAGTTTCATAGTTATGACATTTCTTTCTGGAGCACTAAATGTTAACTTTGCTGATCATGCATATCTTGGTAGAACACCTTATTTCTAAATGGCAAATGTGATATAAAAAGCATAATGACTTAATTCAAAACCTTTATAAAGCAACTGATTCTCACACCTATAGAAAACAGGCCAAGGAGTATTTTAGTCATCAGGGTATGGAAATAGATACACACTCAATATATTCATTTCTCCCATTTTAAGTAATGTTATGATGCTGGAAATACAGTCTATCTATACTAGTCATTTTTTATACTTATTACATGCCCTTAAATAATGTCATATAATAAAAGTAATACTGCTGACAGATAACAGCAGCATTGCTTTTCTTTTAAATGTTGTTTTGTTCAAGGATTTCATCTTAACTGATCATCATGCAGAGCTAGATGATCGTACATAAGGGATGAAAAGGACAAAAGGAGTCTCACACTCTCTGTAATAAAATTCATCTACAGTCTCAGCATTCAGAACAAATGAGAGAAAGATGCAGCATCACTTGACAAGCGAGAGTAACACAGCAATGGATGCCCACTTTACCTCTGTCACATTAGCTACTGGTGCATTTTCCTCTACATCATGTAGAGGAAATAATTCCCACTAGAGTGCTGGTGAGACCTACTGTTGCTGTGGAGATACTGTGTATCCTCTAGTGCAGGTGTTGGGGAAAAAATAGCTGTAAATGACTAACTAGCATCAGCAAGGTGCAAAAGATGCTAAAAAGCACCCTTAAACCTAACTGCTTGCAAAATCTGTAGTTTATATTACAAGAACTAGTGTTGTTTACCAATATATATTTAATCTTCATTTTGATAAACTGATAGCATTTAAAATATAATAAAAGCTTATGCAGTCTACTTGCTGCTACAAATATTCCACTGCTATATTTAAGTTACGGTTTTCTCAAGAGGTCTCTGAACAGTTAAAGAAAAGGTTACTGAGTGAAATGAATGGAAGCTCAATTAATTTCTAACAATTCAGTGACTAGCATTAATTTGCAGACAGTTGGACATTAGACATCATGTTTCCCCCACCCAGTCAACAACTGTTGCAGACACACCGATGATAAGGACAATTTTTTCCAGATCTTAATTCTAAATAGTCTCTAATTGTGGAATGCCCCCACCCCTGAATTTTACCAGCCTCCCTGAATCCAAGAAAACAAATTGAAAATAAAATCAAAGTATTAAGAACAACATTTGCCCTAATTTGGAAATGGACTCTCAGTAAAGTAGGAAAATAACCTGAGGCAATTTTGGAGATGCTCAGGACCAGGAAGAAGATCAGAAGAAAAACTAAGACTTCCAGAACCTCAGCAACAGAGGCACAAAGTATTTTACGCTACTGGCTACTGTAATGTGAGAAAAGAGATGTGTTTTATTCCTTGAAAGTATGTTGGTATCAGTAAATATAAGTATGAAAAATAAACATGTGGTTATGTAGGTTTTTTTTCCTGCTTGATGTAGAAACAAGACTTCCTGCAAGTAGCAAGCTATCACAATAGAAAGTATAACACGATCCTAACTAATTTATTCTCACAGCCTGTAATATTGACAGCAGTAACTTCTCAATGATAAAACAATGATACCTTATAATTAAGATGTTTTACTATAAAGATACAAGAGATTAAGTTCAGCAAATCACTGAAAGTTATTTAAATAGAGCAACTCATAACTTCGGGATTCCAGAACGATAGGGATACTTTAGTGCACATAAATATAAATATACAAATAAAAAGACATGTATTTTCCAGAACTGATAGCTCTATAGACTCATATATTTCAAAACAAAGAAAAATGGACTAAAGTAACTACCTTTCAAAGTATAAAAAAAATTGTTTTGTCAACAAGAAACATACGCATGCATGCAAATACACACAAGTTAGATTGATAAAACCTTTCCTTTTTGCTCAATAAAAATAGGAAACCCCATAGCACCAATCCTTCACGTGCACTGATTCTATATCCTTCTACTTTGAGGATTTCTTGTCTGAACATATATTTTAGTGTGTGGCAGGACTTCAGCTCTCAATGTAGGCATGAAACTTTCTTAACTACCTGCTTGGAAGAGACTATCAAAAGCCTTTCAAAAGTTGAAATACATTTTATCCAGCCAGAAGGAAATGTAGGTGTGGCTACCAAAGACCATACTCACTAAGGTACTTCTGATGATTTTCTCTGCTATTAACCTGTTGTAGAATTGCACCGCACCAGAGTTCCTATTACGTTCTATGGCATTTTAAGTATAACATTAAGTTTGATTTTAGAATAGGTTTTGAGCTTTAACAGATGCAGCAATGCTTATTCCCCTAGCCTCTAGTGAGTGTTAGTATCTGTTTTTAATTACATTACAGATTTATAGAGCAGAGCATCTTAACTTCTTGACTATACTCGTGGGTATTTCCTCAGACTGAAGCACTATCAGACAACAGACCAGGTGTGCTATAGGCAGTATAAGCTCATTGCCTCTCAGTTACCTTCCTGAAAAAGCCACTGTAAATGTTTTTGTTAGCCACAAAAAGCTATTTTTTTTCTACGTCTCATAGATGACTCTTACCTTGATAACAGAGGCCCCTGCCCTGGAAAGAGGACTGTGCATTTGGGCTGCTGCAGCCATGTTTGCTATCGTGTTGAGGTGGTTCATCTGATTCATTGCCATTGCGACAGAAGCAGGAGGTAGGCTGACGGGAAGCAGAGGGTGGGGCATCATCATAAACGGCAGGTCTATCCCTGAAAGAGAGCACGGGCAGGTTGTATGTGTCAGTCCCACACCTTCATTTTTAGTCTATATTCTACTGGAACATTGACTAGCCAAACTTGACATTATTATGTGTTAATAATTTTGATGTTACATAGGGAATAATTGTCTTTGTATTCCAGAAAAGACTGTATGGTTTTATCAGGGAAAGAAACATACAGTTGTAAAGTAACACAATATTAGCAAAACAAATACACAATAGTGCATAAGTTCAGTGATCTCTTTATTAATATCAATAAAGAAAAAAACACAAAACATGCAGATATTTGCGTGATTTTCCATATATCAGGCAAATATTTATTAATAATTTTATCTGACAATATACTCCTACCAAGTCCTCCTAATATTATTAGTTCATATACACAGAAGAACTGGATTCTCATGTTTCATTAAGATCTATTTCAGCATGTGCATTACTTGCTGTATTTAGGAATGACTACAATGGAAAGCAAGACCAAGACACCAATTCACTGAAAAAATTGTTTCAGGTTATTTTGTGTTTAAGAATTCTTTAGAAAGACCATTTGAAGATAGCTACTTTGGGAATCAAAAAATATTTTTTCAGAAAAAGAATAAAAAAACACCACTGCACCCACCAGAAAAGGCAGAATTTTATATATTCTGAGCTCCCATTCTATTTCTGTTCAACTTGAATATATCATGATCAACAACTGTGATGTCTTATGATTCAATATATATTTTATGTGATGCTCCATGCCAATATTAATTATGATAGGTGATAAGCAAACTGCCCATACATCTCCCTTCACTTTAAACCATACTGACAATCCCTTTCAGTGCTTACAACCATAAGCCTTTGTTCCCCTGCATATCTCCCTTAACAGCCCAATAATCTTTCCTCATACTCTATAGAGTTCCAAAACTCCCAGACACCATCTGGCCACACTGAGTTGTATGTCTACTTAAAGTCCAATTGACATGCAAACTAAATGCAAACTACAAACAGAATTTAACAGCACATCACCAGTTTTAAGACACAATCCGTCAAACATTTCAGAGGACTATGAAGAAAATATATCGTACACTTGCAAATCACTGGACAAATTGTCTGACATTCAGTAAACCCTTTAATAGCCTATAGATATTTGCCTACTTCAAAATCTACTGGAAAATACCTTTAAAGTTTTCTTTAACAGCAAACAGTATCTCTGTATGTAAAATACATATGGGTATTGAATTATGCGAGAATATAAAAGGAAAGGATAAACTACAGTGATTTTCAGTCCTGTGATCTGTGATTCTTAACTACCAACACTTAACCCAAAATGCCCATACCTCCCTATGAACAAAGCAGACCCATATGGTAGGAGTCAGTTCAATAGCTTTCATTTGTTCAGGTCTGGGGCTGTACATAGGTGGCAAGGAACTATCTACTCCTGAAATTGTGTTAGGAGCCAGAAATGTAATTTATCCATTAAAACTAACACCAAAAGTCAACTTTCAAAACTTTGAGGATAAAGAGCTTAAACAAATAAGAATTCAGAAACAGTGAGATTTTCATTCTTCATCCATCATGTGTTAGAATTAACTCTACTCATAATTTTAAAAATATTAATCCTGAACATCTTTCTTGGAGTAACTTTCTTTTCCTTTCCTTCCCTCTTTGGGTGTAAAGGAGAGGGGGAACTGCTGGCTTCCCACTGCCCCCTTCCTAAGGGAAGGAAAAGATACGGGTTTGAAGGGAGCTTTAGGTTCCAAATCCAGAATTTATCTGTGTCATTTTATTCCAGTGGCTTTGGATTGCTGGGTTCAATAGATGACCTTGCCTGCATCTGGCAGGTACAAGCAGGCAGAGGGATTGCTTCTGCTCACTTTTAACTAGACATTTTGCAGTTATTCCTGGCTCTCCTGTTTTTATTTGGTGGTCAGCATTTTCACCTGGAAGAGAATTTTCTCATATAGCCAAAATTTTAAGCAACTTTATGGTTATTTTTCCCTTCAGTCCAGGCCATGGAAATGTTAATTAAGGCCAGTCCCTAACACAGCTGTGGGCTGCTGTACCCCAATGGGTAGCTTGGACATGATGCACAAGTGCAGGAGACTGTGGGAGGACTGACCCTCTTGTTGGTCGTGTGTCTCCCCATCCAGCTCCCCCACCTCTGAGGGATGGGAAAGAGTGCAAGACCAGCCTCTGAGCAGGGCTTCACATACTTTTTTTTACCCTAAAGCACAGTACGTACTGTTGGTGAGCAGATGGTTCTGCTGGAGAGGACTGAGCGGGTGAGCACTTCCAAGGCTTGACTGCCCTGACAGTGTGGGATGACCAATGCTGTGCTGTGATCCCGTTGTAATGGGAGACTGAAGCTTGTCTTTATCCCAGGAGGATTCACTCCCACCTGCAAAACAGGGCACAAACAAACCATAAATGGCATATACTTTTCTTTAAAAGACATTTTGTTTGGCTAGCAACGAGCTAATACTCTACCATAGCCAAGCACCCAGGACAAACACAGCACCTGAATTCTACACTTGACTTTTTTAAAAAAATAATTAATAAATATGCATCAGGCAAAAAATATGATCAGAAACTTTCAGCATCAGCTACCTTCACAACATTAGCTTCTGGAAACAGACAAAGCTAAATGTTTAAGGATAAAATAATCCAAGTAAACATCAGTAACAATTAAGTAAAGAAGGCATAAAGGGAACATGTGAGACACTGAATCACAATCTCCTGCTATCACAGGGAATCAGGCCACCCAGTCCCTGCCAGAGACTAACAGGTGTCCATCCTGGGGCTTGTGAAGTCTCTCACCGCCGTTCATCTTACCGGAGAGTCACGCTGCTATTCACTCCCTCCAACGCTCCTAGCTTTCTAGTTTAAATTCATCCCTGAACAGGTTACTGAACTTTATCCTGCTGCTACGTTATCTTCGAGCTTAAATTGCTTTTCCTCTACTGCTGGGTTTGATCTTGGGGATGTCCTAAGTGAAGCACTTCACTTTGCTAGGTTAAACAAGCCAAGCATTAGGTTGGGCTTGGAAATTATCACTATTCAGGAATTTAAAGAGTCCAGGTATCTATTATGCACAGTAATTACTGTCTACAACAAAACCACAGTAAAGCAAACTAAGTACTTGTGTTTGGTCTAGAATATCTGTTTGGTCTTCTGAAGAGAGGGTGTTCTGCAGCAATTTTGCAGACTGTAGCTTTCTTCAGTATTACACTCACACACTTGAATAACAACAAATTCCTTTCAAACAGGAGTTAAATAGACCATGTTAGTGAATTCTGAAACACACCTCATCCACAAAACAAACGACCCTAAAAAGTTAGATGGAATATTTTCTAGAATAAAAGGCATTTTAAGTACACTCCCCTCTCAGGTAAACCCCACATTTTCAATTAGATTATAGATCGTTATGAAAGTGTGTAACTGCAGTATTGACTTTGTTTTGAATTTATGAACAAGAACTTGAGTTAGAGTAAGTAAATAGATTACTGTGATGCAGCAGATAGAGGCAGCAAGCAAAAAAACCACCATTTTAATTGAATATGAAACTAAGAAAAATTCCATTCTTTATGACAACACTTGGCTAATAAACATGATTAATATGGCTAAATGAAAAAGTTTGAAAGATCAATGATTGAGAAAAAAGGAAATCACTCCATCATTTTAACGCTATGTCCAAGTACAAATTACCTTCCTATAAAAGATTTGTAATTTGTAAAGTGATGAGTAATACATTGATAAAGAAAGATACACTAAATTATGCCATGTGATACAATATAGCATGGCATAGTGCAGTAATTAGAAGAACTACTACAGTTTAGGCTGTGTCAGCATCTTCATTATTTAATATACTGTATAGCAGCTCTTTCAAATAACACTTGACTTCATTCTGACTACTGTGAAACAAAAGTGGGCTTATCTGTAAAGTATTTCTCAAGTTAAATTTGCAATTTAAAAAAGATTTACTGAGGAAATGCTTAGCACTTGATCTTACTTAATGAGTTTTATTTTTCTCTACATGCTTTTTCAGTAAATTTAACATTTACACTTTATTGTTCCTCAAAAAACACATATATGTATCTTAGCATTTATTTTTTGCTTAGAAGTAGATTTTGTACATGTAACTTCATGTATCAGGGCAGTGGCCACAAAGACTATGCACAAGACAGTTTGCCAGAAATTTTTGAATGAAAAGGAAAAAATGCACTCTTCCTCTATAGTCTCCCTCACCCCGTTTGTTTTTCTCTAATATTTCCAACTCCAGGCACACATTGTCTGAACTCTTAGCTCACTTACTTATTTCTGGAAGTTTCTCTTGTCTTTCCAAAGCCTCGTGCATCTACCCACCATACTTCTGTGCCCCTGAAGCTGTAGTATCAGTGTGCCCTACCAGCTTTTTGTGCCCGGATTTACAACTGTTGCACACTGGAAAATACAGCTTTTCCTATTTTACAGATTGGAGAATTGCACTGTGCAGAAAAGTGAATTGCTTAAGGAAATACAGGAAACCTGCAATTGAACAGGAAACTGAATTTAAATTATGTCGTACAGTCCAAATCACTGGACCAGTTTTCCTTACAGATGGGGACAATAATAACTTTTTTCCCCTGCAAATTCCACTTGTAAATCTGCTCCAGTATTCAGTGCCAGTAACACAAGAATAAATTGCAATACACTTATCTCTACAGACCATTCCTGTATTCTTATGTTCCCTATCACTTCTCCATAGAGAAAGAACAAAAAAAATACTGCTGAGCCTATGATGTATAATAAAAGTGCATGTTAAATGAAATGTACCCTGTAGTCTGCAGTATACCACACAGATAACAGCTTCATCACTTAATCTAGACTGCATATACTATGTAGTAGCAAGTCTTTTAAAAAGAAAATAATAATTATAACTTGTTACTTAGAACTGTTCAATTGTGAAGTGTTTTACAAGAGCAGTATGATTATATCCAACTTGAAGTGGGAAAGTTGAGGTGCAGAATTATGAAGCAACTTCCTCCATGCTACCTGGTAGACTAATGGCGAAACTGGAAGAGAAGCCAGGTCTCACAGGTCCTACTCCTGTGCTCTATACCAGACACTTGCAATCACCCTACCCATAGTCCCTTTGCACAGCTAAAAAATAATAGTTTTAAAAGAAAGCTTGCATCCTTCCCTGCAGTATCTATTCCCATACATAAAGCAAAATTCACATATAAATTAACAGTAAGCCTGAACTAGATTCACATTATAAACCAAGTAAGTGAAATGCAAACCTGTGGTAATATATTTAGCCCTTCTATATCATGCAACTTTAAAATGAAGTATTCATTATTGAGCATATGCATTTTATTATTTAGTAACACAGCTGTCAGCATGTTATATCAGCAACTACATACTTGACAAATATATATGCGAATGTACATTTTAAAATTCTTTGTAACTGCAACAATTAGAAGTAAATACATCTAGAAAAGTACTTCCTCCTTAACACTTCAAATTTAAGTTTAGCCATAATTTTTCAGGAGATTTTTCTCATTTTTTGTCCATATAGGTGCCATCAATAAAGCAAAGATGTTGTGTTTTGATTCTAAGTGCTGTCTTTGGTATGATGAGCTTAGAGGTGAAACTAAAAATGAAGCTTTATGACAGGAATCACACAATGTGCCCCAAAGAAATAAATTTATGGGAGTTGAAGTTTTTTTCTTTCATTATATTCAAAAGGTTTGATCTTTGAAGAAATTTGTATTAGGAAAAAGTGATTTCTTTGTCAACATTAAGCTAGTGAAGGCTCTCACTCTTTTTTAGATAGAAGATAAGGACTCTAAAATTAAACGATGATCCATACTACTGCATAAAGAGAGATGGACTTCAAGTAATTTCTTTTAGGTATATATGAAACAAAAGGAGGAAAATATATGAAAAAAGAAAGCAAACATACAACACTATGGAAAATGAGACAACAGAAAACAGCAATGGAACTTTACCTTTTGCATAAGAAGGGAATATAGCTTTTTATTTATTTTAAATGAGAAAGACTATTTCATTTTAAAATATTAGTAACCTGATCCACAAGTGTCATAGGAATATTATTAGAGCACTCAGAAGTCTGTTGATTTGTCAAAATGCCAATACATCATTTATATACCTTACAAAAAGCTTCACATTTAACATTATTACCCACTACCCATATGACCTTCTCTCCAAGAGATAAAACTAAAGGACAAAAAGGTAATTTTTCCTTATCTTGTTTGCATTCTAGTCGATCTTGTCCCAGAACAGATTGTACTCAGCATTAAAAAAGGGCAAGAGAGACAAGAACCTACATCTTCCTGAGCTCCTGACGTTTGCCGGAAGCAAGCAGAGAGACCACAGTGTCCTTACCATAGCCACACAAAAGTGGGAAGAAAAAGGCAGACATAGTTGCTGGGCATCCATCCTAAAAACTGCAGAATGTGCTGGCTGCCCAGCAGAAACAGCAAAAAAAAAAGTCTGGCCTGCTTCAACCATCCAGTTACGGCCATGCAGCAAACGCGTGGTGTACAGTTCTGCCTTCAGATTTGCAGCTAAACACACAATATGGATGAAAAAAAAAAAAGCCTGATTGTCTGCGTTGTACACAGTCGCCTACACAGAAACACAGCGTGAGTTTCAAAGCGCACACATAAAGGTGGACACTACATGGCCTTGGTAAGAGTGAGTTATTTACAATACACTTAATAATTAATGTCTGGTATTTACCAGACATAATAGGTTATTTGAGAAAATTTATTTATCAGTGCATATTTATCCCTTGTGTTCAACTAAGCAAAAGCAAAACTAACGTAACAAACCCCAGTCCATCCACTTCTGAATTAAAATGCAGTGAGAGGGAAGCATTCTCCTAATGTCGTTTCACAGCCCACTGGCCACATTCTGTATGTCTCTGTTCCCAAGTTCCTATGAACAGTGAATTCAGATACAGAGCGAGTTAAATCACAGGTAACACAAACAAATAGGGAAAAATCAGCCTAAGCAATACATACATATGCTCTTGATGATATACACTGTACTCACAGAGCCACTGCAAGGATATTTACAATCACGTACATGTCTGAAAGAAAAGGGCCTCTGTTTAAGTTTCATTTTGTATAGAAGGAAATGCAAGTGATAAGCTCAGGTTCATTTTTCTGTAAATGTTGCTTCCCATCCATCTTTGGTTTTAGTAATTTTATAAGATGACTCTTAAAGATACATGTTTTCTAGTAACAAACCTCTTTGTGCATTTGTGTTCTTCAAAACAAAATCTGAAAAACTTTTTGGTGAAGATATATCTGTGAAGATTAAATTAGTGTCTTGGTTTTAGGTATTAAAAAATCTCTGGAAAGTAATCAAATTGGTGACAGGTTTTTTTTTTTTTCATTTGATTTCAAATTCATTTTATCAGCCTTAAAACTACCTGGTCTAGCTAAATGAAATCCACTCTGTCAGAGGTACCTTTGAATTGAACAACTACACTGTTTCAATCTATGTCTGTCATTCTATTTTTTGTTGTGATACATTTCTGAAAAATTGAACTCAAATTGTTAAAAGCAATACCATCTTCACTGTCCAATTTTATTCTAAAATTATTTTTAAACACATTTTTCATGCTGTTGGGCATATTACACATAACATCAGCTGCAAAGAAAAAAAAAGTATTCAGCGTATTGCTATTTCAGCACTGATAATTTCAAAATATTTATCACCTTTAACTTCTTTTGTAGGTGTCCAGCAGACACAAGTCCTCTGAAATCTTTTGGTTTATCTAGAACCCCAGTACTCCTACAACCACGTGGTCTTATTTGCCAGCATTCCTAGCCCCAGTGTTTTCCAGTATCCCAGACTATCTGCTTTTACCAATATCCTAATCTCACCTCAACACTGGAAAAAACGGTTGCTGTTTTGGCCTACACAGAATATTCTTTGCTGAGAACACTTCAACCTACAACTTTCTGTCAACTCTTTTCACAGTATTAGCATTTGAACACCTCAGGAAGAGAAGATTAGGTAGAAAACAATTTTTTTTTTTTCATATTTGGTAATCTGAGAATCTCACCACAGTAAGGACAAGAAGATAACATCCAGGTTATATTCCTGGCAAACTGTCACTTTCCTGTCCGAAAAACGTAGAACTGTTCTGGGTCAGGACTATGACCTATTTAACCCCAAATTCTGCCCCCCATATTGCAGTAGATGGCAAGCGTGGCATTTCCTGTGGTCCCTTAGCCTCAAATAAACTTTCTTACTTTAAAATGGGAATGAGATTCTTTAATCAGCCCCCCCAAAGCACGACAGCCATCTGAAATTCTAAATGGAAGATGCGCAATGCACTCAAAGCTTTAATGCATTGATTTGTTTAGCTGTGTGTAGTCAGCTATATCAACTTCTGGATTGTGCCCTACAAGAAAGCCATGAAAGTGTATAGGGTAAGATATTAAAACTCAAGAAATCCAGTGATGGCTTTACTGGGCTACTTCCAAAAACTTATCAAGTGGTTCAGCAGATGTAATTACTGCTTAGCCTTGCCAAAGCTTTGAAATGTGCCCATTAATTCAGCAATTCCCAATCTGTCCATCAGTCAGTCATACTTAAAAAATATGTCTGTCACAACTTAGGTGAAGTAATCTGTTGATAATTATACAATAAGAAGGCATCTGAAATCTGAATATAATTTCTAAACTTTTTGAAAAGTCTTAATGACAGAAAAATCAAAGTTTATTTCACAGAAAGCAGGATACTGAAGATAACTGAGAATATGTCAGAATATTTGATGCCAATTTAATTAAGAACAATTAATTCCAGGAAGGCACTTTTTTAGAAGATAGAAGCAGAGACATAATATTTATTTAGGAATTTCTTTTGAAATTTATTTATTTCCGTCCCAAACCATCAATTCCTTCCCTTTAAAATCAACAGAGAAAAAGAAATAAGAAGGTGGTAAATACAATACGTTTTAAAGTTCCCGAATTATAATTGATGATTATAGTGCTAGAGCACAATATCAGAAAAGTCTTCTTATTGTCAGCTACCTTGGAAAGTAAGACTGTGCTACAATGGCTTTTCCAGTCAACACAAAATCTCAGTTTACAATCAGGTGCTCAGTGTCAAAGACTCGTAAGAGTATAAAACCTGTTCTCTCTCTCTCACAACAGACTGGGTCATTCATCCTTTCAAACTACATACACAAAAATGCTGATGGCTACTAAAATACAGCAGGGTGCTTTCTCTGACTTTTTTAACACCAGCGTAGAGGAACTACTGGCTCCAATGAAATCTTTTCAGCAAAACAGTCTTCTGTAGACAATTGCTAAGATATGTATGGCCTATACCTCCAATAACTAATATTAAAAATGGGAAAAACATTGCAAAACAAAGAGATGCAGGAAAATGAAAGACAATGCAAAATGATCTAAGGGACCAGTTTGATAAAAACAAGCCACTTGAAGCGGCAGTATCTTCATTTAAAGTTAAAATACCAAACATACTTCAATGGGTCAGCTGATTCAACTTATGCCACCAAAGCACCCCATTAAAGTTAGATTTAGCAAGACGAAACATCATATTTATATAAAGTTAGATACAAACTACTATAATAATTTTCATAAAAATACACTAATATTCAGAAGCACTTCTTCAAGTTGGCTACCTGTACCCATTCTTTTCTTTTCTTTTGGTGATTCAGTCATGCATAAATATTAATGAAAACAACTTGCTTCTTGGCTAGGAAGGAATGTGATGTGCTGGAGAAAAGCTCTGATAATGAAGTCCTTGCTTCTTTGTTCCATGATAGTTAACCACATGTTAATGAAGCTGGTAATCATTATATCCAGAGTTAGATATTTATGGTTACCTAAATGGAAATTAGTCATGATATTTCAGGAGGGAGGGGCAATATAACTAAAGGAATAATGGCTCCCAGAATGATTGCATACGAACAGTTACAGTCCATCTGGCCTAACACCTTGCCTCCAACAAGGCCAGAACCAATACTTGCTAGAGAGTTTAAATACAGAGAAAACTTACAGTTACAATTCCCCAGAATACTCCCCAATAATTTATGTATTAAGAATTTCCTGAAACAGAGGTATTTTCCTTTAATAACCTTTAATAGATTTTTCTTCCATTAAATTCAATGGACATCAACTTTTTGCATCTATAGTATCCTATACCACGGAGTACCACAGCTTGCCTATGCACTATATAAAAAACTACCTCACGCTATTTGGAGGTGCACTGTTGGGGGCTTAACTTGGCATTTGCTGTCTTCCTCTGATGTCTTCTAGTTCTTGCAGAGGATGAAGTACTAAATCCCTATTCAGTTTCTTATATAATGTGAGTGTTATTCTTGGAATTAGGGAATTAAGAGTTAAAACCTAAACTTTCTTTTGGATCTATGTCAATGTCAAAAGCACATGCAATCTCTTTCCTGAGAGCTAATAAAACAACTTCTACTCTCTGTCACTTAAGGTACTGTTGTATGAACCTCAGCAAGTTTGGTCTAGTGGGCAGAAAATATACCTTTGCATTCTTATTAGAAAGTTGGGTCATGGAGACTCCTACCCCTGAGAGTTTACAGAGCATGCTTTTGACAGAAGAGGGCTTCCAAGAATCTGCACAGATCATTACTTCAACAGAGGTGATGTTGGTGAAGTCAAAAGAAAGGACAACCTTTAAATGTTCAACACTATTTTGAAATGTAACCACAGGATTACGGCTCATTCTTGTACAACCGATCTGCTCCCTTCTGCACTCTCGATGGTTATTGCTAACATTTTTAGTAATAAGTGTGTGACTTTATTGCTACTTATTTTTCCATACAGAGATAACAATATTGTACTAAAACATGGTATCTCTTCCAGTTTAGCACCATCAACAAAAAAATGAACTGTTTTCTACTGTAGGACCCAAGACTGCCTTCAGAAACACGCATTTCAGACAGAAATAAGGTCAAAAATTTTGGTCTGTCATGTTTTTTTACTGTTGATGATGCACAAGCCAGAAATAAAACAGATTAACTTTCAGCTCTTGAATACAGTTTGTAGGGCTGGCTGCCAGAAAGGATAAACCATACATCCTTCTAAACTCAACAACTGCAGCCAGCGAGCAAGGAACTAGGATTCATTGACACATTCAGTCACCACAAACGAAGTAGGTTTTGCTTTTTTTTTTTTTTTTAAATTATTTAATATTTTCCCATATTTAACAACTTACTGAAACAACCACTGACATATGTACTGTATATTTTTACTGTAACTATCCTGATATTTTAGTTTGATTTTGAGAGGCTTTGAGAACATCTTGACATCCATAGCAGATAGGTAACGCTACTGTACAAAATCAGATCATTCAAGTTTCAACAATTTATCATTTACTATTTCTTTGAAGTAATTATTATGAAAAGTTCAAGTTACAGATTGTAATCTTCTGAGTTAATTTGTAGTGACATAAATGAATTATGTATTTATAATCTTTTCAAAACCTCCTAATACTAAAAGGAGCTCTGTGTAACATAAAGTACGGCTTGAAAGAACTAATTACAGTCTGTGGCATTTCATACATACACATTCAGACAATCTTCCAAACCCCTGCCAGCTTGAAGCATCTACACAGAACTCAATGACAATGGAGATTTTACTAGAGAATGAGAGGTTGCAAAAAGCATGCCTAACATCCTTTAATACTGAAGCGGGATGACTATAGAAGCTCTCCAACAAGATTTACAACAAGACGTCTTAAGCTCCAGTTTCCATGAAGGACCAGTAAATGCAGACACTTGCACTTCCATAGCTCCAACAAGTTGTGTCAGTACGGGGAACACTGGCAAGGCGTATACTAATTCTGAAGTTGCACCATTTTTTATGTCTGATATTTGACTCTTTGCACTAAGTTATGACTGACTTACAAAAAATTTAGAATGTTGCCAAAAGCAGAAGAGTCTGTGAGTAAACCTACCAGTGAAATCTACCGTGTTACATTTATTGTCTGTCTAAAATATCACACACAAAAATCCTGAACTATATTGGCAGCCAACTTCTTACTTCCTTTAAAAATTGCTTTCATTTTGGCTCATAGTAATAGTTGAATATACACCTAACAAAAAGCACTTGGCCATCTTACACCTTCAACCAATCTTCAATTTTCAGAATGTTTTTCTCCTTCAGCAAACCTAGCCATTAGGTGCTCTCTAGGTAATCTCTAGGGCAATTCCCCTCAGTGAGTATCAGTGGGAGCGTTGCATTAGCTTCTCTAAGGAGCATGATCAAACCCCGAGAAAAGACCAATAGTGCCAAAGAAACTATCCAAGAAAGAACAGCTTAAATCTGTTATTGTCTACATCTTCAAATTAATATTTCTTTTTGAGGTATACAAAACCATAAATAACAACTATTATCAGAACAAACATTAAAATGTTAATATTAATACCAGATAAAGTGAAAATATCTCTTAAGAAGAAAAAGTGAGAGCTTTCAGCAACAAAATACAACAGCACAGTGCCAAGCTGAACTTAACTAAGCATGAAGTTTTGGACAGGATTCATTTCTGCTTGTGGTATAAGTATGCACCACCTTGATTATCATTTAAAAAAATATTGACAGCTTGCCTTCTCATACCAATGCCTAGTAACAAATTCCAAATGTTTTGTCACATTTCTTGTGAGCAATGCCATCTGCCAGAGGTGGCATTTCATGGCTGTTTACCCTGACTCCCTCCAAGAATTCATCTGCCACTATCTAATGCTGCCTGAATAAAGGGGATTAAGACTCTGATGCAACAGAGACTATTGATAATTTGGTATAATTGGGAAGAAATGAAGATAAATGAGGTTGAGGATGGAGAGGCAATTAGTTGAGCTGCCTGTACAGCTGTGTTCTCGGCCTAGTTCCCCTGGCCTTTTCTTTGGTGAGGTATGTCCAAATTAAACATAATGACAAATACAGTCTTCCCAAAGCTCTTTAGTTTGGGAAGCTTGATTTTCACTTCTGAGATTCTAAGCAGTTTCCAGTTTAAGAAAAAAAAAAAAGGGAATGAAAGTAATACTCACTGTAGAGATTTTTAAAGAGCAACGTACTTTGTAACAGCACACCTATGGCACAGTATCTGTTGTTTCAAAACACAGCTCTTCATTTGGCAGTGGTGTATAGCACTGGTGCTGGTTTTGACCAAAAGGATGAAGGCTTCTGCCTCCCTCAGTGCCACAGAGAGCCTTGTTTGCTCCACAACTCCGGTCATCTTTGATATGGATATTTGATGGCTCATTGTGGAAATATCCTCTATCCGTGTAATTGATGAAACAACAACCCCAGAGCATGACCTCCCTGAAATATGGATTTTTGAAAGTCTAGTCCATATTTTGCAACTAGGCCTCCATTTTTTAAGTTGTGCTAACTTTTAAAAATACTGATCAAAAAATGTTAAATGAAATGTCGACAATACACATTTTACTCTACAAACTATCTACGGCAGTGACAGATTTTTACTCATAAATATAAGACGACAGCTACCAGATATGAGCCTTATTTCTAAACTATATTATTCAAGTGAGGCCAAATAATCAAGCTTCAATACCTTGAAAGGTATTTAAACCTAAAGTGAACATGGTCAGACTACAAACCTCCAAATTGGAAGGCACAAATCTGCAGTTTGGTTTGTAGTTCTTCTTTCAAATGTATTGAGATATGTTCATAGATAAAAAACACACACATATGTAGTTTAATATAAACATACAAAAAATGTGTTTGCCACAAGAAACGCCAATGTATGTTTCACATAAGATTCCAACAGTTTTTCATAAATGTCAAATAATGTAAAATCCCTTTTAGAAAAAAAAGCAGTATTTACAGAGGCAGCTTTGGCTTACAGACATGTTTGCCTAACAACCCACCACATGTGAATTTTCTGCTTTCACGTGAATTAAGTCTTAGATGAAAGACTTCATAAAATTGCACTTTGTCCTGCATCCAAATTGTCTTCAGCTGTTTTAAAAAAAATTATTTTTCAGATTACTTCAAGAATGCTCCTTAGATAAAGACAAAGCCTAACTCCTATGCATAGAAGAGATTTTGGTAAATTTTGGAAGAAAAACGTTAAATGTCTTAAAATAACAACAATTTAATAGACTTATTTTGTAACATGAATTTTCAACATAGTTGCTTTTTAGTGCAGAGTACAGTACTTTGGTATATGCTCAAAGACGAAAAAAAATATCCCTTTTCAAACTCACAGAACTTCTGCAAAGTACAATACCTCCTCCTGATTTTTTACATAGGCAAAACATTTTTCAATCTCAATACTGTACTCTTCCCCGCTATCTAGAGGTCAACCAAAATTTCAGTGTAGCTTTATCTAATGGACTTTTTCAAAATGAATTAGCTTTCTACAAAAGACAAAAACTTCCCTTTTTATGAGGCGAACATGCCAGGAGAAAAGACAAAAAACACACAAGAGTTTATACTTAAGTTTAAATGTACCTTGTTTTGTCTTACTGAAACTGAAAATTTGCCCAAGGTAACTGTTCCCTTACATAACAAAAGTTTTTAACATATAGTTCAGGATAGGTTTTTTGATTAGTCTGCAATATTCAAATTGCATATATTACACCTCTGGTCTTTTACTGAAACCCTCTTCACATTAACATTGTAAACGAGCAAAATTATTTGCTGCCCGTCTTCTGGCTTGACACGTTATCAAAGTATTCCAAGTTATTCTTTAACCTTGTGATCGAGGGTGTACAACGCACACGTTAAATAATTCCCATTGAGCAGAGCTTTGGCTTTCCACTGGGAACAAATGCCCATGTCCTGGCTGAAGAATCAGCAGCAGCTCCCTCCAGCTCTGCCCCGCTTTCTCACACCTGCACCACAGCTGTACACACTTACCAACACTCATGTTGGCAGCCTCCATCTCCTGGGATCACACAGGGTTGAGTGCTCTCAAACAAAGCCAAAATACACGTCTCTGTGGGTGCTCCTGACGTGTTGTCAGCATTGCTGTAGTCAACAATGCCCAAACCAGCACTTGCCTTTTATTTTACATTTTAGAAAACCATTGCAAGACTTGCCTAATCTCTTTACACCTCAGTATGCCCCTTGTCCTCCACCTGCAGCGACAGCACTAGCTGCTGTATGAACAACTGCTGGCTGAGGGCCACGTGCTCTGCCCAGGCAGGAGGGAAAACGTCAGGGGGGATTTTCAAAGAGGGCAGAAATGGCAATGCAATGGGGAGTCCAAAATCTGGAAAGTGACCCACTTAGGCAGAGGGAAAAGGAGAAAAAGGATCAAAAGTGTTCCCTAACTTCAGTAGGTTACTGGACACAGAAAGGATGGCAATTTGAATACTTCATAACCTAAAAGGTAGTAAAAGGCAGATTCTGACTGAGCAAGCTAGAAAACAAAGGAAATGCAGATGATAAAACAAGAAATGGACACATGAAAAATTTTTCATTGGTGTGAACAGGTCAAAGACAGAGCTGAAAGGGAAATACTCTTGTTTTCCATCTTCATCTTCCTTCAGTTTCCCTCTTCTTTTTTTTCCATTTTGTTTAGCCCTTTCTCAGACCTGGATGCTAATTCACTTTGCATTAAAATCCCATCCCCAAATCATAAAATGTGACAGACTCATGATGACTGCAAGGGATTAAGTGAAACTGTTCCTGAGAAAATACATAGTGGTTTTATAGAATTCTTTCTTGCTGTTTTTCAAATGCCCCGTGATTACAGCTGTATTACGAGGCTAAGCATGAGTTCTGTTCTACCTCTTATCAATTCAAAAACCCAGACACATCCAATTTGAGTATAACGTAAGTATGCAATAAACAACAGCTTTTTGACTGCTAGACTTTTTTCTTTATTTCTTTCTACCCTACTTTTAAACGATTGCTCATTCTCCTATTTTATAATGGTACCTACAGCAGCATTATATAAGATTTCTAAAGCTAAACCGAACAACATTATTACAAAGGTAGCAGATTTCTCAAAAGTGAGCCCGGAAAGCAAAAAGAAGTAACTGAAGACATATTTCTGCAATTAGTACTTTACTCAGCTTAGTAAAATGTTATCACAAATACTCATCTTCCATTCTTCAGGCAAGCTTTTAAAAAGTGGTGTTGGAATGGTATATATATGTGAAAAACTAAACATAGGAAATAGCTAGCAATGCTGTTCAAGGACCATCTAAAAACCATAGAAAGTTCCTAAAGGAAAAAAAAATTCTGAATAAACACTACCCCAATCTATAAAGTTGACTTGAAAATACATTATTTGTGGCTTACTATGATAAAGAGCTAACACACAGCTACAACTGATGATGGAGGATAATAGCCACAGATTTCAACAGATTTTCAGAGATCCCTGGTATATGCTGAGAACAACAATATCAAAAGGTTCCTTTCTCCAGCACTGCTAGTGTCAAGGTTAATGAGCTAAAACTTGTTAAATTGATATTACCAAACTAATGACTTTTTTATAGTATACTGCGTAGATTTTAACAGACAGGCTAATATGGAATATTGTTAGTCTTAATTGAATTAGAAGTTATTGCATGTATACAATTAAGATAACTAAAAACGGAGGAGCTGTGAGGCAATTGTCTATGTAAACCATGCTACTGCCACATACCTCATGTGCTGCCATGTATATAATTCAAATTTAGAATTTAGTCCTGAATTCAGACAACATTCAACTGCAAACATACAGAGAGGAAATACTAGCATCTGTGAAGATTGGCTATCAGTAACCCTTAAAAAAATTATTCATCTTGATCCTCGTAAGTTCCCTCTTTACTGATTCACACACTGAATCAGAAAAAGCCATGTAAAACGACAGAGCCTCAGCTCCTGATGACTGTGCCAAAGACATGCTCAACAGCAGGACGAAGGGAAATTGCCTTATTCTCTAACTGCTGTGACTCTGAGCCATTTGACAGCAACAACCAACCGCCAGAGAGTAAAGCAACACGCACTTTCTGCAGAGGTATCTTTTTTTCCATCGATATCCCTCCACTGCTGGGGATTGGGAATGTACAGCTTTTTACCAGTTGCATGCTGGAGGGGCTCCTGTCTACAGGGGAATTTTCTAAATTACATGTGTTGTAAATGAGAGGATACTAAAAATACAAATTTTCTTGAAAAGTAAAGAAATAAGCCTCAAGGAAAATTCCAGGACAAATCTGTAAAATGTAGATTACAGCAGAATAGACCAGCAATTACAAACTATTAAATTTGAAAATTATTTAAATAATATTAACATTATTTTAAAATATTTTTACATCAACCGTGCCACAGATTAAGACAGAAGGAAAATAAATGCCTTGCGTCTACATTCAAAACAGATGAACAAACAGCAGGGAAAAAAAAAGGGGGTATTTAATGAATCATATTAAAATGGAAAGAGCTTATGAAAAATAAATGGCATTTGTAGATGATTAAATTTTGAAGGTGAGATGTTGTATAGCTACATCAACCATTTATTTCTGTGCCATAACTGCATCTAATAAATACTTTTTTTTTTAATCCAAACCAAAGATTCAGTGCTATCTGATGACTTGGATTTTCCATTTAGGTAATACAGGGCAGGGTATAGGCTGTAATTATTCAAGGCAGTTTCAAAGAAAGAAGAGCTGTTAATTGGGTAGAAAATTAGTATCAATCGCTAGCAATAGGACAATGCAAATATTTCTTCTACAGACATAATCACAGGGTTTAAATTCAGAAAGGCTCGTTAGAGATTATCCTCCTAAATACAAGATACCTACACGTTTCATGCGAATGCTCTTCTGTTTAGATAATATTTTTCTATTAAAGTTCAATCTCTCACTAACCCAGAAATGTTATTTAACATACAGTATATACCCAGATACATTTGGAATTTATAAAAACTGAAATTAAAAATCTTACTCATGCTAGCTATTCTAGTGTTTTCAAAAGGACCTTTCTCCCTGCATCTCAGATTTTACAGAGAAAGGGAATAAAGTTGGATTGAACCTCCAAAAAATACCTACTCTCTCAAAATCAAGAAAAATACAAGAGATGCTGCAAATGAGGGGGAAATATTTCTCAAGGATGAAATACCACAATCCCCTCTCATAGAGACAGTCAATCAGAAAACATCAGAATCACAGGAACCTGCAAGACACTTCTTCTTACTACCTTTCCAATTTCCATCTGAAATATGGGAAATTTAACTAATACTATATGCCTTACTGGAAAAGGAGAAAATGCAGCCTCTCATCCCATGACGTTAGTAGTAACTGAATATACAGATCTCATACAGATATGCTTGAACTTTCACTAGTCCCAACGTTTCACTTGTCTCCATCTTTACAGTACCCTGAGCATCTTCTTAAAAAGAAGAATCTATTCTACGATATAAAAATGAGAAGAGACACAACCACCCCCCAATTTTCTAGGTTTTAAATATCATTGCATGTGTGATCTTAAAGGCAAGCTCAACATTTATGGTGTATGGTCTTGGTGATAAAGTTCATGAATATATAACAACAGTGGAACAACTCTGCTACTGATTATATGTCAAAAAAGGTTTTATTGTCAAATATACTGTAAGTAAAGAAGATATACAACAAAGACCATTAACTGCACATGGCTCTATACGACTTAAAAAATGCACGATTTAAACAGGAAGTGTTGGGTTTCAGTTTCAACTACCAATTTTAATGTACCTCCAGTCAACCTGTAAAGCTAGAATGAACTATAAAACGGCCAAACCAACTGAATGAAATCCTTCACACTCAAGGGGAGATGTTAGCGTGTTAGAGTCTATATCATCATACATCGCGGAGTTAACCAATCCATCCAAAACTTCAGATCTTTATTAACATTTATCTAAACATTTGTGAATATTTAATTGAGATATGATGTGAAAATTTGGTCAGGACAGATGAAAGGCTGGAATAGCCTGCAGGTTTGACTGCCTATGTAGCTCTTCTAAAAATAAAAAATAAAAAATCTAGAGGCTACAGCAGACCATAGGTGAACACAGGTCAGCAACATCCTGCTTTCAGGAAATGTCAGGAGAGTAGGAGTTTAACATATGTATACAAGACAGCTGTATGCACCATTCAGAGAAACTCTTCCGCCCTATCCTGTTCTACATTGCTGCACTGAGCACTGGCATGGCCTTGACTGAAGCACTGTGTTGGGTTTGGAACCAGAAGGATATGAATCACAGATAGGAGACTCACTAACAGTCTTCAATAGATAAATGACGTGTTCAGTAATAAAAGGGAATAAATTGTTCTCCATACCCCCAATGTACAGAACAAGAAGCAGCAAGGAAAGACGGGAACAAGAAAGACTTGGGTTAAACATTAGGAAAAATGGCCATGATTAGTAAGCCTATAAAATTTCTACAATTAAGCTAGACAACTACCATTCAAACGTGACACTGCCACAATTCTTGCTTCATTGAGAGTGGATAAGAAAACAGGTCTGAAAGTGCTGTTTTCTTACAATCCTAAACACTGCAAACTGCAGTAACAGAGACCAGATCCAGACCCAGTGACAAACTGCAGGGCAAAACGGCCCATCCTGAACTCACCCTGCCACCGCTAAATGACATCTTCTGCCTGAACTAGATCTGTACGCTGCAATGTAACACACCACACTGCAGGGTACAGCCTAGAGGGTTTATCTGCAACATAGGAACATTATTCTATATTATGGTCTCTTCTTCAGCTACAAGAACGGTTCAGGTAAAGCTCTACCTATTCCTCCCTTCAAGAAAACTTCGCAGTTTGAGAAGATACTGCTATTCTGAAACCATCAGGTGTCTGCTTCCTGTGCCCCCCAAGATGAAACAAGTATCTGCGAAAATTAATACCTAAACTGGCCATCCTAAAATACCTATTAGTTACTCAACAGGTAACATAATATTTTCCAAGATAATAAACACATTAAGATGGCATTTGAAATGTACTAAAATTCCATGCACTTTCCCTTTAGATTATGGATAAATTACTAGCTTCAATTATATGGTGTCAACAACATTTTCGTCTCCATGACTAAATGGACCAGGTTTTAAAATTCTTCAATGACTTTATTAATTTAAATTAAGATCTAAGAAATTAAGAGTAAGAATTTAATTTGATAAAAAAAAAATTTGCAGCCATGGAAACTAAAGATTTCTAACACACTCTGATGATAAAAGTACATTTAGTCTTGGTCTGGGACAACATTGTTGGCCTTTCATAATTGTAACTAAAACGATCTGATAAATTGCTGCTCTTGTATACAGTTAGGGGTTGGGGTTTTTTCCAAAGGAGCTAAAAACATTGACTACCCACCTGTATCTATATTTAATTTGGTAATGACTGTACTTGCTAAAATTCTACCAAAATGTCACTCACAGCTTTGCATTCCAGCTTTTTTTAAACAGAATATGGAGCAGAAAGCATAACCTATTATGCAAAGCTGTCAGATGCTTTCTTTTAAAATCACAGAAATAAATGCATAATCCTGATTTTCTTATAGACCAAAATTTAATTAAAGGAAAACAAAACTTGACTATAACTATTCAAGATAGCCAAGGTATTCTATAAAAAGTAGTAAGGTTCTGATCTGCGTATGTCCTGTTGACCCATATAGTCGCTACTCCCAAACTAAGGGGTGCCTCTTACTTTGTGGGTGCAAGTAAAGGCAGAACAACTTGAGACCACTGTGACTTCTGTCTCATCAAATTCACAAATCAGACTTTTAAACAGAGCCAACTGTTGCAAGTAAAATTGCTATCAAATCTCATCACCAAAAAAGTCAGTTCAGGGCACTCTGCAAAAATCTAGTACTGAATCCTTAACTAAAAAGTCACATTATTAATATCTTTTTTATTAATGTTACTCTTTTGAGTGAGAAAACATTTCAAATGATCACACTTACAAACATTTCTTACCTCAAACATAAATTAACTGTATGTTAGGGGACTTTTTAAAAAAATCTGATTAAAATTGTAATTTATGAGACTCCTGCTGTTGGCAGCTGTATCGCTTATCAATGACACCCTTTGGGGGACTCTCAGCATGTGGCCCACATCAAAGGTAATATGCCAGTTTTCATCCTAACTTATATATGCCTTAACAAGTACAAGAATGTTCCAGACTTCAAAATGTAATTAAAATATTAATGTATTGTTAAAATATCATTAATTAATGATATTTAAAAAATAAAATAATAAAATATCAGCTATTAGAATATTGACTATTATGAATAATATCAAATGTTAAAATATTAAACTATTGTTCTAATATCATTAATTTGATATTGAAGTTGACTCACTAGTATTAACAAAGGCAGCCATCACTTACACTTGCTCTTCTTAACATACTGGAATTCTTTATGTACTGGAATCTTTATATCCTTACATGCTGAAATGGGAAATTAAACCACACTGGCTAAGCATGCTAATATACCATAGTGTTTAAACAAGTATGCTATTTTGTGCATATGATGATAGGCAGACAAGATTTTTTTTTAAACAAAGTGCATACAAGGATCTCAAAAAAAAAAAAAAAAAAAAGTACTTTGACATATGGTACTTCACTATTCTTTTTCTTTGGTAGCACTGTGGAAAATGTGCATATCACTGAGTTGAAACAAGCACACTTCTTAGCAATTTTGGCATCCCTAATTGCCAGAGTTCATCTGATCACCTGTTGATGGTTCCTGCTCCCAGGACCACTTTCTGCTTTTATCCAACAATGGTTTAACATAATTTAACGTAAAAACACATTTCAGGGAGGTAGATCTGGACCACACTTATATTTTTCCTTCCCTTTCCCACTAAGCATCAAGAGCAGAAAGGTTCAGATGCATGGAGATGCCATCTCGCCCCACGCCTGACTGCAGAGACAGTAGTTCTGCTTCTGAGAGGGCAGAACAGTACTCTTCACACTATGTCCTTCAGCAGTTGCAGAAGCCTACTAAAATGTCTAAACTTGAATGATTTTTCCTTGTCAAATACATGCATCTAACCTCTATTGCTTAATAAAAATCTGTATTGAAAGTCCTAAATTTAGGACATTTTTGGTAAGCATCGTTCCCTACAGTGCAGTGGTGCTTCCTGTGCCTTGTCTTAATGAGGGACACTTTTGAACAAACTTCTTTCCTTCAGCAGGTTGATATTGACCATGAATATCTGCTACTACTAACAAATGTGAAAACTACAACCAAGGAAAAATGTAGCCTTGACTCTACAGTGGCCAAAATGATTTATGACATCAAGACCTAGTGAAGACGACTAATACTCTAAAGGGACTGTGTGAGCTCAGCCTACACTCACGTGTTCTGTGCCCATTCCTAATTACTTCATTTATGACTCTAAAAGTGTTTTAACAGACAAAATTAATTATTTTGAATAATCTTTCTGAAATATGATGTGCGTTTTAATTGTATGCACCCTGTCATTAATTAAAGTTCCCTACCTTTCGGTGCATTAATTCAAATATCGTATCAGTGACAAAGCAACAATTATAAGAAGACTGTTTACTAAAATTAAAAATAAAGTTAAAAGGTTAACGTGCTCTTGTGATACGCTTAAAGTAACGCTAAAATGTTTTCATTTGCGTTTTTACTAGACATTACTTTTTTACTCTTTAAAATCAATCTCTTTGTTCCAGGAACACATTTCCTGTCAATAAAATGAAAAATGATATAGATTTAGGAGGATAGTGGTCTCAGCGTAGCATCTCTCATATTATTATTCCAGTATCATCTGTTACAAAGTAAGACCAATTCCCACATCTAATTACAAACAGGATTTCAGAGTCATTAAACAAAATACATTTCCATTAGTGCTGCTGTAAGAAGATAGGGGAAAAAAATGAAGATTAGTTCATGCTGCACCTCTGTTTTTCAAGCTTTGAAGATTTAGACCTCTGCACCCTGAGACTATAAATTTGTTAAGGATCTGAAAGGTGAAAGACATGTGAAAGCTCTCAATTCTACACAGTTTAGCCATACCATTTGCATTTTGTCATTAGTTTATCTTTTGCTGCACTTAGTTCTGATAGTAGATATGGCAAGAATCTAGAGAGGTTGTTGTGTGCTGTGTGCACCCAGAGGTATTTTATTTGGTATTAAGAAGGGTTTTTTTAATAGATATGAATCTTGATTTTTCTATACTAAATTTGTTCCACCAAAAGTTAGAGTCATTGTAAGGAGTTCTGTCTTCATGAAAAAAAATGTACTTTATGCTCTGGAAAAATGGAACAGCAGTTCTTTGACTTCAAATAAGATAACAGTCAAAATATACTGAGGAAGCAGATTGTGTGATATGTTTAACTGTTCAAATATAAACTTACAAGTATATATATTCTCCATTCATAAAGATTTAACAGCATCTAATTGTCATGAATCCATTTAAAATATACCCTTGGGAATTACTGAGAAAGCATTCACACAAACCAGAGCTTAGACATTTAATAAGAACATTTCTTAAAAAAAAGTCTATATGATACCTAAATTTCCTTGGTCTTCAAAATAGTTTATATTAGCTTCCAACCTCCTCCAGAGAAATGTATCCCAGACTGATGGGCTGTGAAGTGCTCTTTAATTTCTGATCTCCAGGAGATCTTTTAAGCTGTGTCTCTGCATGACACTGACCATCACTGTCTATGTCCCAGCCTGGTCCCATCGGCTGTGTAATATGTGTTATATCATGAGCCATACTCACAGTCCATCATCTGCACGCGTGAGGAAAAGAAGTCACATTAAAAACATCACCCTCTTTCCCATCTATCCTACCCATCCCAGTGCTCAATTCAATTGTGTTCGATGGCTGTGGACTGGCAACTCACCGCACTTCACCACTCAGTGAACGGGGAGGTCCACTTAGTCACTATGTGCTACTCTCAACTTCCAGCATGAAAAGCAAGTATCTTCAGACCCACCACAACCATTGCAGGTGCATGTTTAAAGAAATAGCACAGATGCTTCAATTTTTAGGATGAAATGCTTTATATACATCTGCTGGGCCTGGAGTCAAACAAGCCTAATTTTTTTGAGAGAAGGTACAAAAACCAAAAAATACTAATTTTTTTCTTACTTCAGGACTCCATATATTCCTCCTGGTAAAAGGACAATTAAAGAACATTTAATGTATGTCACTAGTTTTTCAATTGATTCTAAAAATATTAACAGTAGTTTTGGCTGGTTACATTTTTTAAATGGCATGCATGTTTTGTGTTCTTTACAAAAATTATCATATTTGAAACAATAACTCTCTGCTCATATAACAAAAATATTTGCTTTAACAACAGGAAAAATGACTTCATGAAGTCTGCACAGCATTCAAGGATTAAAAAAATCTGTTCTCTGGTCTTGTCATTTTTACTTTTACAACAAAATAACAGCCTCGGCATCATGCTTTTTAGAATAAAAGACCTACCTCCTTTGACTTTTCAAGCACTTGAAAATTTTAAAAGAGAAAAACTAAAAAATGCTGACCGTGTAATAGCTGGGTATTCATGGTGGGTGGAGAACATGAAAGGTTACAATATGGATCTGTGCCTACGCGTTTCTTTTCAACTTGAGCAGCATCCTCCTGCTTCTGCTAACTCGGCAATCATACAGCTGACAGATTTCTGGGTTTTCTAAATAATGCATGGGATTTTCTTTTAACATGTCAGTGCAAAAGTATCAATTCTGCCCCTGTGTCGTTTGTGATGCTGATTTTCCTTGACAGCATTCCATTAAACCAATGAGTTTTTTCCCTCCTGATGGTTCCTTAAATATTCCTCTGAGTGATGTATTTGTGGTTTTTTAAACAGATTGTGAAGGATGTTTGCATTTATGAGAAAACTGCATGGCAGGTACAGAAGGGAAAAAAAGGATAAAAAGATAACGCTTTCTTTTTTTTCCTATGAAGAGTTTTTTCTCTGATCCTCATATGCCAAAAGCTAGGGTGTTTTTTCCTTTCTTTTCTGCCTAACTTAGCTCCTTGTCTGGAAATTAAGCAACAAGACTCTACATACAGAATAACATTTTGACTTCCTAAGGAAATACCACTGAAACACTTAGTACTGTTTGATATCTCTCTTGGGAAAGCAAAACACGTTTATTAAATCATGCATGCTAACTCCAAAAGGCAACAGAAGGAAATAACTGCTTTATTCTTTTCACTGAGGTTTTGTACAAACAGATACTGTCACGGATTGCCATGCACTGATCCTTCTTTGCTTATGCAGCTTAAAGGATATTCAGGTAATATCACCAATACTGTATTTTGCAATTCATCCTTCAAACTCCATTTCTATCACATACTTGTTCAAAATTATTGGCTGCCATGCTATTAAAAAAAAAAAAAGCTCTTCTTTCAAATAAGTTTCAAATTTCCCCAGCCAATTGTATGCTAATTTCCAGAATACACTTCACCTAATACTAGTACTCCATGATGATGACACAGATGATCTTTACAAACACTTCTGTGCAACCAAAGAGGTTTTGCTTTGTTTATTTTATTTCTACAGAACAACAAAATTGATTACGTGGCTGGGCTTTGAGAGATCTGCACGTCTCCAGCATACCTGGCTTCAGCTGCCAACTTCAAACTCTATCTTACTCATTTTCTGAAGTGGAATATGAAAGGCCACATCACTCCTGGCATGTGTTATCAGTCATGCTTTTACAGCACGACTTGCCTTAGCTATAGCAACCTTCTGGACTCTAGGCAATCTTCAGATGTGTGCACTGATTGCCATCAACAAACTGTCTCATCTCCAAGGACTCACATGGACTAACCAAAAAGAAGGACTAGGATTACAAAAGATTTATGGCCACTGGGAAATGTAAATTTAAGAGGGATTAATTTCTCCCACTTCCAGATACCTATGTCCCCAACTATGTGGTTCTGTAAATTCATCCTTCTTTCCCAGATCCTACAAGAAGATGGAGACAGACAGTAAGCCACAAGGAACAGCTAGCACAGATCGGCTGGACTGTGGGGCCAGAGAACCTATAGTGCCAGATTAAATATGAGATTTTCAACTGCCTGAGAAGTTTGCTTCAACACTTCATATGATGAGTAGGAAGGTGCAAAAAAATCTCTCTTCAGCAGAGAGAGTGGAAGGAGGACATTAATGTTCAAATGTATAACAACATTCTTCACAACCCTGTGAAGCCCCCATTACTTCAATTAAAAAATATGTGCAATTTTTTTTTGGTACTTTTTTTTCCACAGTTTCAGTATTGTCTCTTGCAGCACTTTTAAAAATTAACTTATTTAGAATATTCCAGTACTAAACTTCACCACTACTGAGCTTATTGTAATATCACAAAAAGGAGATAGGTGAGATAGGTAGAACCTGATGGGAAAAGCATACCAGCTGAACTAGAAGCGAGAAAAGAAGTGGCACATTTACTCCTCACTTCCTTAGACACACTTTTAAGATTCAATTCCACACCTGTAATTTCCTAGAGGACAACTAAGTATCTGAGGAATTACAGTCAGTGATCCTGAGAGTTACGAGTTCAGATTTTCAATTGACAGCATGAATTCTGGCTTCAGATACAGAAATTATTGAAAAACTTCCATCATGATAGGTGCAAACATACATAGAAAAAAAGAACAGAAGAGACATTCCAGGCATTACTAAAGCAGCAAATCAAAAATTGTTTCATACTGAGTTCAACAGATACAGATGCGGATGGAAATGAATATAACAAGACATCCTCACCACTTCTTTATCATACTAACAACCTGCAATATAACAACACACTTACAAAAAAGTCTGGCAGGAAACTTTAAAGACTTAATACTGATCAATTACACTTTAATTCAAAACAAGCAACAGCAAAAGAGACTATTCCACTCATCTATCCGCCTATGGAATGAGGAGGAAAGCACACATCCTATTGTGAAATACTTAGTGGGGCTGTATCTTATGCTCCCCAAAGGAAGTCAATGTGGGACACTTAACTAGAAAACCAACAACCTCTGTAGTTATTTTTTTTAAGTAAAACTGCAACCTTTCAAGTCTTTGTTACAGTAAAAAGAAAAAAAAATCAAAGGAAGCAAAAGGTCCTCTGCTCTGTATAACTATATTTCTGATTTGACAGCTACAATTATAATCATTCAGACATCTATTTCCCACAAACTCTCCACAGCCATAACCTTTAGTGATTAATTATAAAGTTCCAGGAGCAATAGTACACAGACTAATTTCCTAAAACAATAAAAGACAGAATTTCTCATTTGGAGCTAAATGAAACACGAACAGGTTGTTATTCATGCTGAAATCTAGATGCAGAGTCATGTTGCAGCCATTACAGAAGCTATTAAACACAACCTCAAATCAAAGAAACTGTAGGTCGCTCTCCTAAAATAAAATGTTTTTCTCACTTATGAGGCTTCTGAGTCCTTCGCTCTGTTCCTTTTTACCTCTTCTTAGTAAAAAAAATTTCAAAATTCAATTTTCTTTCTCATTTTGCATCCCCATTTAGTTTTTAATAGTCCTTTAAACTGTAAGAGTCTAGAGCAAAACAAACATTTGGGAAAGGTTTCATGCACATAGAATTATCATGGTGTTCTCTTCACAGTGAATCAAAGTTACAAGATGTGTACCAACTTTTAAACAAAATGCCCACTCTTTTTATGCCCTGCCTCAGTCTCCAATGAGTTTTCCATAGTGAATATTTTATAATTCCTCAATTATTTTGTATAGTGAAATTTATAGTCAAGTTCTACACTCCATCCATTTTGTTTTTTCTTCTTCACACATCCCGCTTTACCCGTTTAATGGAAATCTTTAAAAAATTACCCTCCAATAAAGACAGAAACTTTGCAAACAATCCTAATTGCTGGCATTGCAGATACTAAAAAGAGGGGAAATTGTTATTTTTAATACGATTAATAGTAGTTTTCTTAATGACTTATTTCTGTCTGCAAGCAACATTGGCACTTGATCCAGGAAATTTGCTCTTGGCAATTTTGCCGAATTAGGCTATCAAAAGGGGAAAGAATTGAGAAAAGATCTTTACATAACTGACACCATATCATCCTTATCCTTGGGCCCCACTGTGACCAGCTAAAGTCAGTGGGAATTTTTCCAAATATTTAAATTGGTATCGAGTCAGTTGTAGAACTCATTGAATTGCTAAACCATAGAAAACTTTAATTTAATATGCATACTCTTGACGTATTGTCGAAAGGCTAGTACGATAGTCACCCAAAAAACTTGTCAACAAGATACCTAAAATATTAATATTAATGTACTGTAGATTCTCCCCATAAGAAGTATATAAAATTTGTCATATCAGGTAACACATGAAACCATGAACATTCAAATTAGCAAGCTTTCATGCAGCAGCTTTAAAAAAACCCCTAATGCTAACTTTACATCTTTTCTGTATGAAGCTTCTGTGCTTTTCTGAAGGAATTCTATCTTCAGTCATATTTCTTAGCATTTAGTGAAACTTCGTAATTCATTTTGAACTATATACACAAGACTTACACAAACTAAATATGCTTTTTCAGTGCTTTTTTTCTGAATTCAATATGCACTAATTGATTAGGGTCTGAGAGGTGAATAAGAAATACATATTCTACATAATAGAAAGCTGTGGAAGGGTTTAATGCATGAATTAGAAGCCAGATTTCTTCAATACAGATGAGTACACAAAATTAGCAAAAGGCAATACCACTTTTGGAAAGACTGCTTTGTGCATAATTTGTCATGAATTCAAAGTTATTCCTTTAGAAAATGAGTCTAAGACCTCCCAGCTGCTGCTTTATTGGTCTAATAAATTACCATTTTGATGGTACAATGCATATACACTATACACCATCCAAGCAAGCAAACTGTTAGAGCGGCTTTGTCTTCAGAGACGCATGTGTGACTTCAGAGACTTATGAACGCTGATGGGAGATCTGACTATAATGGGGGATCAGACAATGCCTCTGTTCTTGAGTTGATAATGAAAACAAAGGATGTATAAGTTTCCAAAATGGTAAGAGTGTATTGTAGGATTGTTTGTGTCGAAAAAAGTGAGTCCATGTCAATCTGCCCTTATTGTAATAGGTATCTAGCAGCTCTCTGAGACAAAACAGATCTATCTTATTTTAGGGTCTCTACGCTACCCCAGTACCTGAAAAGAACATTAGAACAAACAAAGAAGATATTTTCTTCAAAGGATCCATTTCTGACTTAAACTTTGAACCTTCTTCTTGTGGAGCTGGGACTCAGGGAGCTTAGTTCAAGTTTATACCAATGCTTATAGCACTATAGACTGAACAGATGTTCAGTGTCGGTGCTTTCTACCCAAGGTTATTCCAGGCAGGTAGGCCATAACAAGCATTTATCATGACTATCCTTCATAGCTGTGGTTTGTAAATATCCATTCAAGGAAAGACCAAAATGCAGAAAATCCAGAAAGTTGGTGATTTAGCATTCCATACTTTACCTTTCTCCCATGAACTGTGGAACTCATAATGAATTCCAACAACCTGACATTTTGGAAACTTTCCATCATTTACAGGAAAACTCTAGACTCACTGTATTATTGCCAGTAGAAAAGTCTTTTATTACTACAAATACATTTAGGGAACAGTTTAAAATGTCTGTATTCTAACATAATGAAAACAATACTCTCCCAATATTTTTTTAAAAGCCTAGTGAAGATGCCTATTAGGAGGAAAACTGGAGAAATACTGCAGGAATGGGTGCAGTAATTTTGACTGGTAGAGCAAAGCTTACAAAACAAAAGAGCACAAGCGTTTGAGACGGATCTTTGTCTTTGTTTCCCATGTACAAAAAAACAGGTGTTAAGAGCTCCCCTACAGCTCATGTGCACAGCATTACCTACCTGCATTAGAATTGAGGTCTTCATTTTCTGATTCTGTTCCATTTTGACTTCCACTTCCATGAAGGCTATTCATTGCCATAAGTTTCATTTTCTGTAACTTCATAGCCTCTGCCATGGCAGCTGCTGTCAGACCTGGAAAATATAAAAAATAAAATGCAATATCATACCATACAATGCAGCACTGAAAAATATAAAGAAGAAAACAACTCCTTTCAGTGAGAATAAGTCAGGAAAATTCAATACGCATTCTTCATCCAGTTTTGTTATGTTATTCTGAAAATATCTTTATTTTAAAGTTGAGTTCTTTCAGTTACACCATCCTAAGGATTTATTTTATTTTAATTCTTTCAAGCTTCTTTTTATTTTTTTACATGTTAAGCATAAAGAAATATTTATTTAATGGTGTCCCTTTTGATTATACTTTTAAATATCATTTCCTGTCACTTTGATCATTTTGTCACTTTGATCACTTTCTGCTTGACTTATTTAGCTGCTACAAAATTTCCAATGCACTAGTAAGATACAGTGTTCCTTAATTTCAACAGTTCAAAGCCAATTAACATGGAATTATCAATGCCATTGTATGTACTATTATATTATATATTCAAATATTATTTCTGCTGGAAAAACTGTTAGAAAAGTACAATAAGGGTAATTACAGACTCGATCCCACCTTTAAGAGACTATTAAGACCAGCACAAATTTACAGAATTAAGTGGCGTTAGTGGCAGAAGATTTTCAAGGGACTAAAAACCAATTAATTTCAAATAGTAAAACAGAAGAAGTAGAGTAGCATCAGGCTACAGGTTATGATCGTTATAAATTATTATTATTATTATTATTTAGATTACAAACATCTGTTTTTTGTAATACTAAACTTTTAAAGTTCTATCCTTTTGACCTGGTCAGTAAGAGATCAGCTTTTCTTCCAGACAGTATCAAATTACTTTTATTCTGGGCAAGGAGTGACTGAAAATATCGTATCTGAAGTTCATTTATCTTGCTGGAAAATACAGGGCATAAGGCCATGTAACCAAAAAGATCTCTTAAGGTATAACTGTTTATTCATTCAGTTATGGTTTAAATGGGTTTACTGTCTTCCTGCCAGTACAGTGTGACTTGCTTTTGTCACTTGCTAAACTGCAAGCTAAATGCTTCATATCAGCTATCTTGTATTTGACTATGCAATAGTTCCACAAAAGCACTGAGTTGCATTTACCAAAAAAACCCATGATTTTTTGTTGGTGGCGCATGTTGTATCACCCACGAAGATATCATGCATCAAAACAGAATTAAATAATCCGCTGTTTCTGGAAAGTACTGCTTACTGAGGGATTAGATACTGATTAAAGTGAATTACTAATTTTCACATCCTATACTGCCACACATCCATAAATTAAAATACTTTCTTTTAAAAGCTGCTACAAATTTGATGTTTAGATTAGCTCTGCTGCTCCTATAACAGGCTTCACAAAAGTTCTCATTATTTTAATACTACTGAAGTAAGCAAGCAATCAATAGACTCCAACTGCACGGAGGAGGAACACATATTATCACATCTGGACACAACAATTTGGTTAACTTCAGTGAAGATATCCCTAATAAATACTAGTAAGTTGGAGATAACAGGTTACAATATGGGAGATACACAAGCCCTCTTCTTTCCAGGCTGACTGTCCTCCTCCTTCCATCTTGCCTAAGAGACTCTCAACATCCACAAAAACTGCAGCTACACACTCCTATAATCCCAAAGTGCTGATTCCAGATCCAACAAATAACACCTACACAAATTAGGCACTTGTTTTACTGTCTTGTCATATTTTTTCATTATACAAACATATAAAAGTAAGTCCAGAAAACATCAACAATCTTGTCTTTTAGATTTAATGCAGTCTTCACTTCATAGAGAAGATCACTATACCTTAGGAGAACTCACTTTAAATTTAAAGATTTTTTTTCCTAATACTCTTTAAAGCTCTTTTGCAAATGCTACAGGTTTTTTTATTACACAGATATAAAATACTGATGTTTTAAATGCTGTTTTTACAAATTCTCTGGCTGACACCACTCACACTTAATCCATTAAAGAATAGATCTTAAATGATAAAACTGTTCACACAATTTCTGGAGAGGATGAAATAGTATATAAACTTTTCCACTTTTTTTTTTTCTAGGGAAAGGAAGTGGGATTTCACATTATTTCAGGAAGTTCAATAAACAAGCATCAACACAAGTTCTCTGAGAAATACACTGTTTTCAAGATTTCCAGAAACCTGTGTGATTTGCCCGCCTATAGCACATCTGTATATTCCATCCTCCCAACCAATGCCAAGTTTTGAGGTACAGCCATCACTAAAACATTTTAAGATCTTGTACCCACTCAGAGCCTTCTCTCTCCTCTTTATACTTCTATCCCATTTGCAGAGAATTCACATTTATTTTGAAGGTTACAAAAAATACAGAGTCTAAACATGGAGTTTTTTATCATAATGTTGTATCATTTATATGTACCCAAATACATACAGATGAACCAAAATCCCAGTAAATATTTTCATCTGGGCCAGTATTTATACAGGTTTTTTGATACTATAAATCATAAAAATTTACTTAGTTTAAATAGCCAAAACCATAAAGAAACTATTCATAAGGAAATAAACAGGGAATGAAAAGAGAATTCAGACCTTGAGTAAAATGTTCAGTGAAAAGACAAGACAGAAAATTACCCAAGGCAGAGTATTTAAAAAAAAAAAAAACACAAAAAAACGCCCAACCCCAAACTTCTACTGAACAGTTGTATCAGAAGAATAACAAAGGCAGAAAGAGTACTGAGGAACAAACAGAAAAGAATAAACAGTCCCAAAATCACCACGATGCTGCCTGCAGAAATTAAAGGTAATTATTGTCAGGCATTTTTGAGCTTCCTAACCAGACACAGCTGCCATAAGGACAACAGCCAAAAAACAGTGATGTATCAGAAATCTATGCTGTGCCATCTGCCACACCAAAGTCACTCTACTTCAGCATTAAAAGTTTAAAGAGTAAAGCACAATCCTGATGTAGAAAGCACTACAGCCTGAAGAGCCTGAGCAGTCAGGCATCAACGTGAAGCAGATATAGCCAATACTCTCTCTAAGCTCAGTATAAGCAAACTTTTTATAGTCTCATTCACTTATTCCCCAGTCTATATAATTTCTTACTTGAATTGTGATAGCAGTAAAAGCCCCAGAATCTGATTGTATGAGGCACTTTAAAAAACAGTGTACTAATTCTTCAGCATTTCTGAAAACTAATAAAATTGAGGTTAAAGCAGATGGTTTCAGCAGTAAGGGTGTGGTACTGATTGAAACGATGGGAGAAAACGTACAGCACATCACCCACTGGCATAATATTCAATTAAGGGTACTGCTGCAGCTAGTGTTACTGAAGAAGTTACTCTTTAATTTAACTATTAATAAAACTCCTTTCTATAATTGACTCAGCTCCGTCTGGCTGTGGCAGTGAGGGCTATTCTTCAACGGACTTATCTGAAGATCTACAAAGAACTGAAGGATCATTTCCATCTTCTTGGATGAATCATTATCAGCAGCAGAATCTCAGTTAGAGTACCCCACTTTGAAAAATGTACTTGAAAACTGCTGTAACATATACATCTATCCCTCTACTTTCCCCTTTAAAAAAAAAAAAAGGATCACTAGGAAAACCAACATCGTGTATTACATACTTCAAAGCTTCCGTTTTTTCCTCTCCATTTACACTTCAAATTTTCCTTCGTTCAGTTATCTTCTGCCAGCTGTGATTAATCACTAAACACTCAGGAAATAAACTATGTACTGCTGATTATCAAACACGTACAACCTTTACAATACTAACAACAACAACAAAAAAAAGCAGGAGTCTCATCACAGTTGCACTGATGTGTTTTTCAGAACTGCTAGTAGCCATGTGGCCAGTGGAGCTAGTTCTGCTAACAGTAACCCACAACCAACCAGTCACCTTGGCTGAAAGACAGCAGCTCCTTGAAGAGCTGGTAGGGATCTTTAAGACACATCAGCCCCAATGCAGAAATCTCGGAGCCACGTTCTGGGTCAGCTCTCTATATATGAATCTTGATTACAACTGCATAACAGATTGTGATGGTGTGCACTCAGGTACACCTGCATTGTGCATATGGCAAAACAACCAACTGCCATTAGTAATCTGCATCCCATAATTTCAGTTTTGTCAGGACACTGTGTACTCTCCCCTTTGACAAGTCTGCACAGCTCTGCTGTACAACACACAAATTTAGCCCTGAAATAACCCTTCAAGGACACACAAACCAGCACACTTTACACTCAGATTGCACTGAAGTAAAATTCTCCTATTATATTCTGAGTCACAGTTAAAATATACCTAAGCACCAAACAGTTTGCAAATTAAGGTTTTTGATTCAAATTAGGACCATACCCATCTTACTCAACATGACCCGCTGCTTGTAGGGCACCGGAGATGGAACAGACCTGAATGTACTGTGAGGCTTGGTTGCTTCTGTGAGGGCTGGACCCACTGAACACATCTCTGCTCCTAAAGCCCAGGTACCTGCAGTACTTGAGAGGGTGTGAAGAGCAGAGGGGTTTCTGCATCCTTTGTCTGAATCCTATTGAAGTTAGTAGTTAATTGTTTACTCAAATATCCCCTACACAGACATGTTGACTACTGAAGCTTATTCCTCTGTGAAGTCTCAGGAATTATTCAACAACAACAACAAAACATTATCACAGCATGGCCCAAAGATCACAACTCAAGGCTGTTTGCCTTTTATCCCCCTCAAGGCCAGTTTCCCGTTTCCCATCGCAGGGCGGTGCTGAACCCACCAGCTTCCCTGAGCACCAGGCAACAAGTGTCTCCTCCTTCAAGTAAACATCACTGATTAGCAAATACCTGCTTGGAGACATAAACCAAAACTCAATTGTATTCCCACACTGAGGTAACCGAGTGTCTTGCATGCAAGTGAATCCTCCATGCTTAACTAATGTCCAGTCACTGAAAATTGGATTTTGATGGTAAATACAAGGACTTTGAGCATTTTAAGGTGACCCCGAGTATCTGCTAATCTCGTACTCTAGCTACAGCTATTTTTTTCAGTTCCTTAATTAGACTGTGCCCCCCACTTCATATTAGTTTGAAAGCTCTTCTGTCAAAACTGTGAACAAGTAAATTAACTAGAAGAGAACTATGAGTAATCAAATCTTGGGGTTTTCAATTAATTAAATGAAATGGTGAGTCAGTGAACTGAAGAATGGTCTTCTATTAAAACATTTCATTAAATTAACAGTCAACACATTGCAATTAATAATATTCAAAAGGAAAAATGAAAACCAGTTTAGCAATGCCATATTATTTCAGTCTAACAGTCAAGCATTGTGCATCGCCTTGTTTGTTATTTGCATTCAAAGCTGCTATGGGTCAAGTATGATGTGCTAAAACAGGAATAATGAAACATCTGGTAGTATGAAATGTTAATATGAGATACCATATTGCAAACAGAGAAAACAATTCTGAAACATCTAATAAATTAGGTCTTGGAAGACTGAAAAGGATATGCTTTCTTTCCCATTTTCTTCAATAAGGAAATTAATAAAAATAAAGCTTGAGAAGTGAACCTTATGAGGTTCAACAAGGCCAAGTGCAGGGTCCTGCACCTGGAGCAGAGGAACCCCCAGTAACCATACAGGCTGGGGGATGAGGGAATTCAGAGCAGCCCTGCCGAGAAGAACATAGGGATACTGGTGGCTGAAAAGCTGGACATGAGCCTACAATGTACCCCTGCAGCCCAGAAAACCAACAGTATCCCGGGCTGCATCAAAAGAAGTGTGGCCAGCAGGGCGAGGGAGGTGATTCTGCCACTCTGCTCCACTGTGGTGAGACCTCACTTGTAGTACTGCATCCAGCTCTGGGGCCCACAATATAAGAAGGACATGGACCTGTTGGAACAAGTCCAGAGGAGGCCACAAAGAGTCCTATGAGGACAGGCTGAGAGGGAGGCTGGGGTTTTTCAGCCTGGAGAAGAAAAGACTCAGGGAGACCTTACTGCAGCCTTTCAGTACTTAAAGGAGACCTAGAGGTAAGATGGGAACAAACTTTTTAGCAGGGCCTTTTATGATAGGACAAGGATTAATGGCTTTTAACTAGAAGAGGGTAGATTTAGACTAAATATAAGCAAGAAAGTTTTTTAGAATGAGCGTGGTGAAACACTGGCCGAGGTTGCCCAGAGAAGTGGTAGATGCCCCATCCCTGGAAACATTCAAACTGAGTTTGGACAGGGCTCTCAGCACCCTGATCTAATTGAAGATGTCACTGTGTATTGCAGGGGACGTTGGACTAGATGACCTTTAAAGGTCCCTTCCAACCCAAACTATTCTATGATTTTATGATAAGTACATATAATCTACTTCTCTGTTTTCAGAATGCCTACAAGAATTTACTAATTAATTTTAACATTCACATTAGAAAGTGGAGGGTTCTCTGTAGCTGAAATGAATCATCTTTGTTTAGACATAAACATAAAATCCATGTTTATTTAACATGAAGGATTGAAACCAAATTTTTGAATAAGAACATTAAAATGACCAAAGTGTTAGAGCCGTTTGGAGACAGGTCCAAACATGGACAATCTTTCCCATTTCTGTAAACTGACTCAACTAGAAACGATAGGAAAGTTTTAGCTCTAGTGCATGTTCTGTTTCCAATGGCTGTTCAAAGATATTCTGGCTACCATAATAATCCATCAACGTGAAACATTTGAGAGACTGTAAAGAAAGAACTTAGTGAGTAATTGGCCACTGCAGGCAGAGGATGGAATTTCAGTGTAAGCGCCATAGTGCAAAGCTTTATCATGGGGGAAGTTGTGTGAGTACTCACTCCAGGCCCTGGGAGGACACTTTGGAGCCCAGACTGAAATCCATGCTACATCCATTTGACATTGCCAAACTGAAATGTAGTCAATAGCCAAGAAATGTATTACAACAGTTGAGTTTCTTTCATATGTTCTGATACCTGCAGCCAGTCATTCTGCTATTACAGCCATATTTTAAAAATATGTTCTTCTTTCCCATTTTGCAACAGGAAAGCACCCCAGCAAAAATTGATTTTTAGAGTAGAAAATGTGAAAGTATTTATATAGTATTTATCCTGCTACATGTTCAAAGTGAACAAGAAAATAAAGATTTATTCTCTAAACATATTCAGTTAATGAAAGTTCAGAAAATACTGAAGATCATCCTTAGCAAAACATTTTAGATAATAGTTGAAATTTTTGAGTGGTGTACAATTTTTACAAAGCATCACTTTAAAATCTCAAGAAAATTATACTATGGCAAAAGCACCTTACTGAGAGAGAAAAAAACCCAGACAAATATTGTGCATATTTGTCAGGAATTGCGAGAAACTAATCTTCCACAGAGAAGCTCCAGTTTGCTCGCTTCTGCAATGAATTGTCACACAGCCTTTCCTTGAGAGACCTTTTTCTTTGCCTTTCTGCAGTCCCTGAGTATTCCCTACACAGCTTCCACTTCTGCAGCACATAGATAGGGACAGACCCATAGATAGGTCTCTTCATCATACAACCTTGCTTCCCCCACAGGTCAATCGATTCTCTATCACCAACCAGGCAGGTATGCTGGGGAAAAAACAGTATGTGATAACGTAATTTAAAGACTTTGCCCAATGCTCAAGGGATCAGAATTAGGGCTGCACAAATGTTTCTGAATTTTTGGCAGCTTGCTTTTGCAATCATAGTAATTTTTGTTTAACAGGGTGTGCTTGCTCACTTTATTTTAATTCTAAAATATAATTTCATGCACAAGTTCACGTGAACATAAACAAGATTAAAACCTTTACACACCAAAACGTCCCTGCCACTCCATGGAATAACTCACAGAAGTAACTGGTTGCCATTCTCTAATTTCACACATACTTAGACAGTAGCAAAAGTCCTGATAGTTACAAATTTGGGTGTTCACTTTAAAATACGGAGAGAGTTTGCTTTCCAGATGTTTTCATCCCGTGTCTGCCTCTATTCTTTATAATTTTCACCCCCACTATAAACTCTGTGTTTTGTACAGCCTACTCTTATCCTCCCTGATATCCACACATTTTGAACATGAACATCTTTCATCAAGTCTCTGTACCTGAGTTATTTCATATCCTTGAACCACATGAAGTTATGATGACCAAAGACCTGTCAGACTTCTTGTTGAAACCCAAGGGGCTCACTTTGAAGTATACAGAAATTCTAATCCTGAATTTGTGCTTAAACCCATGTTAACATGAGCATTCATGTTCAAGCTGACACATAGCAATACCCAACTACATATTTTACAGATGACTTCATATCCAAAAAGGTACCCTGTACCTTATCTCAAATAAAATTGCAGCAAAAAATCAGCACTACAAAGAGCACTAAGGGTTATAGCAATATTTTTTCTTTCATTCTTACGGTGTGTCTCAAGAAAATTGATTAATTTTGTGACATTTTCTGCTCTTTTTTACAATCTATTCCATGACAATGATTTGTCAAGACTGTAATGTGTAATACTTTTAGTATGCTGCACTACTGTGACCTTTACCTTCTTCTGTATATTTGATTGACTGACCACCCCACTTTTGATCTACAGGTTTCAGAAGACAGAAGCATACATGAGACAGACATGTCAGCCATTGAATTGTTTTTTAAAAGATCACAATCACTTCATACAGATAATTTGTATGTTCTTCTTTGCATATCTCATGCAATTTTAGTCACATCATTGAAAATTTTCAATGGAAAATGAAAACTCTTACACTATGTGGTGTACTTAAGTGTTTTCATACATCAAAAAAGTGACAAATGAATGCATCAGGACTCAGATTTCAGTAAGGATAAGACAAGTTAAACAATTGCTCATAATCATCCAAATTCTCAAACTATCTGCTTATGCTTTCATAATGCTGTCATAGACTAAAGATTACAGGTCTTTGAGATAAGGACTTGACAAATAAACTAAATGAGAAACATGTTAAATTACCTCCATGAGAGCAATATGTTAACTCCAAAGTTCTAAATATTCAGAGGCCATGGGAAAGAATACAGCAAAGATGGTTATCATCAGCTCCAAAAGGAAGCTAGACCTTTGACACAGGCCTCACAGCCTGCAGAGCAGGAATGCTTCAGTAGCTTCAGTAATTGTCAGTATCAGGACAAATAAGAATATTGGCACACACTGACACCTCGCCAGCACTGTGCACCACCATCTAGCTACATAGCCCAGGTGGGCAATCTCAAATTTACTTGAATCAAATTCAAAACAACCTAGACTGCCCAGCAGCCTGGAAAGCTCTCACACAGCCAGGGCTCTGGATGCACTAACATGGCTTGATGGTCACCTTGTCTTGGGCTTCAGAGCTCACTGCATTTGCTTCTGACTGCAGGACTCAGTTATCCATTTTAGAATACATTTGGGTTCATGGGAACCTAAAAGCATATTAATAAGTACATTTAAACCTAACAGCCCTCATATTCACCATGGACATTCTGTAACTTCTGTCATCGCACAAGTCTGTCATGGTGCATATGCTGTCATCCGAAATTAGAATTAACTGTTGTTAGTTTTTTCCCCATGTTTATTCCTTTGGCATTAAATAAGTTTCTGTGGGTTTAAAGCACTTGTCTGTAAGTGGTAATGATGGAGAAATTGCTGAAGTTTTTGGAGGTCCTTTCAGTTAAGCACCAAGAAGTCTCAAAGCTTATCTGGAGTTGGCAAAAATCTCTCAAGTTTGTAAAATTAATTGGGCTGGAAGGTCTTCTGAGAATAAGGATATCTTTGTGAGTGATTTCAAGCTACTTCGTACTTCTGATTGGAAAATACCATACAAATATTTTTTTTTGGTATCAGTGCCTGCTAGCCACTGTTCACTTCAGCTGAGCCAGCCCGACCAGTGCCATGGGCTTTTGAGGATTGTACTGTGCAAACCCCTTACTCAATCCCTCCTAGAAGCTGGAGTGTTAGAGGAGAGAAATGTCACTCCAATCTTTCCTCAGGTTTTTTCACTGAACTGAAACTGAGCAAATAACAATTTCACATTATTACTCACCAAGCTACAAACAGAAGCAGTGAGCTCCCTCTTTACTCAAATGGCAACTCCACCATAGAAAGTTTGCTTGCAAATGAACAGCAGAAATACCGCGAATGATAACCTGTTCTCCACTATAGTTCACACTGGCTAGGAGGGGGGAAAACAATTTGTATTCAATCAAACTCAAACTAGCTTAAGTTGCAAGCGTAGATGAAGTACTCAACCAAGGATACAATTCTGCCTTCCTCATAGGCATTGGGATCCCCCAAATTTGCAGCAATGTTTCTGCAATCAATTTAAAATCAGTGGGATTGTTTGCAAAGGTTAGATTCTTCTTACAGAAATTATTGAGACTAGACCATTGGTTGGGATGACAATTAGTGGCAGCTTAGGCAGTAAAATTTAAGTCAGGCTTCTCCACTTACACAACTTTGTAGAATTAAACCCTACATGACATTTCTTCCACATAAGCAATTTTTCAAGACCTCTGCCAGAATAGAAACTGAATGGTTTGATAACACAGCCACCACTGCTCTTAGTTCCTTAAGGCTGAGAAGTTTGTGGCTAGTTCATAAAAACCACAACAATATTATGCTTATTTGAAGCACAATAACCTAAGCAATGAAAAAAAGGAGGCAATGCACTCCTCTCCAAACGGTGTTTAATTAACGCGACCTCAAAAGAGGTAAGTTTGAAAGCAGTATCACTTAAGAACATGATTTCATGGAATATTCTTCTGAGACCTATAATCACTTTCCCATTCTGGCTGTAGAATCAAAGTGAAATATTAGTGCTTTAATATCATTTGAAATACCAGCTTATTCGCAGAGAAAAAGATTTTTGGATGGTATTAGGAAAGACTAGTAAAGCAGTAATGTCTCTGGCAAGAAAGCAAAATAGTTCAGTAAAAACTAAGGATATCAGCGACACAGGCTCCAAGCCAGATCTCCAGCATTAGGGTAGAACCTACCGCATTTAACAATTACTATCAATTTGAGAAAAGATGTAGAGCTTAGTGCAGAAACATAACTTAAATTTTCTTGGAATGGCTGATTCATAATTTTCCCTAACAGATTTCCCATTAATTGCTCAATGCAAAATAAAGTAACGTATGGGGGAGCAAGGACTAAACTCTAGGTCTCTACCACCTCATGTGAAGATTCTACCTACTATTACGTTAGGATCTCTTTCTCTGTACATTTTCATCATGACTAAACCTGTCAGGTTTTGGTTGTTTTTTTTTTAACTTTTTTAATTCAGGGATTGGAAAAATGCATCCATCCCAGTTATAACCTGGTGCCTCACACAGTCATCGGGAATGCAGCTTTTGCCACTAAGTCCCTTTCATCAGTATTGATTATTTTAAGCAGGATTCTGTGGTGAGCTGCCATTAGTGGTGTGTCATGGCACATACGTGCCATCTATTTCTTCCTTTCTAAGAAGAAAATTAGATATTTTAGATTAGTTAATTTTTATTGCAGCAGGGCTTGGACAGCAATTCAATTGGCTGTACTCGGGACGGACAAGCTTTCATGCAACTTTCCAGCAAATTTCTGTGAGGCACTGCCACGTCAGGCAGTGAATGCTGCCCAAACACTTCCTTGGCTCAAAGCTGAGTTATTGCTTTGGGCACCTTTTGCACACAGGTGATGGATACGTGAATTTCTAATACCGCAACAGAAGAAAGAGGAGGCAGCCCACAGGCTGGAGAAACCAGATTTAACTTCTAGCTACATTTAGACCACAAGTAAAGAAACACAAAGAACTGTATTTTCCTCCGGGGCATAAATTAATGACTATTGATCACACAACCAGAGTGTATGGAACATGATTATATAGGAGTCTGTACCTTAAACTTTCTTGTTTTCCAGGCATTTTTTATTTCTGATATCTCTGTTTTTAAGTTACTTTCATATAGTTTATTGAAGCTTATTAATACACATTTACTTACCCAAATAACACAGGAGACAAATATTTTAGTCCCAATAGGTTAATATCTTCTTTGTTTATTAAGTTATGCCAGAATAGCTACTACCATTTTATGTTATGCAAGGTAAAGAACATTTTTCAAAGCTGAGACATTGACTGGAAGCTTATTTTCTTGTTCCAGGCAGTGAATAAAAATAACATGTAGAAGATGAACTACACCATTTTAAAAATCTTAAAGGATGCATCTCTACTCATTGGTCAAGCTGAATTAACTTGCAGCCTCCAAGTCAAAGGCAGGCTCAAGAGAGAGAGGAATAATTTAGTCATTGAACTGAAACACTCAGTAATCTAAAATAATGCAAAGACTCTCTTTGTCCTTGCAAATCTTTACAGATAAACTCTCCTGGTCTTTACTCCCGAGTTTGCATTAGTGTAGCAGTTTTGTTTCTTCTAAAACTATGGCAACAAGCATTTTTAGTTTAGGTTTTGTGCAACTATTTCAGTAGTCAAAGTATATCCAGGCCTTAAAATAGACTCTCAAGACTTTTTAATTCAAATTAATGAACTTTACTTTAAAAATAAAAAAAATATTTAATATAAATGATGTCCAAGATGCATTGAAAATTTTTTTAGCCAATTCAGAAAAACTTCACAAGTATCTTTTCATCCTGCTTTTCCAGAAGTCTACATTATATAACAAACCCCTTGCAAGCATTCCCTTTAAAGTTATTATACTCTGCTGTCCTCAGCCTTTTCTCAGTATTAAAATTGTACTTTTTGCAGCTATTTTTCTGGAGCTGAGAGGTTTAAATTTACTTTAAGGCATTTTCCCACATTGATAGATTGAGTATTATATATTATTATAAACTTACTTAGGTAATATCCCAATGTGTTTCCAATAAGCATTTAACTCTGGTTTCAGAAGTTTAATATGTGATAGATCTGCCAATTTAATAGTTTATTTAAAAGTCTTTCTGTTTCTTCTACAGATATTGCTTTTAAATAATTTTGTTTCAGTATTTATCTACTATATCCTTTAATTGAGATTTCTGTAACAGTGGCAATACATTGATGAGTAGGTTTAATAGAATAGTTATTATAGATTACTTAATAATTGACCAGTTCACTATGGTAAATAAAAATCTAAACTGTAATTTTATTCCTCTGTAGAGTTTTAGGAACCATTATATATTTAAAAGAGACATACTCACTTCGCTTAAGCTGAAAAGTGAATTTGAGACAGCTAGGCTGTCCTAATGTGTAGGAACTTACAGATGACCAAGAAACATCTTTATAATTCTATTCAGGAAATAAAGAATGTAATATCCACAATCCCATCCGTCCTTCTTTCTTTCAAAAAGCCACTAAACTGCTCATACTTGAGAAGAAAATTAACCTTTTTACTGATTAATCACTAGGCGGCTTTGACTGGTGAAGAGAAAATTGTATTACAAATGAACAGCTACCTGTTATCAAATTACAGGGCGTTTTCATCAAAGGACCAGAAATTGCAGCACATTGACCAGTTAACATGTTTCCACTGACCTGGGGGGATTTTTCCAGTTAACAGCTTCTGAAGAATGTTTCCTTTTGATTCTTGTCTCTGACACAAAAATGATTGTCCCATTTAAGGGCTGTTCTATCACATACATCAGAGAATCCTATTTACTCACACACTACTGGAACATTAAAACACAATAGTGTGATTGTCTCTGGAAGAAAATTTTAAAGATTGACTTTTTTTCTTTTTTGTAAAAAAGGGAGTAAGATCAAAAGCTAACTTTAATAGATGTTTGACTAAGGTCATACTCCTAGGAAATGGAACACTGAAGATGAAAGAGAACAAATAGATTTGGCTTTTGATCTCAGCCAAATGCATTTGGCATTGTTTAGCTTTTACAAAATACTTTAACTTTAGGCCATATCATGACTAAAATGAATTGGTTGAAGTCCGGAGATTTTAATCGTTCAGTAAGACTTCAACATGTATCAACATTTGGGGGAAAAAAAAAAAAAAAAAAAAAAAATCTCTTAAGAATTTGGCTAGATTTTTTTCTTACTGGAACGAAGGCAGGTTAAACCTGGCTATTGTTGCTAACGCTAGATATATATAAAAAATTTTAACAATATATTTTCTGAATCATAGACAAATTTAAGCGTTATTATCTACTAGTGCTGTTAAATCAGGACCACTGGTATTCCTAGCAAGGTGTTTTAGGGGAAAGTGCAGAGTATTGAGAAAAGGTAGTGGTATTATTCAAATAAGACAAGTAACTGTGTCCCTAGCCAAAAGTGCATATCCGATCATTTTACCAAACTACTTCACAGTTTTAATTCTTCTTAAAAGTATTGGGACCATGCAAATTTGTAAACTAAATAGCAGTGAGGGAAGAATGGATTACAGTCTACAAACTATTACTTTCAAATTCTTCAGTATTAATGGTGTTTGTATAACTGCAACTTTGTTAATTAAGGAAAAAAATGAGATAACATTCATTAAAGCAATATGTTTAAATTATTCTTCTTGTTAGAAAACAATAATTATCATTAGCCATTAGAAGCATGGCAAAACCCTATAAACCACTTATTGGCTACACAGTCAAAATTTACAAAGAAGTTTCATCAGCCCAACCAAGCTCAGCCCTCTGATAAACCACAGTGATGGCAAGAAACACCCCAGCCCCAAGCTTCAAATTGCCTTTAGAGTTTTGATAAGAATTAACAATTTACACGAGAGAATATATTACAATAGAATATATTTTATCTGTGTTATGCAAACATTTGGCCTTATGAGCTATACAGAAATTAGACACAAGGAAAGAACTTCCTTGTCTTACTTTAAAATTATTATATTATATTACTCTATTATAACAATGATAAAGAACTGAGAAAATCCAAAGATATAAGGTCAGGTATTTATCATCATAAAGGGAGACATATCTGACCACAAACCCTAGCAATAACCTAGGGAAGGAAGAGGTGATTTCCTATATACTTCTCCACTCATCACAATACCTTTCTCAAGGGCCACTTAAAACAAAACAAAAAGGCACAACATGCCTCATCCATTTGCTCTCCAACATCTAGCCACAAATTTAACCACACAAAGCAATAATTCATTCCTTCTTTATAATCATAGAATCATATAATGTTTATCTCTTAAAAAGGGAAAATAGCACAGGCTTCTCCCGTCCCCCATTTTTTTAAAAAAAGGACATGGTTTATTACTCCTTTTTATATTATTTATTACTTTATGTACCGTATTTCTGCTGCTGAGGCAATACATATGATTTGCTGAACCCACCTGGACACTGAAGATCTCTGCAGACCAGAACCCAATAAGCTTAGATCTGATTCTCCCAGGTACAGAACACCTGCACCCAGCAATATTTTAGCTATGTCATTCTCAAGTATTACAAATATGCACCTCTCTTTATGTACTAAGCCTACCTGCAAGACCCTGCAATACATCACAAATGAACCTTTTCTTGTTTCTCAGCATGTCAATTACTTCTGTTTTCTGTCACAGAAAGACTTATTTACACTTTCAGCCCAACTAGAACCTCATCACTGAAATTCTACCCAACTTTAAATGCAAGCAGGTATTGATCTACACTACTGCAAACCCGATGCTGAAAAATCCCTGCCTTCAAACAGAAGGACTAGAAACAGGGATGAAAAAGAATCTAGAAAGACAGCTAATTTTTAAACAAACATAGAAAAAGTATTCAGAGAAGTATTAAAATATCTTGTTTTCAAGGACAGAAAACACTGAAAATAGAAATCATCGAAGCAGGCTGGGTATCAGCTTAAGTGTAAACTTAAGCTGCATTTTAGACAGTGAGGTTGTGTACTCACCCCTTGTCTCTCTCTAGGCAACACAGAAGCAGGATGAAAAAGAACCAGGCAACGAGAAAAGAAAAACTTGGGACAGTCAATGCTGGAGTCTTATTGCCTGCTGCATGAGGATATATATTAAACCTCTATATTCCATGGAAATGCAGGAAAGGGGTAGAAAGGCACAAACACAGAGATTTATTGGATCTACTGTCAGTTGATGTCAAAGTTGACAGCAATTACATATGTACCTATAAGACACACACACAAGCACACACACACGTGCACACAGAGTTTTTTTTACATGTATATAATTAAAGCATTTATATATATATAAATATTATACATATATCAAAAACCCCCACATAGAAACGCTTTCATTCTCAACATTTTCTGTTGATAAAAAAAAAAAAAAAAATTCAACGTGAACCCATTCCCTGTTTCTTTTCTTAGTTATATTTCAAGTATTAAAAACTTTCTATTCTTCTTGAAGCTAAGATTATTGTCACTTCTCCACCCTTAAGACAATCAGCCTATGAAACTTCAACAGATAATTCCCTTTGTTTCAAGAGCCAGACACCTGCTATCCTGCAGTCCTTGTTTTTCTTAAAGGATACAAAACTTACAGCATTAATTACATAGCAGATTTAATCATCACCACAGTTAAGTCTTGGTCTCATCCTTTTCAATGCCTAGCAGCTCATCCTGCAGTTTATACATTTCTTGGAGAAGGTGTAAGTTTATCTGCTGATTAAACTATGGAATTTATTGCTACTGGAATTTCCAAAGAAAGAAGTTCAAAATCAGAAAGAACTTCTTCATATGGAATATATAGCAATTTGCTGAAAGACAGAAAAAAATTTAGAATTAAATCAATTAGTAGAATACTATACAAATGTTTCAGATGTACAGTAAACAGTTATCTCAGTTTTCCAAGTGTTCTGCTAGTAGGCTCAAGTTTCAAAACACCCTACCTCTTAAATAATGAAATAAACTCTTCATGTGTCTGGTTTTGTGCAAGAAAAGGAATTTTTTGTAAAAAAAAGTCTATTTATGAATAAAAATGAACTTCTACCAAACAAAATACACAAGAATATAAAGCAAAAATTAAGCAAAATAATGCTTGATTAATTTGGTCCTTACTAGGAATATAAAAGGACCAGCCTCATCTGTTGGAACATATCATAAGACTGATTTACATTATGAACACTGAACTACAGAGATATATGCTTATATATCACATTTTATAAGAGGCATCATGGGATCACACCATCTGGTATGGAAACATCAAAAACCGCACCTTTTAAAAAGTAACAGCCAGAAACCAGAAATTGTTACTGAGGTTTTCTTTTGTTTTCTTTTTAAATACTAAAATTTCCCAAAGAAAAACAGCACCACAGCAAGGTGCAAGGGAACTAAGCCCAAGCCTTGCCTGCAGTAGCCACTGCTTGCAGGTGGCACAGGAGTCCTCAGCATCCTCACACCAGCGCTTCTTGCCGCTGGTGCACAGACTCTGCAGTAACAGGCAAGGGCAGACAGAGAAGTACTGTACTGCTCTTTCATTTATACTTGACATAAAATACTAGTCTTCTTAAAAGAATAATTTGCATTAGGTAACATCATAGACAAAAATACTTAATTAAAATAAAGTATGTTAACTAGCTCCATGACTAAAATATCCCATAGACCTGTTTTCTCCTAAATAACATAAAACATAGTAGAGCATATGCTGCTGTATTTTGCTTATTTATTGCTGGAAGAAAACCACGACACTGAAAAAGCTACAATCTCACATTATATGCATGTCAAGACATAGATTGAATTTGATTTTCAGGATATTCTGGACTCAGCAGCACTCAAAACTGCAGTGATGAAATACAACTGCATCCAATGAATTTCACTGCTGTTCTCAGGCACTTAGCAGTAACACCTCTATAAACTACACTCTTAATACCTGTGTTATGATGATGTATGCGTGACAAAAGCATGCACAAAACTTTTGCCTTTGAGCTCCCAAACAACTGGATTTTGGACTAAGTCATGTTAAGCCTCAGTGAGGACGACCACTTTTTTTACACAGTGTCTGTGAAGCCCTTTAGGACAAGCAAAGTAAGAGAGAAATAGCGTATGTGCCAAGTTCTTAAGTAATTTTTGTTGTCACAAGCAAAACATTATAAAACGATAAAAATATCATCTGTGACCACTTTAACAAATGTCCCTTTTATTTTATCTACTACAAACTATATTTAAGGTACTCCATTATGGATTCCACATTCCATATGGATAAGAGTGAACAAGTTCTGACAACTAAATCTAGTATGCAGGCTCCTAACTTGGGAAAAAAATAGCCCTGAACAATTTTAACCACAGGTGAAGAGACATATCCCTATGTACATATTAATAAAACTAGATTTTGTCCTATCTGTTACACCCGGGATAGGTATCCAGATTTACTGAAGATATCATTACTTTGTTTTGTCCAGAAGATTAAATATTTTTGTTCTTAAGCAAAAATATTTAGTCTAATTATAAGTGCAGAAAACAAACTCTCTCCAGGAAATTAGTTACTTTTCCCTTCCTGAAAGAGCTCATAATATGATGAGTATAGCATCACCATTAATGAAATGAAATGGTATTATAAACAACTGTAGAAATAACAATCTGTTACAAATAATTCCCACCAGAAATCTTGGAAACTGGACAACCTACTGCCTGTTCTTATTTCATTTAGTTGAAACAGAAAAATGAGAGGGAAATCTGTACAACTGGATTTCAATTGGCTTTACTCACAACTTCCAGTTGCATTCACTCACAGATGACTAATTGTTGTCTTCAGTTCTTGTCTTTCCTATTTGGCCAAACTGAACAGAAGGGAAAGATGTCTATTGTCCCCTGACACATTAGTATTCATTATGGTGAAAAGTAAATGAGAACTATTTCATCTTCACAGCGCTATCCTAAGACATTAACATCTAATAACAATATTAAAGTCACATTACAGGTCTTTAATCTGTGGCAGTAATAATGCTGTCTGGTTTAATAAAAATACACATTAAAAGAAATATTTTGGCTATCCACTTTTAGGAGTTTGCAAACAACATTATTACCAAGTTGAAGAGACTTCAGGTTAGTTAGAACTAAATTTTGAGAGCAGTGCTGTTGCAGTTACAGCAAGTTGCTTCCTTTTCCTTGCTCACCCATAATCTCCTAGAGAGAAATGAACGCTATTTTGTCAGGATTTCTCATGGTAACACTCTTTAAAAAAGACACACACAACAAAAGTAGTCATGTATCTCGAAATCACTACCTAAGTAAATAATCACAATGAACCAGAGCTCAGGAATTCTGCACATCTCCTGTAAATGTTATCTGCAGCACAGCTAGTACATTGCTTGCTCCCAAAATATTCCTTACTAAATTTTTATTGGAATTCTACCAGAGGGACCAGCTCTGAGAGAGAGCTTTTCATGCAATCCAGCAAACTGTAATATGATAAATGTTGCTTAGCCAGGAAAGTAATCTTTGAAGCAGGAGTCCTTCATATCAAAGACTTCTGGCCAAAACAGACTGGCACTGATTATTTGCTACCAAATGATCTGGCACGATTAGAGGTACTTTGCATACACTGACATGTTTCATGATATAATTTACTGGTGAGTATATTTAAAAGTTAGTAAATAATTTGTATGGCTGTAAGAGCTGCCCTTCTAATTTGTTAAGGAGTTTGAAAAAGTATCATACTAAGTTCTTGCTGGTTTACATTTACAAAATTGAGTGCCAGCTTCAAAGTTTTGGGAGCTCCAACAGTCAAGCATGAAGACATTCATTTGCAACGCTGCAGGCATAGCATTAGCCAATGAGACACTTATTAATTAAGCTGTTTACCAAAACTAAGAAATAAAATAAGCATATTTTTGCTGTTGGCTTCACAGAAAGTGCAATCAGCACTTTCAGCTTGCAAGGTAGTCTCTCTTTGTGTTTGTTTTTGGCTGAATGATGACATTTGCCCGCCAATAATGTGTTACTGCTTGCTCTTTTTTTCAGAAATTGCCAGGTTGAAATAATTGAAAGGCTTCTAAATAGGATTTCAGCACTCCCTCAACAGCACATGAAACACTTGGGAAATGGAATTTCCTTAATTTTATTTTATAAACTCTATGGCTCCTATTTACCCCTTTTCCCCCAGCTGCTTTCATAGTATGCAGTGCTTAGATACAGTGGCAGATGACAAGCTAGATGATATCAATTACAAGTGATGGCAGATGAGGTCAGCTGGTACAAAGAACAACGTCTTTCATTTGAAATTTCTGCTCTTTATCTTTCTTGGAGAGATCATTCTTGTTGGCCTGGACTTGTGCATTTGATGAATGGGTCAGTAGCTAGAATCTGTATGAGCAAATGAATAAGATGCACATCTCATCCCTCAAACTGTAATGAAAATCTTTACGAGATTGGATTCATGCATTGAGATGACCTAAGAATATGTTCCCGTTTTTTTACATATTACAATTTAGTTATCAAGTGACAGCATAAAGACGAACCTGCACCAACCATTCCTGAAAGATGGGAAAGTAACTCATGTGGGTGGCACTACAATAGGCAGATATTTAATATTAAATGAATTTTAAAAATAAAAAAAAACAGCAGTAGGACAAACTTTTTTCATCATGTATGTTCCATTGGTTTTTGTCATTGTTTTTTGAGGAAACACAACTGCTGACAAAGATGCTGAAACTAAGTTTCATGGGCAGAAAAACTTCCTATATTGCTAGAAGTTCTCAGCCTTATGATTTGTTTCTTAATTAGCATGTAATGAGATGACTGAACTAGCCTACAAGAAATATCTGTATACATTTGAGAGTAAAGGACAGTATCACTTATGCTTATACCTGCACACATACCCAGACCTCTGTGTTATCAGAACTGAGCATATTTACTGTAAGTAGAATCTTATTTCTCTAAACTTCAATTCTGCAAACCTTCTATGAATTATAAATTGTAGTTACAGTCACTACAGTCACTAGTACACTCTTTACATTGAAAAAAAAACAACAAACAACCACCATCCACGAAGCCCCACAAGATCATAGCAAAACCTGTTTGAAATCCTTTGGATGAAGAAGTGTTCCACTGGAAACCACATTTTTGTCAGAGACAAAACAACCCTGTCAACAAGCAAGGCTGGCTGAGACAGAGTGACGCAGCCCTATGATGGCTGCCTAGCACATACATAAAGGATCTCAAAATCTGGGCAGCAGCATGACAGAGGACTACACCATCATCTCCCACCCTTCTCCTGCTAGAGCTGTCCTTGGAGTAACTAGTAAATACTGGGTCATGAGAGACCAACTTGTCACGGATGTTATTCTTCTCTTCATGCAAACCGGGCCCACTGGAAAAGCATGTGCATGAAGCCAAACCTTGCATACCTCAGTCTGAAATTCTAGTTACACCAAAGTTATCCTGCAGGATGCGGAGCTCCCCTCCACACCTTGGCAAAAGGACCAAGGTGGATCTTAAAAACTTCTCTTGTTAAGTGTGTGTAAGTTCTCTCCCAGAAAGTTTCTTTTTTCACAAAAAAAAAACAACCCCAAACTGTTTCAGAAATGCTTGGTCAGTTTTTCATATAAGTTTACTGCCTCTAGAAGCTGCTAGTTGATGATTTACTGACATGAACTAAAAATTATCCAGGAAAACCATTCACTTCCTTTGCTCAACCCATGTCGAGTTTGCTTAAGCTTGTGTTTCCTCAGCAAGGCCATTAACTGATATAAATGATATTTAGCAGATAGAGATTCATTCCTCCATTCTCTCTCTTTCATGATGGAAAAAGATTTTTCCTTCAATTATTAAAAGTCAAGAATAATGATACCCTAAAGAAGGTGAAGAAGTACAACAAAAATATATATCAACTGTTACAGTCTGGACAATTGAAATACAAAAATATGATGAAGAATATCCACAATCAGCACATAATTTATTGATTGCCCTTTTTCAAATGCAGGGCCATCAGCTAGTTTAAAAGTAAAATTACATATTAAAATAACAGCAGAGAGAGATAAAAATTATGAGGGTCATGCAAGGGGAAAAAGATGTATTTTCAGCAAAGATTTTTAAATGAGATGAAGAGTCAATGAGGCAGAGAAATACAAGAAAGCCCTTCCATGCCAGAAAGAACTGCAGAAAAGCAGGTTCTTCTAGCATTAGTTGTGAAATGTTGAGTGGCAGAGTATGGGAAAGAAAACTAAAAAAGCAAAGAAGACACTCTTGAAATAAACTGCTGTAATCCTGCTTTTCAGAATGTACATTAATTACATTAGCATAATGGCAGTTGTCTAAAAGGCCAGACAAACTAGTTAGAAGAAAATAAATGACTTGCTAAAAATGTGCTAACAAGTTATATGACTGTAAACATAAGTTTAAATTGTATATAAATCACACTTCTCATCACCCAGCTCTCTCCTAAACATAGACCTTTGAAACTGTCCTCCCCATGGACAATCCCAGTCCCTGCCCCCACCACTTGTAGCCTTACTCTACATCAGCTGTTGTTACCAATCCTACCAATGTAATTTCTCTCACTAGGTACACCTGCGACCAGCTCACTGAAGGGTCCAGCAAGGGAAAAAGGCAACAGTTTAAAGAAAAACAGCAAGCACTTGACCATGGAGGTAAATTCAATGAATTTGCAGCAATAGGCAGAAAGTTTAACACAAACTAGAAAAAAAGGTCAACTTTTAACAGTACAAATAAACAAACAGTGGGACAATTTATGAGGGCATAGGATGAATTCTCCATCACTTGAATCTTTGAACTGGGACTGGATGTGTTGTTCAGATACTGATCTAGTTTAGTTAAAAGTTGCGGGCTTAACACAGTAATATCTTAGTGAAATTTCACAGCCCAGATTACACAAGAGGCCCACACAGATTATCAGTATGGCCCTCTAACACTTTTCTATTTACTCATGCATACAATCCAAGAGCAATCCAGGTCCACAGACTGCCACTTGCACTGTAAATTTACCCTACCAGGTGCAAAATTCCTCGTGGAAGAGTCAAAATCATTGCAAATGGTGAACTCCTTGGAATACTGCATAAATTTCTTTTTATGTACTGTGGATGTAAACAGACTATTTGCACTCAGTAATTATCTCCACAGATATTTAATTTGTTTTTTTAATATTTTGGTGAAATTATTCTAACAGTCTACTGGTTTTAGTTGCATATGCCCTCTCAAAATGTATCTATTCTTTAGAAATGTACCTTTATAACAGGCAAGAAGTCTTGGTTAAAACCTGTGTCCCTGGTGGCCTTTTTTTCCCCCCACATTTATCCATGACAATTAAGAAGTCTAAACTTGCCTCATATGGAAATCATGTTGTGTCCCCGAGGTTACTTTAATCCACCTTGAGACTGACTACAATAGTGGTAAGTAACCAACTGAAGAGAGTTTACGTTTGTGTCCTGTACACAGGCACGTTCTTTCTCTCTACTTCACCCTTCAGGTAGCCGTGCAGAGGATGTGACTAACAGCACGGACTCTCACCGTGGTGTTGAGCTGAGGTCTGCATCACAGTGACAGGGGACAGCGGGAGCCACACCAGCGCTGAGGGCATCTGGACAACCCAATGGTGATTTTGGGGGAGTGCACTGCCTGCAACAGCACAGAATGCGCTGCCTGCCCTGCCCCTCACCGCAGGGCCCCTGCCACGTGCACATGAGCACCTCCTGCGCTCCACTGACTGCAGAAGCCACAGTTTCCTCTGATCCAGCAGTTGCTGCCTCTCAGTGCCCTGCCAAAGCATCTTGGGATATTGTTAGGATTCCTATTCTTAAAACACAGCACAATTTCACCAACACTGTCACCTCACAGGTACCAGTGGGGACTCTCCCCTTCCGCGCTGACTAGCCTGATTCAGCAGTTACTGAAAAGGAGGGCTCACGTTATCAGAGGACTGTCAACCACAGGAGCTCTTTTTGGTGTTGGTTTATTTTAATCCATCAATCTGTAAATTATAGCATTTCTGAAGCAGACATATGACTATTTTGGCCCTCTCCACACTACAGACAGTACACACAGCTTGGGAGGGAGCCTTCTCCTTCTACTCTCCATCCTAAGACATAAAAGACAATACCCTGAGTCTCTCCTGCAAGTCTCAGCCCATCAGTATTATACCCTACACAGTCCAGTTAAGTGCTAAATACTAAATAAGTATTAAATCTGTAAGAGTACCATACTGTTTCAGAATATCGCATTGATTTATATATAACCTTTCATAACGATAACCTTGCAGATATGTTTGAAGAATAGGCAACAAGAATACCAAACTGTATTTTTTCAAATACTTATTAAACATTTTTCCCCTGAATTGTGAAACACAATTTTAAAAAGCCAAAAAAACCCCAAAGAACCCAAAACCCTCACAAAAACAAAACAAAAAAAAAACCCCAAATTACTCAATTGTGAATTCATACATAAACCTAAGACCTTATCTGACTATTAAAACACCTCAGCCCAAGCTGCACTGCAGAGCAATTCCCTAACCCATATAATTTAGGGCTGATTTTAATTCAGCCCAAACTGCTGTGCTAGAACTGCTCTTAAGTCTGTCCCGACCCTGCTATGGCTCTGCTATGTGCCTTCATGATTGCAATGAAAGCACACAGGACTGCGTTAGCAAGGATGAGCAGCTGATGAGGTGTGTTAACTCATTTCTAGGTCTATCTAGCTTGAGCATCCACAATGATTGGGCTTCAATCCTTGACCTCCAGAATTTTAAGCATCACTTAACTCATACTAGAGGTTCTGTATATAGATAAAATATAGATTATGGATTACTTGTACTGCTAGCAGGAAAGAAAATCCTTTACAGTCAAGTTTATTTATTTTACTGAAGATTTGTTTAACTACAAAATAAAAAAATCCTTCTAAACTCATAACTGTAAATTAAGTTTAAACTTAGTGGATATGATTGTTGCTAAGTACACAAATAAATGAAGTGAGAGTGGGTAGCACAGTTTAAGTTATAGTCAGTAGTTATAGTCAGACACTAAACAGTTTCTCCTAAGAGTTCTTACCGTTGCTATCAGAAATGAAAAAAATATAATTTCATGTACTCAGTCTACTCTTCTCTGTTTCATCTAGTTAACCACTCTTAACTTGTCTATTTGATGGAAAAAGCATCAAAGAGAAACCTTAAAAAAATAAATTGCCATGAGATTAAGGAGAAATTCCAGTGTGTTAAGAAATATCACACAGAACAGCTGAGGTTGGAAAGGATCTCTGAAGAACGTGTAGTCCCAATCCCACTTCAAAAAAGGGTCTCCTACAGCAGGTTGCCCAGGACAGTGTCCAGGTGGCTTTTGCGTATCTGCAAAGATGGAGACTCCACTCTACTGGGTGCTCCAGTATTCAATCATCCTCACAGTTTTAAAAAAAACAACCACCAAACTTCAGTGAAGGAGAGCAAGCTACCTGCCAAGAAAAAAGTGCATACAATATGCTGGTATTTGCCAGCTCTCCTTGGCAAACATTCCTTGCCCAAGAGCTGATTACTCAAACTAAAAATCAGCATCAAAAGTAGGCAAAACTTCCACCTAAAAAAATCCTTAGTATTTCAAATAAGGAAGAACCACGTTTACGTAGAAAAAAAGTGTACAGGCTTTGCTAACCAGCACTGGCAGAAAAATGAGAGTATGCAGAATATCCTACCAGATCTCAGACATGTTAAAAGTGTTAGTTTAGTTCTAAACGTTCTACTCTCTGCGCTAACCCAAGAAAAATCAAATTTCTTTAAAAACATGTAAGAAAGAATACTTTATCTGTAACCAAAGTATCATTACAGTCACTGTTTCATCTTTGTCACCAGCTCTGACTCTTTTATAATGACATAAGTACACAATCCTAGAACCTTTGCTTTGTATTTTCAGTGAGCCTTTAAATTTAATTCTTTCTCTGCTTACAATAATTTAAAAAAAACCCCCCCCCCCCCAAATTGTAAAATTAGATGTATTTGTTAGTGTTCTGGCACTGCCCAGCAAGAATTTTATTTCTAAGAAATCCATCAAAGCCCCAGAATGAAGTTACAGAAGCATATTGATATTGTAAACAAATGTTTTAGGTGACAGCAGAAAATCAAAACCACTCACCCCTTGTTAATAACCAGTGGGTTAAAATAATGCCATACATTTCTTATTTCAAGTATCAGTATGTGTATGAATAAAGAGGTCATTTAATTTCATGCACTTAAGTGATATTGTGATTACTATCTTTACTATCACATCCTTGTATCAGTGAAAATGCAAAAGTGCCAAGAACACACCACGCAAGCCAACCAGGGAGTCTACCTGATATTCAGAAACCAAACTATAAACCTGGCAATACTTAAATAAAGTTCAAGTTCCCTAGTGATAGGTTGCCACAACCGCTCAAGAGCAAATAAAAATAACTATCAGAAAATCTTATCCTGGAATTAAACAAGAAGATTTATTATAAAACATACTTCTCCTATATTTGTACAGATGAATGCTTACATATGTTTGTGTACATGCGTGTGTGTATGCATATATACATGAATGTATAAAATCTGATCCTTGGTTTTAACCCCATGAAAAGAAAAAAGGAAGAAAAACAAACTTCAATATAGCTGAGGCCCAAAGAGTCACACTGAATTTATGATCCCAGTATGATATATCAGGTCAAGAGCTCTAGACTTTGTATTTCGTTTGCATAAAAGAGAAAATAATAAAACTGCATCCACACTGGCTCGGTCAGAAGTTGAAACAACAAGCAGACCTGTTTGTAACCTGTATCCCCAGTGCATTTATTAGACATAACTCAGTGCAACAGAACAACCTAGGTTTATGAAAGGCACACCTGGCTATTAGAACTAGGGACAGTAATTAGACAGGCTTCTTTCTGTTGAAATTGTACCTCCAGTCTGTTTAGCAATATACATGATTGTTGCAGTTTCAAGATTTCATGTTACATCTTTAATTGTGAGCATTTAGCAGACTGCCTCTTATTATTAAGATACTGCTGACTTTTATTGTCAGTGTGGCCACAGGACAAGGCTAATAATTACTAGCACCAGAAGCAGCTTGTGGTTTTATATTACATTGAGGTAAATTACACTGGAATTAGAGTGGATTACTTTTATCAAATGGGGAATAAGCTGTTAATTAACTCCCCGCTGTAGCAATCTTTTTCTGAGCTTGCAACTGTTATTAGCTCTAGATTAAACTGTTGAATTAATTTCCCACTTACTTACTATTTCAAGAGTTTTTAATTTACCTGGCAGCAGTTTTAATGGGAAATTGTATTAGTGAGCATAAATTGTTTTTGGGAAGGGTAAACAGTTTGTGATAATGTTTATTAAGTCGTTTTGTTTGAGCAAAAATATAATTGCAGTTTTAATTAGTGCATGGTTGTTGGAGTATTAGGTTTGAGATTACATTATGGCATTCTGAGAAAACAATCGCTCAGGTAATCCCAGCATTTATAACTGAGAGCAAACAGAAAAGCTTTGTCAACCTTGCTCTGACTTGTGTGTGTACACACGTGCGGATGTGCACACATGCCAATGCTCATATGCCCATGCACACAAGCACAAGCATGTTTTGGTAAGTAGCAGAGTAGTGTACTTCGGAAAGAACATGTCATTTCCCTTTGCAGTTAGGCAAAGGCATATGAAGCACGGCACTGTGCGCGTGTGGGCATGTGTGTATAAACGTGTAAAAGAAATATGTCAATAAAGTAGCAGGAGTTTGTGCATGCTAACTGGACGCATCTCTAATGTTTCATGTTCAAAATGTGAAGTGTTCATATCTTTTAACAGGGCAAACTTGTTTTAAATACACGGTATTTTCTAGCCCTGCTACTCTTGTGCCAATGGCAAGCCTAAGAGATAGCACTAAGTCATTAGAAGAAATTTTTTAAAAAGATAACAAGAACACAACACATCCACTATAATAAACTGCTACAGATTACTTATTACTTATTGGTTGAATATAGAGAAAGCTCATTTAGTATAGTTTTATGTTTTCCGATGTTTGTAACAAACTATTTTCATTCTACAGTCTAGTGCCTAAGATTAAGAAAATTCCAGTAGTTTGGTGTGTCCTAATACATCCTTACTCAGCAACAGCTGCTACTCCAGAAGACATGGTCTTGTGCATATCTACTTGCCCTATGTGGTACCGCAGATAGCAAAGGGCATCACAAGCAGCACTGGGTACCCACCTTAGGAAACAGCCAACCTCACAACAAACCACAAGTGAAACAAGGGCAACAGGACTGCATTCATATACCCAAACTGGAGAGTGGAGACGATTTTAAAAAGATCTTAACTCTATCCTTTCCAGCTGCAGTGTTACTGGCTGTGGAAGTATTCCACCTATATATTCCTATATATTCCACCTAGACACGCAGCAGGCATACATTATCAAATTCCCTATGACATTGCTGTCAGATGTCTCAGCTGTGCTACTCCTGCAGTAGCCATGTAACTCAAAAATATGTTTCAAAAATATGTTAAATTGTTAAACTAACCTGACTGAAAAGAGTTAAGAAGGGGTGTCCTGAGCAGCTCATCCTGGAGATATGAGGCAACAATTGCTCTCCGAAGGGGAGCAGTAATGAGGACTGCATGAAGACAGAGCCAGTAACGTCTGACCACCACCCCTAGAAGACAGGCTGCAACCAAGCCCATAGGCTCCACTTCTATGAGCCTCTCTCAGTTCTTCCTAGCATGGAATGGAAGCTGCTGTTGCTTCTTATGGAAAACAGCATTGTTACGGATTTGCAGGAGCCTAGTGGAGGAGAACTGAAATGCCAAGATGACAATCACAAAAAAAAACGTTCCTTGCCCTCACAAGGACAGCAAGCTCCATGTTACAGGGTTTCTATCTTTTTACCTTGACGTCTGGTATGGACAGCATTCACAGGTATAAACACCCAGTAAACCACTTAAACTGCTTCAAATGACGCAGCATCATTTCAAAATGTAACTGCACCCAAATAGCTTTAAACAGCTTTGTTTAAAGCATCACACAGTGATGCAAAAGGAATTCATGAGCATCAATTATTTGGTAGCTTTAAATATATATGTGTATTGATTTAGAGAATACAATAAACATCAACAGGAAATAAAAAGTTTAGATACTAATTTCCCAATTTGTATCTTGAAATTTGGTTTAATGCAAGATTTGTTAATGGAAACCTTTTACCTATGGATTCAGAAATCTTTTTAATGCTTTAAGAAATTGGCACTAATCCATTCTAGGCCTTGCTGAGAGCAAGTCTTCAGATCAAGATTTTCAAGAATCAGTTTCAATGAATTCTAGTATTTTTTTAATTCACTGTCATTAATAATAACAGGTTTTTGCTATAAATGGTTGTTCATTAACAAACTCCTATGAAAATACATTGTTAATACAAGAGTATACTGGTTTTACTAAATGCCGTCTTCTACATTTGTTGCTACAGTCATTTATACTTTAAAATTGATGTTAGATTTCCTGAAAATCATAAAACTTTTGGAAGTTATAGGATAACAGAACATGATTAATACTTTACCACAACATTTTTCAATCATTAGAAACAATGACTGAATGGTAACATCTTAGATTTGTATCTCCTCTAATTAACATATTTGGGTTATTTTGTGATTTCTATTATACTAAATGGATTGTAGCTATATTCTATGTCAGAAAAAAAGGAGGCCCTTTCAGAGTTTGCCATTGACAATCAAGATACACCAGAAGCAGTAAATAATATTTAAGCCATAGTATTGGCCCAGAAATTGCAGGTAACACCGCTTCCAGCTGAGGGACTGGAAAAAAACCCCAAACAGCTTTCTTGCTGTTTCAAGAAGCACTTGGAACCTTTCAGAGATGCAGAGAAGTTGCTCATATTCCGCATTCTGCCATCCACTGTGGTTTACAGTGATTATTTGTCACAGCCCAGTTCCACCTCATCTCATGCTGTAAAGCCCACTGTGTGTAACAACGGGAATACATTACTGCAGTGTAAGAGATACCACCAAACTCTAACAAGTGAGGAGAATCTACCTCTTTCTCCAACTGGGATGCTCACCTCTCTCTACACCCAGCATTACAGCCCAGGCCTCCCCCTGCAGTGCACACGCCAGCACAGTTGCACATTATTATTACACCCCAAAGTAAGAACTAGCTTTTTATAACAACAACAACAAAACCAACCCCAAACCAAGTCACCACACCATGAACAACCAACTCCATTTGTGACGCACCTTAGCCTATAGATTCTTTTTTCTCATGCAGTTTCTTGGCCAGATAGATCACACCCTATAATTATTTGCCTAAGCTAGGAGTGCTAGCAGCTGCCTATGTGTGCAGCAGCAGCCCTCTGCTCTCCTGCTCTGGTCTTGCCACTGCTTTTGATTGCCAACTCTTCTGTAATACCAATGTAATATAAAGTCCCTCCTGGCGAGGGGTTTGGATAAACTAACTAAAGCAGGAACCAACTCGGCTTAAAAGTGATCCAGCAAAACTAAGTTACCTGTGTGAAGCCCGTAGTCCATTTCTCCAGGTAGGCCCCCATGCTGAACTGCTGCAAGGTGCTGGCTCTAAGGCTGAAAAAAGCAGTGGCTGACAGTGTTTTTTTACTGGATCGAAAACTAAGATGGAGAACTATGTTGTAGCAATAGAGAGGGGCAACTCTAGTGCAGCAGTGAACACAGCTGTAAATCATATAATGCTAATTAACAGGTGTTCGTGGTTATTGTTTCTCTCCATCAGCACTTTTTTCCTGTACTGTGTTTGAGGTGTGGTCAATGTTAGAAACCATTAAATGTTCTTGCAAAAGTCTACAATACCCTTTTTTAATTCAAACAGAAACATCAACTGAAGTTTATTCAATTAATGTTAGTTCTCAATTTATAAAGATTTTACTATTCATGCAAAGGAAAATGAGAATTACGATGCAATGTGCTGACTTTCAGTGCAGTTTTACAGCCTTTTTAATAGAGAAGTAATTTTAAAAATAATAGGCTTAAAATACTAAAAAACCAAAAACTAATAGTTTTGCTAAATTACGTTTTTATTACATCGTTTCAATTAGCATTCCCTCATCCTCCCACCCAAAACACAGACTGTTCTCTCTTTGCTCTGAAGGAAATTATGAGATTATGGAAGTACAGAAGATACTTCAACCAAATGCTGGAACCTCAATTGAAAACACAAGTATACGGCATTCCCAGAATGATTTGTTGCAGCAAATTCTATAAAAGTTAACAGTTCTTAAAGATATATATAACTTAGGAAGCATGTTTCTTGCATATGGTAATAGAGATTATTCTACTAAACTCATCAGTTATTACATTTAATATGCACTATGCTAAAAATTACAAACAATAAAATGCTTTCAACCTGAATGTGGTTTTTCACTTCTTTGAAGTCATTAGAAAGCTGCTGTGGTTTTAGTTAAGGTATTATTCTGTAGCATGAGGAAAATGTTATACTACAGGTGCAGAGAAGATTTAATCCACATGTTGCAAGGTTACATATGGATATAAACAATGGATTAATCCTCAGCTCCCTTCAGTTTTGACCCTCACAGGTCAGAAGAAAAATGGCCTAATTCTGAAACTGTACGGTTCCCTATATTGTCAACACCTTTTATTTCATCTGCAGAAGGTTCTGTGAGACAGACCTCAACTGGCTGTAATTTCATCATCATTTATAAAACTAAAGATCAGAAAATAGGTAGAAATACCCATACTGAGAGACAGAAAAGAGGTCCTGCCTGCAGACATTACAGGTGAGCACAGTAACATAAAAACCACTCGGCCTTCTCCATACTGCTGTAACTACAGTGTGCAGACCAACCACAACTAGACTTAAGTTAGGCAGCTCAGGTATTCGAATACACAAGAAAATAGTAACAGAGACGTGACTCAAACCCTGACCAAGAGCACTGTAAATACCTGAAGTAAATTTCTAATAAGACCCAATTTAACACATGCTTGGGTATGGAGAGTTTTTAATTCTCTTCCCTGACTTAATGAACATAGATTTTAATGCCTGAGGTTCTGCAGTGAAAGTTTGCATTTGAAAATTCCAAATGCCTTCTCAGTATTTGTTTTAATTATTCTCCTTTCAAGGCATAAATATTTTACCCTAATAAAATCAGTCATATTTCCAAAAAGATTATAAGTACACTGTCATATAAAACTATAACGCTTAAGAATTCCACAAAAAAACATTTGTCACCTCTGGTTCTATTTTCTCCCTGAAACAGAAATGGACAGTTACGCTAAAGAATACTCAGAAAAAGCCAGCCTGTGACCACAGTATATGTGGAACTGGGAACCCATTTCCAAAAAGAACTTACTAGGGGACTCAATCAATTTTAACCATTACACCTCTGGGTTTTTTTAAGAAAAAAGGACAGCCCAATTAGAGCAAATATCTTAAAGCTTTCTTTGGAGAATTTAATATCTGTCTACGAACAATATCTATCATATATACTGTCTTCATATTTTATTCTCTATTCTGCCATTCCTTAAAAAGAATATTTGTCAAATATAAAACTACAGTAGATCTGTGTTAAGATTAGCTCTCAATACCAGATTCATCGACCTGAATCTGCATGACATACCTATCATAGCACAGAAGTTAAAAACACAACCAGGTTCAATCACGTTGTCCAGAACAAAAAGTAAAGCTGTTAGATGTGAAAGACAAAGTTTTCTAAAAAAAAAATAATTTTAGGAACTGCATAGAATAGAATAGAAATCTATTGAGAGATTTATGGAAATCTAGAGACCTCAATTTGATATGATGCTATTTAGGTATGTACAAACACACATAAAAATCAAAGGAAATCAATGTGTATCTTCCTATTAAGTTAGATAGCAATGTTATAGTTGTGATTCTTATGTCTAAAAGCAGCAAATTTTAGACAGCTGTATGAAACAACAAGTAAGCAGTTTAGAACCAGAGCCAAATATAGTCATTCATTCACATGAGATATAAATAGTAGTAAACACCTTGGATTTGAAGAGTCTTGAGCTTTTCAACCTTTATCTGGGTTTCATCAGGAAAAAACAAAGTTCTTAAATCTGGAAAAAAAGAACACTATTAAAAGCACATATATGCTACTAAAACTGAATTTCACCCTTAAACAATACAAACTTTTATTTATTGGTAAGTGAGAGGATAAAAGTGACCATCAGCAATATAAAAATCTTTAAAAAGGTTAACATGCAACAAAGGTTCAAATGTTTTCCAGTATGTTCATCCATGCAAGTATATGAAGTATTGTGTGTATAACATGGTCTCCACGTGTTCAGCTGTTACAGCTATCTCCAGGTGAAAGTTTCAAGCACAGAAAGATTATGCACAGAAGCATACATTCTCCAAGGAGAGACCATGAAGGTGCAGTGCCCTAAGACCGTTTACCTCCTCTGAATGACAGCTGGGGATCAGTCTAAGTAAGTAAGACTCCCTGTGACGGGTAATCACAACGAGGAGCCAATACTCTGCAAACTTCACTCAGTACTAGCCCTGTTGTGTCTGAGTCAGGTACGCTGTAAAATTTCAATGATGCCTTTAAATTCTAATGGTTTCAAGCTGCTGTAAACTTCTGCAGCAATCAAAAATAATCTGTCATGGGACTAAGGGGTATGAACATCATGTCATAGCCACTCTGCTGTTAGATTTATTGGTGGGTAAAGCATGTCATTTATGCATCAACTCACAGGAGAAAAAAGCAATCCCTATGAAGTTAATCTAATAATAGACTGGAAAGCAATGATTACTGTTTCATGTGCAGTAGCTATTTGTAGCAGTGGTTGGCCTAATTCAGCAGGCCTTGCCTGTCAGAGCTCTGGGATTAGCAAGTGTTTAGATGAAAATCTATCGGGAAACATCAAGAAATGGTTTAATGAGAGGAACAAAAGTCTTCATTGTTGCATTTAATATTTGCTGAAACTTTTCCATTTGCACCAATACATTTTTAAAAAGCTTACTGGAAGTGACATCCCAAATAGAATACAAATGTTGAGGGACTGTAACTTTAATTAACCTAAGATAGCTTTCTACAACTTCAACATAAAAGTCTGCTCTCACTATTCTTATGCAGGCAGAAGACCTTGAAATTGAGTGCAAGATTTTTTTTAAAGACATGACTAATAATCACAGTCTCACCGTACTATATACATTTATAATCATTTAAATATTTCACATATATTGACTAATCAACTAATCCTCACTCCCCACATGGTATAAATCAGCTGTTGGCATCATTTTAGAGGAGTGGAAGCAAGAAGACAGATATCTGATATTCAGATCCCAAACATACAGCAAAATGTCACAATGGGGACCGAACGCCAGAAGGTCCTGAGAAGATCCCAGACCATTCTCATGCCAGGAGCCATGGACCTCCATCTAGAAGGTGCCTGAAACAGTTCTTAAAACAATTTATACAAAAAAGGATGTCAAATCCCTTATTAGGCTCAAGTTCTGATGTTAAAGAACCATGGGGAAGATGTTGCCTTTCATCTTCCTTCATCCTTTAAGCAAAAATAAAACTAACCCAGGGCAGATATTTTAATTCCCTTTTGCTTATAGATACTGTTCCCCGGAGATCAGAGTGAATGCCTCAAATGGAGAAACAAGATACTCCTGTCAAAAGGAAAAATCAGAAGTTCATCTGATTAATGCATACATTACATACCTAATTCTCACCGATAGAATTCTCAGCAAAGGACGAAAAAGAAATATTGAAAATAAGACACTGCAGTGTACTTTCACATGAATGTTAAACACACAAGGGAACATTTAGCCATATCACAAGTTCTTGTTTTCATAGACAAGCAGCCATTTCCACACCCTCTACCAGAAAATCACCTACCAGCAGAACCCTCCTTCAGGTAATCACCAGAAGCTACAGAAAACCTAGATTAATCCAGTTACTACAGCCAAGTTGTCTTCTTCTCACAGGATGTCATATAAAAGATGAGACCATGCACTAACAAATCAGACCATGCATCAAGTCCCCGCTCCAACCATCACAGTCCACCTCCATGCGCTGTCCATGTCTAGCCACCAGCAAAACACCAACCCACTCCTCAGGACAGCTTTTACGGAAAGCCTTCTAAAATCAAGATATGACCAGCTCTGTGCTATCCTTAATAACTACTGTCATCCCAAGTAGTTTTCCTGAAAAAGTTGCCACGAGTCCCTGAATTCCCCTTAATACAAATAATGCTGCAAAATGTTATGTCTTTATGAACTGTTCTCATTTAGCCTATTTAACTGCAAAGATAATCTGGAATTTGAAATTTTTCCAAGTGAGATGGAAAGTAAAAGCATAATCACAAATATTTACACTAGAAATCCAGTGTTACTAAGACTTAAACAAACATATACAGATGTAAGTGCTGGAGAAAAAAAAATTATCTAGGACTAGCTAATTTCTTGTAAATGTGTAGCAACAAGCAAACATGGACTACTTTATCAATACTAAATACTGACATACTTTGAAGTCTGGACTGACTGGTTTTGGTTGTCAAAACACAAAAGTAACTTTTATTTTATCAAATAAAATATAAAGCCTACATAAAAGTGAAAAAAAAAATAAAAAAATAACATGTGGCTAAAACAATGTATTGTTTCTTGAGAACATTTTGAAACAGATGCTTATAGCCCCATAGCTGGTATTTGTGAAACATCATTTCATCACAATATACAATTGCAATTGAAAGGCATCCCACAAAATCCATTGCAGAATTTCCATTCATTACTTCACAGGAGACGTATAAAAACAGAATCTGATGATGCAGAAGACACAAGTATTGGCGTTCTATTACTGGCTGTCATCTAGCAAAAACACGTGTGACATGTGAGTGATAACATTAGATGTCACAGTTCACCCATTCTTTTAAAGACCAATATGATCTTCTTAAGATGGAAAACAGGACAACAGAAAAAAAATTAGTTCACTACCAAGACCAGCTAGTTCCTCAATTAACATAGCGGCTAATCATCTTAACCTTTAAAAATATGCAGGTAGTAGATCCTGAAACTAACCAATATTTTACTACATAGGAAACTACTTTGATCTCATTGTTATTTTTACTGTATCAGCACAGTAGTTCTAGAGATGTTACACAAATACACTTTTGGACTGTTGCTGCTCCATAGATCAGAATCTGAAAAGCAGAAAAATAACGGATGAATGAAAAGAGAAAGGTAAAAAAGAACAGAAAGTAGCCAAGGAGATCAAAGGTCCTTTGATCATACCACATCTTCTATGATAACACTACAAACTACCCTCATCTCTGTCTACTCACAAGCCAAAACCAATCCCCACCCAGCCATTAGATAGCAAGGCTTCTTGTTGTCAGTATAGAACTTTGTCCAGAGAGCAAATTCCAATACTGAATGGGGACAGCTAAAGAAGAGTGGCCAACACTGGCTTTCCATACAGAGGGCATGGCATGCGGCCAAGTGTAGCCATAGGAGGAGACATGCAAGCAGGGTCTTGGGGCTTCTGTCATCAATGGCAAAGAACCCCAACCGTACTGCAATCTGGCCACTCTTAACACCCTCCTCCTACTTAGGGTCACCCATGGGGCCAGACTAACCTGCTGTCTGACAATTATTTATCAAATTCCTGATCTTGATTCCTGGCAGCCATCCTTTGGATTCTGAGGGGTTTGTTGAACTTTCAGGGGTAAGATTTATCTCTCTCATACAAACCTTTCCTAATCCTCCTCCTTTTGCAGGTGGCACAGACACTGCAGGCATGAGCACAGGAAACCTACCACAAGCAATCCTATGATTTATTGCTTCTGATTTCTATCTCTTTTGTATCACTCCTTCTCTTTATTGCCTGGAAATAAACACTAACTTGAAAGGAAAAGAAAAATGGTCACAGACCTGTTTCTAGGATGGCCCTGCTTTTCAAATCAGAAGCACACTGTGGAGGGTTTTGGTGTGGGCCATGATACTGAAATGGCTCAGCTAATTGAGGGCAACCTCAAGGTCAACACAAATCGTAGCGTGGACATAAAAGTCAAGGGCAAAAAAATAAAGAGGAAAGGCAGAGTAATATGATGCAATGAAAAATGGAGATCAAGAAACATCAGAAAGGGAAGGACATGACCATATCAACAGGCCAAAAAATTATTCTCAGGATATTTTCCTATGCACAATATAAAGTGAAAACTTTCCACCAATGAATAAAAATTCTCAACCGGATCAGGATTCATGCTTAGCTAATACATAGGACTGATAAGCTACTACGAAGAAATATTATCTGTAATTAAAAATTGTAATGAAGCAGTTCCAAAACAGGAAGGCCAAAACAATTTATGGTACATTTCCTTGGTATTTAACAGATTTGAAAAAGAGATTCTGGTGACAAGTTTTCAGCAATCAAACCCAGCTGCAAACACAAAATAACCTTCTGAAGCCTAATACAGACTAATCTAATACCTTTCAGGGAAAAAAAATAGAGATCAATATATCCATATGTCATACAAGACAACACAGAACAATTTTGTACTGGGAAATACCAAAACCACTATCTAAATGGCAGAGGCCTCCGAATTGCCATTGAAAGATGGCATAGCTTTCTGGGTCAGCTGAATTTGAATAATAGGGTGTTCTTAGCCCAAATAACCTATTGACTTCCATATATAACAAAATAGAGAGACTCTTTCAAGTGCCTCCTAGATTTAGCAGCTGTTGCTCTGACATTGTCAGCAATGCATCCATCTTAATCACAGTATGATCCTTTCAACTTTTCTTTTTGAGGCTCTGCTTACTTCCTTCCACCCTTCAAGTCCCCTCATCTGCCCAAGATGTATGTCAGCTCAAAGTGCTGTGTGAATATGAGTTAAAACAATGTATCTGGCTTCTCTTGAATCATGCCTCTTTGTCTTAACATATGAGACATATACATCTACATATTTTTGTAGTTACATAGAGGAAACCTATATTTGGATGCCTATGGGAGGTACCTTCTGGCTACTTTTCTTTTCCTATTCTGATACACTTTGCTGCAGCAACTCCCCTGTAACATCCCTTGCCTATCACCACAGGCATTTTACTTTTTATTCTCATTATTCTTTTCGATTTTTCTTTGCTTGAAATAAAAGACTCCATATGTTTTGCTCCTTTTATTGGAAAATGTTAATGCTGTGTACCAGAGGGCACAGTCAAATGAAGGATTGCCATTTGGACAGAATTACGTACCCAAGTACTGCCTACAGTCTATCACCTGTATGAATGCTTTAAGCAGATCTCAGCTTTGTTTCTGCCAGAATGTAAGGCAATATTTTAATGTTGGAAACAATATTCAATCCTTTCCAAGGGAATATTTTTTCCGTCAAACTCTTTCAAATTAACTGGTACTTAATGGCCTACAACTCATTGCAGATATGTTTCTGGCTCTTAAAAATGTGACCCATCTGAATTTTATCTGCTCTTAAAAGAAAGCTCAACCATATGCACTTTTACGTAATTTTAAATCATATTCAAACTATTATCCTCATTCAAGTTCTCATCTGAAAAACTGAAATACTATTTTAATTGCATAGGTCATAACAGTCGGGAGTCCCTGGAAGGAGAGCAGTCCTCATATTTCACCACTAAAGCATGAGAACGCTGCGCATCTGAAACAGCTTTAATATACTGGGTAATTCACATTCACTAAGTGGATTAGCTGAAATAAGCATAATAAATGAAAGAGAATAAAATAAAAAACAATTTCACACTAAGTGAAGGCTTGACTTATAGGAAGTGGCAGCTCTGATGGCCCAAGGCATAGAATTAGTTTTGCCACTCGATAATTTGACTGATTCACTCGAGTGGCCAGAAGAGGACATTTTCTGCCTGATTTCAGTGTAATCAAGTCACCTGCTCTGCGAGTGCCAGGGCCAAGTCAACTGCACGCTGCTGCAGCCCGCCTGCGTGCCGGGAGTAGCAAGAACAGTGTTTTCTGCATATGTGTGCAGAACTACTGAGCTGTTAATGATAGTGAGATTTAGCTACATCTGTACATTAGTGTATTTTCATTTCACACCATATATGCAATATTAAAATAATCTATTTCATTAACTCCCTTATTTACGTAAAGTTTGGGGCTACTGATGGGATGTTCTCTGAGTTCTGTTACACATACAGCAATATGTTTATGCGTTACTTTTAGTTAAACAAAAGAGGTGACAGATGCAAATACAGAAAAAAAGTAATTTCAAGAGACTGGAAATATAAATGACATTTTCTGTCTTAATTAGAAATGACTATGAAATTCTTCACAAACAATTACAGCAAGATTTTGTGTTAAATTTATGTAACACGCTTTAAATATGATTTGCCTCCTCATATATATTAAATAAAAAGACTATAATACACATGCAGAGATTTGGGAATGCATATGAACAACTTGCATGACATGATGTCAGTTTTATTCCTGCTTTGCCGAACTGGGGTCAGGCAGATAAATGCAATACATATGCTCATCTTTAAGCATATAACCAGTTTCACTGGTTATTATTTATAGCTAACCTTTCAGAGTAATGATTGTATATTGCATGTCAAAAGAACAGAATTTTATATTACTATTGAAAAGAATATTTCCTTCCCTTTGTGCAAATATTAGACTGAGACTACCCCAGTCAGGAGACATAATCCACTTAGAAATATCATTATTATTAAGCACATCCAATCAATATGCAAATGTGAAAAACAGTAATTAAGCATTTTATTTTTTACAACTGTGCAATGGTAAAAACAAAGATATGATGTGTATCAAAATGATTTAATATTCTATAACCAATTTTCTACTTGACATATGTTTCTGCATGATTCATCCACATTTTCCAGAATCAAAGTCCATGATCTGGCAAACTAAATCTGTTAATCTGCTAATAAAATGAAAAGGTGACCTTGCTTAATTTAATAAGTCTGTGTAGAAATACTCTTTCAACATGTTAAAGAATTACAAAAAGGTTATCATAGCTCACTTTCATGGGAGAGTACTCTACCTTTTCCAGCTCATTTCTCAGGCTTTTACTGTAATTCATTAGATTACATAAAAACAATGTAGATCATTATATTTTAATAAAGGCTTTTCTTTCCTAATAAAATGTCTGTCATTTACATTCAGGCATGTATTACATAAAATGCTCCTCTTTCTGAAGTAAAGCTTTTCATATTCCAGTCACAGGAGGTTGGTAGCTCTAGGAATTATTTTTCTTTGCAAAAGATTTTCAGGATAAATTCAGATTCTAGACTGAGTCCTCCAGACCTGTGATCCTACATTTATCTTAAAAATAGGTACAACAAGGTAGCAGCAATGCCAGTTGCTATCAGCATGCCTCTCTGCAAACGGAACAGGTCTCTCTCTTCAGCAAAAGGATGGCGTATAATACTATAGTCATTAAGTCAGCTTGTTTTTCTTTACACCCATTAATGTTGACTGTGATAAAATATTTTATACTCTACAAATACATTTTCAGTGAAATCTTAATATGGTCCCAGTCACTTAATGAGAACTATCAGACAATGAAATCTATTTCAGTTATGCTAGCTTCAAAATAAAAACGTGCACGTCTTCAGTACGCTCAGTAAGAGATGTTTCCTTTTCATCATGAATCCTAATTTGTTGCCAGCACTTGGCATCATGTTTTATTACTTGGTTAGGGCCGAAAGAAGAGTACATTCTTCTTGCGCAGGAGGAAACACCAACTGCAGCCACTGTATTTTCTACGTAGCAAAGGTCTGCTCCTTGGGAGATCAGCTATACAAGCAGCTTCTCCAGAACAGTGAGGCAGCCTTCATTGCTAAGCTTGCTTCTCTCAATCTTCTACAGGTGACTAAAAAGTCTGCCAAAATCTTCTCTCACACATTACCAGGGCAGTTTTTCACTACTTTACATAGACTCAAATAGACTGTGTGTGATCCCTTCCTGATCACACACAGCGTTCTTTGCCTAGTTTGAACGTATTTACCCTCTTGCTTTCAGCATACCAAGCTCTCCCCTCTGCAAAACCAATGAAAAGGCTAATGCAGAAATCAGCAGCAGCAAATGAAAAAATTTTTACTATTTGTTATTGCTGCCTCAACTCCAGAAGAAATACTTCCAGGAGAAGGGAGAACTAGAACCACTGTTTTGCAAATCATCATCCTCAGACAAGCAGGATTTCCAAGTGCAAGCCACTCCCATCACTCTCAGCTGCTCAATATGGCCAAATATAAATAAATAACCATTATCTTTCAGGTGACTTCCCAATCAGCACCCATTTCATTAAAGTTTTTTCCTTTTTTTTTTTTTTTTTTTTAAAAACACTTTTCAGTACGCTCAGTAAGAGATGTTTCCTTTTCATCATGAATCCTAATTTGTTGCCAGCACTTGGCATCATGTTTTATTACTTGGTTAGGGCCGAAAGAAGAGTACATTCTTCTTGCGCAGGAGGAAACACCAACTGCAGCCACTGTATTTTCTACGTAGCAAAGGTCTGCTCCTTGGGAGATCAGCTATACAAGCAGCTTCTCCAGAACAGTGAGGCAGCCTTCATTGCTAAGCTTGCTTCTCTCAATCTTCTACAGGTGACTAAAAAGTCTGCCAAAATCTTCTCTCACACATTACCAGGGCAGTTTTTCACTACTTTACATAGACTCAAATAGACTGTGTGTGATCCCTTCCTGATCACACACAGCGTTCTTTGCCTAGTTTGAACGTATTTACCCTCTTGCTTTCAGCATACCAAGCTCTCCCCTCTGCAAAACCAATGAAAAGGCTAATGCAGAAATCAGCAGCAGCAAATGAAAAAATTTTTACTATTTGTTATTGCTGCCTCAACTCCAGAAGAAATACTTCCAGGAGAAGGGAGAACTAGAACCACTGTTTTGCAAATCATCATCCTCAGACAAGCAGGATTTCCAAGTGCAAGCCACTCCCATCACTCTCAGCTGCTCAATATGGCCAAATATAAATAAATAACCATTATCTTTCAGGTGACTTCCCAATCAGCACCCATTTCATTAAAGTTTTTTCCTTTTTTTTTTTTTTTTTTTTCAAAGAACATGTTGTTTCTTTTCACAAACTCTGATCACACAAGACAGTACAAGAATGAAGACTGCTAGGACAATCAAAAGCAAGCATTGGTTTGACATAGGCACTGAATTCACAATTTTGCAAAAAAATCCTTATGGAACACGCTCTCCAAAACACGATAATAAGTAAGTAGCAAAACACTTTTTAAGCAAACAAGTAATCCAATCCTAATAAATGGAATTATTTGTTTGGCTAATCTTAAAAACATACTGAAGTATTTCACTTGCTTAGGACTCTAGAGGTCTGTATGATAAGGACCAAAGCACAACAGCTGTTAAATTACATTGAAAGTACTTACTACCTGACTAGAACTGTAAGTATGCAAATATTTGGGATTTAAGTATAGTACATGCTCACTTTTTAATCCAGTGAGATTTATTCTCTATTTTTTCTGAACAATTTGCAGCTCTGTTGCCAGGAATTTTCTCAAAATACAGCCTTATGAAACTTTCCTTTAGAAAACCACTACTAAATTCTAATATAGATCTGAATACTGCATTTTAAGGTAATATTATTTAAGGAAAACTTACTCCTTTTATTAACTTTTTGATACTTTGGACAACTTTTTTCCAATGGTTTCCTTCCACCTGCAGATCAAGATAAATTCAGCGCAGACCTGCCCGGAGCGTCCAGACAATTATAGTCTTAATTTTCTCAGTGTGACCACTTTGGTTGAACTGTGTCACCTCAAAAGATGTAGGAACTCAACAGGATCAAATTTTTAAAATGCTTAAAAATGAAAGTATATTACTGAGTTTCACACTTCTTGGACAATATTTAGTAGTTGAGGCTATATGTAAATTAAATTTACAACAAGGCTAACTGTTCAGTAAATTCCCAACAGCTTTAACTATTCATTTATTAAAAATATAATATCCCACCCAGATAAAGCAGACACTAAAAATGGATCCCTAAAGAAAGATAATATTAAAAGAGAAAAGGAAAGAGAGGAAGTGAGTGACTCATAGTCACCAAGTATAGTTTTTAGATTATCAGAACTCTACTGAATGGCTGTATTTTAAAGAGTAATGATATGATCCTGCATTCCTCATTCACTCAAATTCATACTCCCTTCAGCACAGAAATTTGCTGGCATGAGATGGGGTGGTACTCAATCATGCAGCATACACGGTCTTTAATTTTAAAATCCAGTTAAATAGATGTTCTAACATCATTTTTTATCTAAGAACATTTCAAGATAAAATAAAGAGTGAGCATGTAACTTATTTGTCAGCTTTACTGTGTAGTGGATAACTTTCCTATGTTACTCACACAAGCTTTCATTTCCCAAAGCTATATGCATTCATTATGACAGTAAAAATGAAGAGTTGCTAAAGAGATGTATGCATTTTTATTATTGTTTGAAAAAATAGATCTTTCTACAATCCTTTGAGCTTCTGAGTGTGTGATTTGTATAAAATATTTCTCATTTTGGGGACACACCAGATGGAGTGCAGGGCACTGTGGGATATGCCATTTATCACAATGACAGTGCGTAGGTAGCACTGATCCTCTCACCACAGGGGGAAGCTAGAGCTGCAAATGTGGTGCAGCATTAAAAGCCTGACGAGTGGAGTTTGGCAACACTTGTACTACTCATTAACTTAATCATATTAATTTATTAGCCATATATATCAAAGTAATTCACTACCAAATTGTCACCAAGAACAATTTATAAACTGTTAACGTTCCCCATAGGCAGAGGAGTGTTGTGGCATCCTTAATCAGTACGTTTGCTTTTGATTAAAAATAATAATTTCTACCAAGCCAGGTAATGCCAACAATGACAAAGTCATGCATATGTTCCTCATTATAAATGGAACTTTAAAATGACATCTATGACAACTGGGGAAAAAAAAGAGGCAATTGTAAACAGTGAAATGAGCCACAGAAATAGAATGTAAACATAGAAAAATGTTCAGTTAAGTGTGCTGAGAAAGGAAAGGGTTCCCTTAACGTTACAATCATCTGCTCCCTGCTCTCAGAGGCTTCAGGACTCCTGCCAGCAGCTGCCAGCCACAGCGGCCCTACATCAAACACCCTAACAGTGAAATCGGTCAATAGATGTTCTGTAGAGTGACCCTGAGCGAACGCTTATTCTTCAAATAACAGCTCTTTCTTGGAAGCAGGCTTTACAACAGAGAGGAAAACCTTCAGAGCCTGGTTTTGTCAATCCCAGACTCTGAGCCAATGCTACACGTGGAGCAGATTCGCTGCCTCCAGCCTCACTGTGCCCCTCCTAAGGGAACATCCTTGTTTCTCCTGTGGCTCCTCTCTTCTGACCCTGAGAACGCCTTACAGTTCCTCAGACAGGAGAGGATGGTGGGCACTGGAGCAGCAGCAGCCTCAGATGGAAATAAGGAGGATGATCCATGGGGTCAATGGCAACCAGTGAGTTCCTGCAGGGAGCTGTGAGCATCAACAGAGCTGTGCTGGCTGACCATGAGTCCACGCTGATAAACAGCAACTGGATAACAACAGTCTTGGAAGCCTCTACTCTCACTCAATTCTATAACAAAGATATACCAAATTAAAGTGCCTAAAGACTGCAACAAATACTGATTTATCTTCTCTTTTCTGTAGAAAGACTAAGTGGCTGCTACTATCACTGCTGAATTGAAGCAACAGATGAAGTTATAGTACTCCTGTGAGCTGCTCTATTTATTTACTTGAGTACTACAATGATGTGACTTGGTATAGCTATTAAAATATTAACTTCACTAAAATATTAATTACATGGAACTATTCAGTTCACAACAGCATCTCTTAACTATAAGACAAAACTATAATGAAAAAGTATTCATATCTGTTTAAACAGGTCAATATTTTAATTATTACATTCTTAAAAACTAGACAAACAGCTAATGAGACAGTGTCCATTTTAGCCGTCTGTTTATGAAATTAAAAAGGATCGCTTCAAGGGAATGAAACTAATCTAGATGATAACGAAAATAGCAGTTTATCTTACACATTTGGACATGCAGGAGGTTTATTTTTGTCACCTGGGCAGACCAATGTAAGAAAACAGCAGAAACCTGATGGTAAGTGCTGGCAGTGGGTTTAGTCAGGAGATATTAACACCAGGGAGGACCTCGGATATCCTGCCTGCTCATGGCAGCACCAGCCACTGTCACCCCACACAGTACATACCACAAGGCTTTCCCTGGTGGGGAAACAATCAACTGGGGGTGAACCTCTGCCTAACCTACAAAATTCTGAATCCTCCTGCCTCCCATCCAGCAAAGGCCACCAAAGTCAAGTATCCATGTGAAAATTCCTCATTTTCCTTTCCTAACACACAATTGCCCATCAGTCAGGCTTCTTCCCATCTCCTGCACTGAGCACTTGGCATCCCTTAGCCCTAAATCCTCATTGCAATCTACCTGCTGACCTATACTGCACATACCCTGCCAACATACACTGGATCAGTCCTACCAGGCTGCCCACAGCTCCAAACACCAAATCACAGAAATATAAACCAGAAATGTTTCAAACATCTTCCTGGCACTCAGTCTCACCAGACCTTCCAGCACCCCATCAGCTTCAGCTTCAGGAATCCCAGCACATGTGCAGTCAGAGAGATGCTCATCCTACCACTTGAAAAAAAAAAACCAACACCTGCATCAAAAAGCAGGTTTTTGCCCTCTAACATAGTTCTAGTGGCAGGATGATTTTCTTCATGAGCTACCCTCTCTAATATCTTGAAAACGAGATGGAGCAGCCCCTCAAAAGGTTTTATTGAAATAACAGCCATTCTACAAATTGAATGGAGAAAAACTGAAATGAAGATTTCCTGTAGTGGTTTTCTAATCTTATTTTGAGGATGACCTAAATGAAAGGTAGGAGGACTGAAGCTGGCACAGTTAACTATCAAAAGATCCAACTACTCTTGCAGCTTCATTCCAGATTAACTGTTTTCTGTTTAAGCCGGAAATCTGGCTTAAATCATATAATGGGTTTCGGCTTCTTTCCACACAGCAAACTACTGTTTCAGACCCTAAAACTTCCTTAAAAATCTATTCCATAAATAAGTCCAACTCTCTTGTTAAAATATACTGATGACAAAGACTTGTCCATTAATAGGAGATAAAGCCTTTTTTTGTTAATGTCACTTCATCACACTGCATTGTTCAAAGAACTGAGCCTTTGATGACCATCCCTCCGTGACATATGGATTTTTCCTTTGCCCTCACAGCAGGCAAGGACACCACACTGATTTCTACATTTCATACATGAATACAAGAAGAAAAACACTTTCTCCTAAGCTAACGTGAAATGGACAGTACTTAAATATCAGCTCTTGAAGGATGTGGTTTGGGCACAGTTATTGTGCTGTTGACACAAGCCCTTCCCGGTGGCACACATCCCAGACACACCACCTCATCTTTCTCATTCACAGCAGTTTTAACCACCCTGTTGGTCTAGTCTCACTGTAACTCTCCAATGTTCCCATTCCACAAAGGTGGAAGGTCCCTACAAATATTTTAAAAGTCAAGGCTTCACTTATAGCTCCTTCACAAATTACTTATGTGTAAGAGTAGTTGTAATCCACTTTGCCAAGAGGTAAAAAAATTACACTCTGCACCGGGAAATGCAGTATTCCTAATTTAACTACCTGTTTATTATGTGAAAATAACCATGTAAACTGAGCTGACACAAACCAAATGGGTGATGAAAATAACAGCACATTTCAAGGAGTGGAAACACAGATGGCTCACTCAAGTCTGCAGGAAGTTACTAATCATCACTCTGTAATACCTTCTACAGACAGATCCATGAGGTCTGTAGCCAGAACAGCAACTTCTTGAAACCTATCCATCTAAACAACAGCAAGCCTGGACACAAACTCCTTCACTGTAACTTGACAGAAGACTAAAGAGGGGGTAAAACTGAAAAATGCAATGGATGGATAAATCATGCTGCATTTGCTGACGTGGAGTCTGTTACTAAAACGAGCTTATCTGAAGAAGAAAACTCAGATGTTAAGTTGGGCTTATTAGAAAATGAGGTAGCCACTTAAGAAGAGTGTGATTTTTTATTTTGAAGAACAATGTAGGCAGATTAACAGATCTGCATCTGTGCTGTAGAAAGAATGGGCAAAATCCGATACAGATTATCAAGGAGTGGACAAGAAGACATTCACAAGTAATGCTTTGGGCAATTACATTGCAGTTAGAGGAGGCAGGTAACAAAAGAAGTCACCAAGACATAAAGAGTTGTTCCTGCCTCCGTATCAGCATCCGCTCTGCTGAAAGGGATGGATCCAGCCCTACCATGCTGCAAACTCTCCTCAGCCTCTGCCCCAGCCCTGGTTCTGCTCCCCTCTCACAGCCATCTGAAATACCACATGGGACCAGACAGCACTCCCTGCAGAAAGTCTCAATAAGCTAGCAGGTCCCTGAGCAGGGGACAACAACAGATAGGAAACAGATTCAGTTTTACATACAAATTCTGTGGGCCAAAACTCTCAGAACCAAAGTAAATTATATGCAAGTGAGAACATAAATAACCAAATTAAAACTTAGCCAGTAGACAACAGGTGAATATCCTTGCAACTTCTATTCCAGTCTATTATCCAGCACTTGGAAGTCTGGAAGAAAAACCTCTCTTTCCTGAGAATTGTTTTTGTTCTTAGTTCAGCCAAAAGGAAAGAATCCAATTGCAAAAATGTTGCAACCAGAGCAAAGCATTCAGTAATTAAGTATAAATAGGTATAAGCAAAGCCAATGGAGGCTTCATATCCTGAGTGCTCCATCAAGTTTACAACAACCTAAATCCCCATTGAGTTTAAAAGTGGTTCTTTTGGCACCTTTCCTTACTGAACATCTCCCCCAACTTTTACACTGGTCTTTCTTTATGAATCAGATAAAACTCAAAAACGTCAAGAGCTCTGATTCCCAAGTGACAAGACCACAGAGGCCACCAGTGTGAAGCTGCCCTACTGTAGGCTGGTGACAGGGCTGCTTCATCTGCGGGGACCCATCTTGTCCAGAGCACGACGCTGCGATGCTCTGGAAATGTGCATTTTCTCCTGCCTACAAGTTGCTTGCAAAACTCCCTTTCAGCTGCTTAACGCACATTGTCTTTGACTTTTGGCACTTGGTCATGCAGAGGTTTTCATTGGCAGTTCCCAAGGTCACGAAGGCGACCATCCCAGGCCTCAGCTGAAAGACAGACCCCTGGGGCCAATCTTCTCATGCAACCCTCCATGTGTTAAACAAAGTGGGACACAGCCCAGTCATCACTTCAGACTCCAACTTACAACAATCTAGAAATTCATCTTAATTTTTTTTTTTACTTTACTCTGTGATATTTAAAATATCTGAGACACACGGAATGTGTCTAAGATACTACTTTACTGTGCATACTCAGCACACTGCATTCTAAAATATTTCCTAATTTAAAGCAATATAGCAGCCTGCATAATTTGATGTCCTATTTGCAGACACACACAGGGTGGAAAAACCAATATGGAATATTCTGGATTTCTGACAAGACATTATCAATGCAAGGTGGCTCTTCTGCTTTCCTGTCTATTGGTAATAACATAACAATACCAAATCCATGAAATTCCTGAGCTGAGAACATGACAGAGCTACTAAAACCCCCCTCATTTATAAACTACTACTAAGAGTGAAAACCCAGGTCTTGATCCCTACCACATATACAGTTACCTCAACTGTGGCACCTGGCTCTAGCAAAATGCTTTCATACTTTATTAACTAGTTGAGTTAGGGCTTCTGTGACTATTGCTTAAGAATATTCATTGGTTCACTGTGAAGTCCTCATGACATCTGGAATTTCAGGAGAAATTAAAGATCTCAGCTTTGTTACTCCCCTGAACACTGAGAACCACTGAGGCACCCAGTTGCAGCTCAGTAAGTTCTACAAGCAGAGTATCTGCAAGATGAAGACAGAAGTCACTATAGTCCTATCAATATTTTTTTTTAATTCTGCTTTTCCTTTCTATGACTTTATATTCTGCTAAACACTTCACTAAGTTTGGTTATTATGGGGATACAATATATTTAGAATGGATTTTGACAGTAAACCTAAACCACTAAGCCTGTTGAACATTTAAATAATTACTTTTGAGTATAGTCTGTTAATATAGCTTTATTACAAAAATAAACTTACCTTTAGCACACAACAATTAATAAAAAATTAAAACACTCATCAGAATAGCAAAAGATTTAATTTAAACTCTATTAATAAATTAATGAAGTGAAATGAAATACTATGCATTAAATTATGCTTAGGGTTTGTTTATAATTTCACATATTTTCATGCTAGTTTTTTGATATTATGAGATTGAATGCAGATTATTGAAGTACAAACCACTGTGGCAATGTGGGCTTATCTGCTTTTCAAGTGTTTCTTCTGTAATTCCTACAAGCATTTCTGTCTTCCCAGCATACATTGATGATGTTACAATACAATACACATTAGCCACACTGTTCATATCCCGTGAGAACTAAAATACACATGCATTTGAAAGGAAGAAATGCATGCTACAGGGCTCTGAGACAATAGTTCATTTTCTCAGTTTTTTTTCTTTTACTGAAATAACACATTTAATGGAATTTCCTGTAAGGAAATTACAATTAATAAAGAACTAAATTACAAATCCATTAGATTTCAGTCACTGCTGCAACAAAACAGAGTTTTCATGAACACTCAAAAAATCCAATAATGTAACCTCTGGTAAAGCTTGAAAAAGCCCTGAAGGACAAGGCAGTTAGATCAATATTAGTTTATTTTAACTGCTGTGCAGTATGAAGAGATGAGGCTGATCATCTGATGGATTTTATTACCTGTCGGAGAGATAAGTCCTGGTGATAAGAGGCCTGGAACTCCATGGGGCAGAAGACGTGCATTTTCTTGTATAGCAACTCCTAGTGAACGCTTGGGGGGTCTTCCTGGTCGAGAGCTGATGAAATAAGAGGATAAATGAAAACGTATTTTCTTTTTGAAATACTTGCTTACTACACATGGTATTGATTTGTATAAAATACCGGAACCATCCATGATACACAAAAATATATTAGAAATTCTTGCCTAGGAAAAAAAGAAAAATTAATTGATTAAACATACAAGATTATATAAGTTTCAAATAAACTAACAACAAACTGCCAAAAAGCCCCTAGAGTTAACACAATCATGAGTTTAAAGTCAAATAAATGACTAGAAAGCTAAAAGGTTTTTTTTTTTAATTTGCACAAGACCAGAAAGCAATCCATATTTCTAGTCCTATCCTACCACTGCTTTGCTAATTAATATTATTTTCTTAATATTATTGTCTGTAAAATGGAGCTCCAGAAATTCACATGTATGTGTAATTCACGTGTAAAATCTTGAAAATGCAACTAGATGCATTACTCGGCTCACAAACCATGGTTTATAGGGGTTGTGGATTAATGATTCAATCAGGACTCCAGAGCTATTCAGATTGGGTGCATCAGAATTTATGAGCTCAGCCCCCGTGCTGCATGAATACAGCCACGCTGCTTCCAGCCACCACGACAAACCAGCCCAGGGCTGACCAGGCTGTTTCACAGAAGGTACATCTACATGTACCTCTACTGCCCATACAGTTATCAAGCTTTTCCATTATCCAGGGCTTCCATGACCTTACAGGACATTAGTGGAGAGGGGTCTCAGCAGTAAGTGCTCCAAAGTCTATGCCACACGCTTGCACCACGGCAAAATAAAAGTTGTGCTGCCTAAAGATGAGAAGTTGAAACCTTGAACGCAACATATTCTTAAGCCTTGCCTTCTGAATCATGGCAGAAAATTGCCTACTTCTGACGATGCAGCAATAATTTAACACTGAGCTTTTCCAAAATCGACTAATCTTTCTGGATTGACTGGTGTTTTAATTATTACAGATTGGTAAAACCAAGAATGTTAACCCAACCTGTCAAAAATCTCACTGTCCCTTGACCAGCTTATGAATTATGATTGCAGTTTTTAATCAAAACTGTTTACAGACCTGTTACATTTAATTATTGTTTTCAACCACCACATTTACCCCTGACATCACTATGTGTACATGAAATCATCCTACACAGTTGCCATCATAATACAGAGATTTACAGGCCGAAAACCACTTGAATCAGCTCTCCCCCAAGTCAGCTAATAAAAATTCAACCTCCTCGTGTTAGGAAAAGTATTGCTGCTTCTTTTTTGGTCAAAATAAATTTTCCTCTGTTGAATAATAGTGCCTTTGACAAAATATAGCGAAACATTGTATAAAATAACTAAGCTGCAACAATGAATGAGGTTTGAATAGAAAACATTTCCAAAATGACTTCTAGTTCACAAAGAAATTTAAGTTAAACTTCACTCTATCAACTTACAGTGGCAAAGCCCTCCATCAATGTAAAGCAAACTCTGTGTTTAAATGAAGACAGCTTCCAGCAACACTACACAGAGGTACCATTAACCTGTTCATTTTTCACAGTGTGCTCGTGTTATTTTGTTTTAGTGTACATCAAAGTAGCACAAAATCATTTTTTTGGTTTATTATTTTATCTCTATAAAACTATTCCCCCCTGTTCTGAGCTTCAGGTTTGTCCATTTTGTATTTCATTTTATTCAGTACTTTTCCCATTTTTCTTCTTTATGCTTTAAGTTGTTTATCATAATATGATAGCTACGTAGTAAAGCCTACTACAAGATCCCAGACTCACTAGACTACCATAAAGTAAGCCTAAAATAAGAGTATTTGAGTTTCTCAGGAAGTTAGAATACCACATGCATTCTCTATTAAAATCACCTGCTGAAATCATCCACTGCACAACAATACTGTCTAACAGACAGTAATAGGCTGGTATGTTGGGGTTTTAAACAAAAAAGAATCATTGCTCTTTTGATTTACAGAAGCCTGTGCTAATACACATGTATGTGTAAGTGCTTAGTTGGCACTTACTGTCTCTGAAAAAAATTACAAAACAGCTAAAATTAGCAGCTTTCTCCAGCAGAAGAGCTAAATCAACAAAACTACAAAACATTGCCTTCTCAAGCTGAAATACTAACAAATCTTTTGCATAAAACTCCATACGTTGATATTAATCTAAGAAAAACATTTTAGAAATTAAACAGCTTTAAAAAAAATTATGAAGAGATGTTTTATTTATGATTTGAGTTTTCAGAGGAAGAAGTGGGAAACAATGGATTTTCACTCCGGGGTATGCAGTTTTTGCACACAGAACATTTTCTGTCAATGACTATTGCCTCTGGGTAGGCAACTTGTAGCCCACAAGTTTACCAGATCAGATGTTAAGGCAATTCCCCGCATATACTACAAGCAGAAGTGAAACTGTCCAATCTGTGGTTATTCATTTTTCAGAACGCTCAGGGTTTAAAAAAAAAAAAAGTTTTAGGAGATCATAAAAGAGAAGTTCACACCAAAACTTACTCAGCTCTCTTTCAGAGTCCCACTGACTGCGTTTATGTCCTGCCTACTTATATAAGTAAGGCAAGCACCACTAGGAAAACATAATACTGTTTTCTCCGGGTTTTGGTGTCTTTGGGATTGTGGTCCTTTTGGGGAAGAGGAGGTGATAGTCTCTGAAGAAAAAAAGGAAAAAAAAAAGTATACTTCTAACCTACTCATGTCCTTTTAATGAATATGACCATAAAGCCAGAGGCCAGATTCTGATCTTATTTATGTAGCTGTAGCCATAATAATTCAAATGGAATTGTTCCCAGCTGATTCTGTTCAAATAAAATCAAAGTCCTCTGTCTCTAATTCAACATTAGCTTTTAAATTAAAAACTCAAGGCTGGATACTACTTATAGCAGACTGACTATCACTCATACAACACCTGCAAAAGAACTGTTTGGGTCTTTAATACTGTGTTCTCTAGTTTACATGTGAACATCTTTAACGCTGTGTGTCTGGTTCCAAACCAAACAGCCCCGCAGCACTGCGATACACTACTGCGGAGTCTGCAGTAGATACCTTGCACTTTCAGCTAGATGGCCTGGAGGTGACCAGAGAACATGTCACCCATCATGAAGCAAGATCTGTTACTTGGGAGGACCCCAGAAATCACAGAAAGCACTGTGGTAGAACATCTGAACCAAAGCACTTCCAGTCTTGTTTTGGTTAAAAACAAATTTTCCGTCATTTTTGTTTAAACATGAAATCAGAAATTTTATAGAGACAGGACACAAATGTTGCTCTAGATCTTATTTTTTAATAATATATACACAAAGGAAACAAATACATTAGAAGATTTCAAAATTTCTATGGGATTTACTTTACATTGTGAATATACTGCTGTTAGGGCTGCGGCTGGCACCACCAAGCAATGAAATCTCACTGGTCTATCTCAACACTCCTAGCACCGGGTATGCTTCCTGGCATTTTATGAAGTCTAGAATTTTCACAAATTTCACATTTACTCTTGAAAACCTATTTAGCCTTCACAATTCAGAGAAAATCGCTAATACAGAAACAGAACAGAAATCATAAGGCATGTGGAATTATCTTTGGGGAGAGTAAGACATAATTTTTAAGCATTAGCATATAAATGCTAATATTATTAGCATAAAAATATTAACTTTATTTAATATTATTTCTCTTAATCTTTTTTCACCCTGCTCTTTTTAAAAGTTCTATATTCAAGAAGTAGAGAAAAATCTTTTCCTCATTGATAACAAAGGAAGCATAAACAAGAACAGTCAGCTTCAAACAGTTTTAAATGTGTTTCTTTAAGATTCTAATCTACATAAATTTTCTGTTTGCTATTAATAGGTCTTTGTGAATGGAAAATGACTCAATTCTAAATTAGATGTTATTTCAGTTAGAAACTGCTAGTTTATAGATATCTCTTAAAAACATTTTAAAGTATAAGAGTTATTGGTCACAAGTGAAGAACATGGAGACTAAAACAGAAGTACAACATCATATCTCATTAGCAGATCTAGTAATCTTATTCTTTTTACTAAATAATGCAAATAAATTGGCCAGCTCAAAGTCTATAGTGATTAAAATTCTATTAGTACCTCTCAAAACCAAAACCAAAAAGCCCTTGGGTCATCAATTACTTGAAAGTGAAGATGATTGGAGGTTTTGGATTTTTACCTGGATTTAACACTATGGTTATAAAGTCATTCTTGTCATCCTCTCCACACCACCCCTGCAAAAACCACTAACTGAAAGAGAAAAATGAACTAATCTGAATGTTGTTCTTTTCTGTATTTTGTTTGGAATTTAATTTATCAGAGACGAAATTGCATTTTAAGCAGTATATTTGACAGTTAAATATTTATACAGTAAAATGTTGAGAAATTGTTCATTAATGTCTGTTTTTCCTTTATTTCTCACTCCTGTTGAGAGCTAATTTTATATTTTTCCTCTCAAAGTTTTATATATTCCCTAGATATGCCAAGGATTTTTAATTTGAATCAAAACATAGAATAAGGCTATTTTGGTGATTTTTTAAAAAAATTACTGATCAGCTTCATCTTTTATAACTCTATTTTATGCTCATCACAGACAACTGTATTGCATAAAATCCACAAATTCATCAACTTTGTAAAATGTAATTAATCAGTGGAAACAGCCAGCACATCACTGTTGATGTATGATAGCGCTCTACTTTTGTGCTTTTAAATACAGAAGACTTACTAGAATCAGAAGTGAATTTGCATATTAATCAAGACAAATAAACATGTGGTGATTTAACTAGGAAACTGTTATTTGGATGACAATTTAATCAGCACAGGTTGAAAGGTCCATCACTGCAGCATCCTGTTTCTGCTAAAATATTGATTGCATTACTGATTTCAGTAATGCTTTATTTTACAGGGCACAAATAACCATGTAATTACTCTTTAATTGAATGGTAATTGCTTGCTGGCAATTATTTGTTAAGTTTTGGAGTTTAATTACTAGGTTATTTGTGTTTTGTGAAATAAAATGTTATGTATTAGTAGCCAAAAATATTTTCTGTATGAATGGTCTGTTAAAACTAGAAAAGTAAGTTATGATGGTATGAGTTTGACAAATAACGCTATAACACTAAAACTATTAAAAGGATCAGATGAATCTTTGAATGCTTTCCCTTTACAAAATTAACATTAGATATAACATTTGTAAGATAAATGGAGGAATACTGTACCACAGAAGCATGATTTCCTCTGGGGTCTAGTCCACCATTTAGCATAATTTATCCTGATGTTTTGCTTTTCATTCTCTGGGCTTCTTTAAAGGAACTGAAATAGCATCCTATCCTCTTGAGAGCAAAGAATAAACCAAGCAGAAATATATTTCAACAGTACTTCATATTTCTGCAACTGAAGTGGATTACCACCAGCACATTATCTTAGCAGCCTATAAACTTTGTAGACTTGGCAGTTAGCTAGATAACAAGGGAAAGCATTATGTCTTGCAGTGTCAATGAGATATGACACATTCTGTGATATATTTATTCCAAGTTGTGATAGATGAGGTACCCGATACTTTGATCGTTAAGATTTGAATTTTACTTCTACACTTTTCATTTTTGTCATCAACTATTTATGAATTGGCAGTAGACAGTCTAGCAAGGACTGCTGATTTTGTTTTTTCAAAAGATATCCAGTTAATAAATTAATTATTGATTCCATGAGGCTTAAACCATTTGGTATAAAAATATGCTAGACTTGTGATTTAGGAAGCTCTGGTATCTATTACAGATTTCTTCAATAGCAACGTATTTTATTAGGCTTACAGCAGAAATACAGAAGTACTATATGACACGCTGCATAAATTGCTCTGATAATAGAGGCAGTAACTGGTCTAAGTACTCAGAAGTAAAACAAAAACCAACCCAGCCACAAAAAATATAATCTTAGTTCTTTTCCTGAAACTGGAACCACAAATTAAAATTTTGCTCTCCTCAAAGATCATGAAATACCTCCTAGTGACTGTGAAAGATACTCTTTAAAGCCTTTACCAATAAACATAACATCTTGATAATTTGAGTTACAATTATTTCCTTTTATTACCCTAAGATTTTTAGTTGTAGCATGGATATAATATAATCTCCTTGCTTTGGCATTTATTACAACATTTCAAAGATGCCAATGGTAGTTAAACTCTACTTGACCTTTCAGTGTTTAAGAAGAGAAGCAAACTCTGACCTCGCAGCAACCTGATTCTGTCTCCTCTCAGCGCTGGCAAACTGATCACTTGTCTAACCATTGCAGGACATTGGATCACCAGCCACATCAAAGGCAACAAGAGCCAATTCAGCAGGAGGAAAAAAGTCATCCATGCAAAATGGGCAATTAACATTAATCATACATGAAGTTGTTTGAGCTGATAACTAGAACCTCGTCCCTATGGCAACTCTCATAAGACGGTGCCCACACCGGCAGGAGGAGAGGCACAGCTCATCTTCCATGGGCTGAGCGTACTCTCTTCTCACTTCAGCGGACAGACAGAAATTGTGGAGAAAAACTCTGACACTCCAAAACAAACTCTTCCCACTCACTCTCCAGGGTTTTTCAGTGAGGGAGGTCCTCAGCATCAGCCTCAGTGAAAACGTCGGTGCAAGTTTGTTCCTAAAGCATCACAAATCACAACTTTTTTTCTGTCACTATGAATTGGTGTCACTGTTAGGAAAAATAAGGCTCCTTAATACCACTGAATTGTTCAGAGCCAAGACTATACATCCCTATTAACTCTACCATTGAGAATGGGAAGTAGTGCATTATCATTGCGTTCTTCTTAAAAATCACAGATTAGTGAAAGTCCAGTACAGATCTGAATGATATCACATAACTCCCCTTATTGAGAACTGGGATGGCTGTTTCAGAAAAATCCCAGTCTACACAAGCTGTACATGGAGCAGTGACAGCAAGCAAACAACTGCGTCGGCTGACCCCCATACTATATGGCCGCTCTTCCCCCTTTAATGTGCAGCCTCCAGGTGGCCGAGCTCACAGCCCACAGATGGTTTCTCATGCACAGACATCTAAATTGGGTCCAACACCAAACCCTAGGCTGGTAACATGGGCTGCCTCAAGGCTGCATCTTCCCAAGTACTCCGGACCTGGAGGAGCATCTCTCTTCCAGGCCAGGAGCACTTTAGCATCTGTGATCTCCCTTCCATTTGGCTTCTATCAGTGCAGTCAACAGTGACACGGAGGAGTTGGAAGCGTGATTCACCAAGCCTGTCACCAAGGTCCCCATACAGTTACTCTCCTGAAAATTACTGCAGTGAGTTCTGGTCCTTAGGGGATGAACGCCTCTCAGCCACACAACTACCCACCCTCTACCTAACCTTTTCCTTTATTTTCATGTATCCTGCTTCCATCCCACCCAGTCCACTTCCTCCAATCCCTCTCTCCCATGTTTGACCATTATCCAACTTTCTTAATCTTCCTAATTTTCTGCTCTTAACCCATCCATCACATCACTCCTGTCTTTCAGACCCTAGCTACCTATAATTACTTCCCTCTAAACCTCCACCTCCTGCTGAATTGCCAGTCCTGGTCTTATCTCTATACCCCACACCAGTTACCTCTGCACCCCTCTGAGAGCAGGTGCTCTCGTGCTAACTCCTACTGTGACGTTCATACTCCTACTAAGACTTTTTAGATGCCTGAGCAATGCCTGAGCAGAGGAGCTGAGACAGCCACCTGCCAAATGCCTTCTGCCACCTCCTTCACTTCCATCCCCTGGAATGGTGTGGCTGACAGGATGAGGAAAGGTGGTCTCTGAGCAACCCTGCCCTGCTGCTGTCCCAGGGGCTGGCAAGACAGGCAGGTAGTGGAGTAGAGGGCATTTAGCACAGCACCAGCAGTAGCTTTTAAAATCCTTCTCAAGTCTTAGACTTCTGGACTTATTGCCATAATTACCTTTAGCAATAACCCAAGTCATGCCCCTTGTACAGATGTCTGAGAATACAACATAGCAGAAATAAACCAGACCACCAGATAACCAGCTGGATATTGTTTTTTTCCTAAATACACCAATTCCACAGTTATCCCAATGCTTTATAGCAATGCATATGAGAGAAGCCATCATCCAGACTCTTCAGAGCATGAGGCAACGGCAAAATTCAAGAGCTTTGGGGTGTCAGTGTTGCTGGGCTCACTCACCAAATCATGAAGTTGAAATGGGCCTCAGAACATCACCTGCTCTCTCTACCTCTGCCCCAAGGCAGGACCAAGTGCACTCAAATCATTCCTGACAAATGTTAGTTCTAGCCTGCCTCTGAAAACACTCGTGCTGGAGATTTCACAACATCCCTAGGCAAATCCACACCAATGCTTAGGCGAGCCTTCCTATCAGAAAAGGTTTGTGGGGGAATAGGGACTGACATCTAACTTAGTTCTCCTCTGTAATTTAAGCAAGGTACTTTTTGCCATCTACTCTGCAGACATGGAAAACAACTTATATTTTCCTGCTTTACAGAAACTCTTTGTATTTTTTGAGAGCCCACCATATTTTGCCTTTGTGAGGTTTTCATACATACAGATGGAATTTATAGACTCATTGTTTACATCCATGATCTTTAGACTCCCTGAACATGTGCTACAAATACCAAAGGTACATACTTTATCCCCAGATTACAGGTAAAAGTAACTTGGCCCACTTTTTTTCTTACACTGCATATGTCCTAGTCCAACTGAAACCTATTTAAGACAAGCTTTCCATTTTGTCAATATCATTTTGCATTCTAATGCCATTCTCTGGTGTACATGAAACCCTAACAACCTTAGTACTGTTTTTAAGTTTCATATGCTTTTTCTTCTTTGTTTTTTTTTCATCAACCAAGAAATTATTGTAGTCCCTAAACCAAACTAAACGCAGCCCCCATACTCAAGACATGCTTTCAGGTCAATCTCAACTAACAGTAACCATCTTCTCAGCATGGTTTTCCAGTATGTTTGTTTCTAAACATGCATTTTCATGTGAAACTTATTTTTCTAGTTTGCTTAAAAGAAAGTCATGTTAAAAAAGAGGCTGTTCTTCTACATATATAACATTCTACAAATTGCATAGGATGGACATATAACCTTGCTAGTAGTATTACTCTTGGCAGACGTATAGATGCTGTGACAGCGAGACACCAAACAGGAGCAAGTTGTTTCCCCTGGAAAACACGCAAGGGAGTCAGGCAAGCCAAGTCCCTTTACCCTGCGTGTTCCTCAAGAGGCCACCTGAAGATCTTCTAGGTTGCAGAGAAACCCTCTGTTCTAACACTCTCTAAATTACACTTGTATATTTATTTTCTAGATGCCAGATATGCCTTGTACCTCCTGGGAACACTGGCTCCCCTGGTGAGCCAGACAAAGCCACCTGCCTGGGGAGAGGAGATACAATACATTGTGCTTTGGCCTCCCTTTTTTAGCCCACAGCAAATTCTTAGTTTCTGCATTTTCCACAACTGAGTCCAAATATATCTGCAATTAATAATACCAGTGTTGACATCTTTTTGATAAAAATTCAATTTTTTTCTTTGTCAAAGAAAGAAAGGTGATGGAACAGACAATTTAAGGCTTGACTACTCACCTGACAGAAAGTATAACTGTGAAGCTATTTTATACATCATTTACTTGACCTAGTTACAGTACTTCTAACCCCAAATATTCACAAATCATGACCCTGAAATCATGAGAATAAATAAAATTCTAATGTTTTTTAAGTTCCATTTTGCAAATTTTTTTTTGGCATTTAGTTTTGTAATATTTAAATTTCAATAAATAATGCCTGCAAGTTTTCTTCTCTAGAAAAGAGCCGGAAGAGACTGAAGAGAGCGCTGTCAGAATTTTTTCCCCTGAAGTTTCACATCTGAAAGCTTAGATTCTCGAATTGATAAAATTTAGAAGCTTCTCAAAAAATGATAAATACGAACAGGCACTAAGAATTATGAAAAGTGCAGAAGGAGAAGTCGCCTTCTGCAGTAATTGTGACTGACACTTATCACTAGGAGTCATCTGTGGCTCTTAGTTTACCTACTATATGAAACAGGGTTGGCATTTCCCTGCCTACTACCTAAAGAGGTCTTCAGATACTACAACAGAATTGAAGAAAATACTTTTGTTTGAAAAAAAAAAACACGTGGGTCTGATTCATTAAAACATCTTCAATAAAGCTTTCTGGAATAACACTGGAGCAGTATAGGGAAGTATAAAATTATCTAATTTATAGCAAAATTTATTCTTTGCAAAATATCATTGTCTCGCTACATCTCAATGCAGTCTACCTCACTTAAAGGAAGATCACAAATTCAGGACTACTTGCTTTAAACTGTGCAAAAAGATAATACAGAATTTAAATAAGCTTTCTATACATTTCTTAAACAGATATATCAAAAAGACCTGCTAAGCACTATCTTAAAAAGCTAAGATTGTGAGTCAATATCAGACAATATTATTTGTAAGACTACACCATTCATAGACACATCTAACAGATTTATCCCCACCAGGGTCTACAGGACCTTTTGGTTATTTAATCATTAGGTTATTTATTTAAAACTTGAGTTTGGGTATACAATCAGAAAAATTACCTGAATTCCCAGTAATCAAATGTTACTATAGTTGCAACAGAGAACAAGTGATTGGTTCTTACTCAAGGAAGTTTAACTGCTTATTTCTGAAATCAGGCATTTCAAAATAAGTTTCAAACCAAAAAAGGATTTTTGGTTCATTGAAATTTAAAACTTTATATAACTCTTTCGGAATTACTTACAACTGTGCCTGCAGATATAAAAGTGCCTCAACTTTCCTGCTGTTAATTTTTTCCTGTCAAATAGCACTTGTCACAGGAAAAAAGGAGAATATATCACCAAATTTCAGAATTGTGATTCACAGCTGTAGACAAGATGAAAGGCCTATCTATGTAACACATTGCACCAGGTCAATTTAAGGGTATGTCAGTAATGAAACTGAAAGCATGACTATAGCACATGTACATATACACACACTAATTTAATATAACTACATTAAATTAGTAACTGTAGCAGTGAAGATACAGTAGCAGGGATAAAATACAGTTCATTTGGCAACGCGAGATCATACCCAGTGGGACAAAGTTCCTGCTGCTGTGTCTTTACTACTATTGTTAGCCACTCTACCTAGATTAAACCTAGCAGGAGGGGGGCGGTCGGTGCTGGAATCATGCCACTAACTACATACCCAGAACCACAGATTTAAATCACAGATTTGTTGTCAAAACAATGCTCACAGAGATGTCCAGCTAAACCAAATGTGAAAGTGACACAGATAATGCCAAGTATATAATGAGCCATCCAAACCTCAGCTCAGATACTCAGATAGTTCTATTCGGACTTTGAATCCAGTGAAACCTGTGAACCATTAGAGATTATACACAATATTATTATGCAATTTGCATTCTGGCTAATTTTTAATTTCCTAAAATATCTGACTATTCAGTATGTAGAAGAAAGCCACTTAAAAAGCTTTTAGGATTATTTCACCTCTAAGTGGCAGCTCAGCCCTGATGTCAGCTGGGGTCAGCACGGGAACAAACACAGCTCCACTCCAAGCAGCCCACAGCTGATGTTGGCAAAGACACAGACAGAATAAAGATTTTACATGTGCAAGCACTTAATGGCTCGCCTTCCTCAAAGAGCCACAGAAAGCGTCAGTTATTCTCTTTCAGTAAGCCTCAAATCCAGCATATGGACAATCACACAGGACCACAGAGGTCTCTGTTACCTGCTGCTATTCACTGCATGTCTGTTCAGAGCCTGATGGGCTTCCTTCCCTGACTGACAGCTCAATTTCTGGGCTGTCAGCAGGCTCTGCCCCGAGCTGGAGGATATCACTCAGCCCAGCCATCACTCCTTGAAGACACAGGTCTCAAAATCAGGACTGCAAGACTGAATCATGGACTGTCTCTTGGGAAAAGGAACATGGGAGGACCTCATAGTGACAATGAACAGTCTCAATCTCACCTATGAAGAAAATATTTGAATGAGAAAATGATCTGTATAAAATCTTCAGGATTTGCCCCAAAGACAAAAAATAGTATTGAACTGAAAATTGAATGAGAAACGGCAGGAGGAAACTCACTTTCGTTAATGTAGCTGAACACCACGTATATTGCAGCAAACAGTCCAAACTAGTGCAAAGATATGCCATTACATTGAGGAGCTATAAATCTGCTTTCATCTGAGTTAATTTAGCACCAATTTTTAAAAGCACCATTTCATAGTTTCCACATACATACTTCTACAAATATTTGCATGGATACTTTCCAAGCTGGGAATCACCATCTATTATAAATACTCATGACATGTCATATGTGTCTTTATGATATTACATCCTTACAAGTTTTATTTTTGACCTTTATCTGAATTCAATGTCAATTCAGGGGAACATTATTACAAAGAAAGGTTTTTGAAATACTGCTTCCACTCAGCTTCCACTGAGCTGTATCTCAATAAGATTCCATTCAATGAAACTTGTAAAAAATGTGCCTTGTTTAAGCTTATTATCTATAGATAGAAACCTAATAGCAAGCACTTGATGTATTTACACCATCAAGTATCACATAACGCACATGAAATGATACCTAATTCCTTAACAGTGGTATATTGTAGTCTGGTGATACAGTATTTTCACAGCAATACAACTTCAGTGCAACAGGAAACTACTCTTGCTTTAACCGTTTTTAGTCTCTGCATTAGAAGTTCCAGTGTTTTCACAGTTTTGAAAAGACTCTTCAAAGTTAGAAAATAGAAGTTAATCTTTCAAAGAATAATAAATGAAGGAACATAGAAACAGTCCTCTGTATCACCCTTTGCACCTATGTCCATGCTGAAAGAAAGAATTGTTCTCGGCAATCAAAAGGAGCCTCTATGATTAGGTGATCGTATCCAGAAGTAAACATCTGAGGGTTAACCTTTGCAACACAAAAAATACCCTTTAGTTAGGGGATGGTCCTGGAACAGCATGAAATTAAACAGGCAGTATAAGTAAGTAGCTACACTGTTTCACTGTTACCTTCCCAGATTTTGTGACTGGTATTATTTAATTTGCTAGCTACAGAGATAGACAAGGTTATTACTTCTACTGCAAATGTACATAAGAAAAAGGACTTTTAAACAACAACACACAAACCTTTAGGTCCATGAAAATACAAAAAGGGCAGAAGCAAAATTTTCAAAATTCACATTAAATTTATCTTTAACATCTTCCTGTTACCATAAGATGCTAATATGAATGAGACAGTAAACTGAGCCCATTTAAACAGCCCTGCCTACCCTAGCCCTATCTGTCAGTAAAACTCCGAAGGCACAAGGGGAAAATCACTGACCAGGGTGACCCCACTGATCCCACACTGGAGACTGATGTCCTTCCTGTATCTGAGGACAGTAAACGTTATTCCTTCAGTTTGAGGTTAAACTAGTCAGAGCTTCTGGAAATACAAGTGTCTAGTGAGGACTCCTTCCTTCCTCAGCGTACAATCCAGATTCGGGCTCACACTTTCTAGATAAAGTAGAGCATAGCTTTGGGAGGGCCATCTAGTTTTCATTTTAAAGTCCTTTAGTGATGGATTATCCACTGCATTCTTTTTTTTTTTTTTTTTTTCAATAATCAATCCTGCAATGATTTTTTCCTACTATTTAAAAATAAATAAATAAATTTTTAAAAATTATCAACCTTCATTGCTGGTATTTTCAACTTTCTTCTTTGATCCACAGGTTATTTTCTTGCTTTTTCCCCCTACTTTAAAGAGCACGCTCAACAGAAATTTTCTCCACATGCATGGAGTTACAGACTGATCAAGTAACATCTTGGTATTTCTGGCAGAAAACCAAAAGATAATGTTTCCGAGGCCTTTCAGGATGTATTGGACTTACATGCCCAGGTTTTGGTGTCTGTTGGCTGCAGGGGTCTCCGTGAGGCGAGGCTGGGGCTGCCCAGTGCCAGAAACAGCCGGTTCCAGCTGGTTCTGGCCGGCTCCTCAGGGGCCCCACAGCCAAGATGGCGGCACCTCTGTGGAAACCCGCCCTCCCTGTCCTGATCCTGACCCACAGCCGGCGGCACAGGAGGGGCTGCGCGGCTGGACACAGCAAAGTCTTCAGGTAATAAGCGAAGGGTATAGGTTTAGTACAGTAACATTAGAATGCCTTAACTTATAACTATAAACATACAAAAGGAAACAAACCAACCCTGTGCACTGATTTTTTATTTATTTTTTCAAAAGCTTTCTTCTAGAAAAACAAAACTTTCATTTGAAGATAAACGCTAAACAGTAAATTATGCAGCTTATCCAACAAATAATCACATAATTTCTCCTAGAGCTGACTTTAAAACTATCACCACGGCACACAGTATTGCCTCTGCTTGTACTAGGGATATTCAAACATGCAACACAAATTTAAAAATAAAAACTCTAAAGAATTGTATTCATTTTTTTAAAAAATTCATGCAACTGAATGAAGGAAAGTACCTGTAACGATTTTTTCCAGAAAAAATTACTAACTTACCAGAAAGGTTAGTACTATTATTATGAAGGAGTAAATGCCTCAACCATATGGAATGAAAGTGCAGCTTTTGTAAGGAGTAGCAGGGTATTCCAGAGAGGCTGTGATGGTTGTGGGTAGGTATCACCTCCGTAAGTCTCCTGACCTCAGAGATTCTGACTTTGGTAGCAGGCTTAGGAACAAACCTTAAAGCCTAATGAACACTTCTTGAACCCAAAACCTCTCCAAAAGAGATCAAGGATTATGTCCTCCAAGGTGATTTTGAATCTGCCCAAACTCTGATCAAAATGATATGCTAAAAACCTTATTTTGCATCTGAGGTGAAACCTTGGCTCATTTGTACTGTTTATCTCAATACTGCCACATGGGTCTTGAAAAAGGTGAGACTTTTCTTGAAGCGTCACACCAGGACTGTCACTACTACAAATAGCTTCACGGGTCAGCACAGGGAGCTGGAGAGGATTATCTTGATACACAAGAGATTAACAATTGAATTTTTCTCTCTACTACCTCAGCATAAAACTAGAATAGTGATATCAATTACATTAAGACTTACCCAGCAGTAATGCTAGAAACTTGCCATATTTTGCACACACATAGACACACAAACTTTACCTCACTAAAACTCATTTTAAAACAGTAAGTGATTGAAATGATTGTGTAAACAACCTCCGCTGCACTCTGATTCTGAATTGGGCCCACCTCAGAGTTGGCTGTATGAGAAAGAATATGTTTCAATTAGAATCTGTAACTCAGCTGGCTACCAAAAACATGGATTCAATAAAGACACCGGTTTCATGGTATCTAATTCCTCCCTGACCTCTCCCCGTTGCAGTCTGTGAGCAGCGGGTCTCATTGCCTCCCATAAGCGATTACAGCATCACTCTTCCCCTTCTTGGTAATACTCCCTCAGCTCCACCAGGAAATTTTACCCTTTGCCTTCCAGGTGGTCTGATGGATACAGATCTAATACAAGTGAGAATAATTATTCTCAACTCATAGTTAGCTTCAAAAATACTATCTTTTTTTTTTTTTTTAAATATCTGACTTGAAGTACTTTTCTGACCAAAAGCTTGTCTGCTTTTCTATTGGCAGCTATACCGACAAACATTTCTCACCACAGTTAAAACTGGTTTGCCAGTGACAAAAAACCACAATGTCACTTTGTAAATGTGTTTTTTTTTTTCATATCATCCAGACTGTCATATATAGCGAGAAAAATTGGAAGAAACGATCTACAGAAAAAGCCAAAATCAGTTCAGAGCACTGAGAAGTGGCACAAGTTACTCACAAGTTCAGTGATTTCCAGAAATAAAGTATTTCCTAGAGTAGATAGAGCGGTTTATCAGACAAGTCATACCTGCTGTTGATTTCTTTAAAAGATCTCCCTTCAGACTGAAAGGTTCGTCTCTCCCTAAATGTATGTGGTATGTGTTAAATTTCTAGCTTCCACTTCTGCCTCCCTCACTTTGAACAAGCAACATTTAACTTGGCAAGAGATTGTGCAAGTACAGTCCTGCTCCTACTATGGGCAAATTCAGTCTTGCCGTGGACTTCAACAGAATCACAATCATACATCACATGCACAATTCACTGCTCCTTAGTAAAGATTTTTTTTTTTTAAAGCTGTTGAAAAACATTAAAAGAATTCAAGTAAAAGAGTGTTTGTAACCAGATTTCCTGGAGATAAATGAAAGACATACGTTTCCATGACTGCCAGCCTACTAAATTTTGCAAGCATAAATATTTACCTAAGACTAGGGGGTGGGGAAATCAGGAAGAAAACCACTATCTAGACCCCTCAAAGTTTAAATACTGTAACACAGAGGTCATTATTTATAAATAGAAACAGAGAACACATCTTTTCTATGGATGTTTCTATCATGCTTTTCATCCACTCCATATGCCTTCTATTATTACCATTCTTACACCAGAAAATAATTTCTATGTCACTTGCTCACACTGTATGCATTAATTTTCTTTAGACTTTCTTGTGGTTATTGATTTCCTGCTTTGTTGAAGTGGCTTTGTTTCTTTCTCAGCAGGCTATCCATTTTAAAACAACAGTTGTTCAACAAATAAAAAAATTATATTCTAAAATTAAATTAGTTTTATCTACATTTATTTTTATCTGAGTTAAATGCAAGTGACACATTTCCCCTAGAAAAAGGAAATACTTAATGCCTCCCAGCATGCAAAGCAAACCAAGTAAATTTTTTTCTTTTCTAATAAGACATATTTATTTTTATGACTGGAAACATGAAAAAGTAAAGTATAAATACAGCCTCTTTTGTATTCTTATGTTGTAATCACTGCTGTGGCCAGTGTTTTAAAATCAACAAAAGAGGATTATCTGGTCCAGAGCCAAATTCATTTAAGTCCTATTCGCTACATTCAAAATCATCAAAAGAGTCTTTTTATTTTTTCCTTTCAATGCAAGTGGGATCATGCTCTAACACTGTAATCATCTATCCTGCTAAGCAGAGCAAGTTTACTATCCTCTGCCACTGGACCAGTCTGAGAGACACAGATTTTACATGACAAGGAAGAGGCAGATGAATACAAATATCATTTAATCAACTACAAAACCAAGGAAAAGAGGCGTGTTTGCAGAAGGTGACAGTTCTGACATGTGCTACATCCTCTTTTGATGCTGTAGTTCGACAAATGCCAGTTCTGGAGTTCTGAGGATTGTTTTACTCCTCGATCCTCCAATGTGCTTATTAACTTAAGTGAACTACAGAAAAAGAGCAGGGAAGCATGTAACCGCAATATTAAGACAGAATTCTTGTCAGATTTGTTGCTAAAAGCATATTACCAAGTGCCAGTTATTAGGACTTCAAGAGCTCCTGTATATTCTCTTTCTCCATGTTCTCTAACAGACCCTTCTTTCTGAATGGCAGGTGTTCAAGTGTTCAAGTATCATCTTCTTTATCATTCTGTCTTTAAAGAAAAAGCATGTATCTCCTGCTTATGCACGAGAATTCTTTTCAAAAACAATGGGCTTTATATTCTTCATCCAGTTTTTGAAGAAAAAAATATAAAACTCCTTCTATATTGAATACATTATTCTGTTTGGGGAAGGATATTTTCCTGAAGGACTCATGGGGTAACTACATTGCCAAACAGCAGATAGAGGATTCTTCAATGCATTTAAATCAGGAGGACACAGATGTGGGACTACATCTTTCATTGCCAAACTGGCAGAAGAACAAGTAACAAGACAGTGAAAGATCCAGGTGCACCCTCCACATTGGGACTGCACAGGCATGTATCTCAAAATTATTTTGTAGGTGCGTGACAAATTAAAAGCATTTAGAAATTTCACCTCTTTTTAGGCTACAGCCATGCAAGGAGAGAAGAGAAACAATGGTAACCAACCAAAATGGTTGTGTAAACCAACATCCTGAATACTGCCACATCCAGCTTAGAGACACTGCACAGCTCACATTCCTTTGCATGAAATATTCAGGTATCAGCTACCCATGTAACTCTACCGAAGATGAGGATTAAGCAAACATGTACTGACTTTCTGGAAATTCAATACATCATAATTCAAAACCAGAAGTTGTTGCCTATCTAGGAATAACTCATCATAAACAGTAACACTGCTGCTATAAGCAACTTACATTGGGACACAATCCTGTGCTAAGGGGCAAGGAATGCAGAACAGAGAGATGACCAAAAGGAAAGACACAGCTCAGTATCTTTAAGGGCTGTGAATCCTTCACTGTCAATATCTGGCCTTTACAGTCAGATTATTTGCAGAAGAGTGAAGAACCTGACTTCAAACTACTCACAACATTGTATGAGGACTAACAGACCAGGCATAAAATGATGATCTTTTGATATGGAAACATTTTGATAACAAAGCTACAGTTCACTAAGATGAGAACCTTTCTCATGAACACACGCACACAAGAAAACAGATATATTCATTGAATAAAGTGTTTCCTATAAACACACACTATGTATCTCTTCAGCATGACAGATGACAGCAATATCTGTTAGATATTTACCGCCTTTTCAAAATGTCAACAATCCTCAAACCTAAATGGTGAGCAACAAAGCTGTGTCATTTATGCTTATAGCAAATAAATAATTGCAGTAATAGTAGTAATAATACACAGAAATTTCATCTGTAGAGTTCAAAGTATTTTCTGTCTATCATTGTCATTATAGACAGAGAAATACAGATCTACAAGGTGGAGATCACCCTGAGCTGCAGGTAGACATTATAATCCCCGGTCCCCAACATTGGCCACTTATAGTCATGAAATCCAACTGATCATAGATATGATACTTGTATGGTCCCCAGGAGCTCTCATATGAGCTTGGATCCCCCACACAGACCAAACCCATTCTGCAAAGACAGGTACTTTTAGAAACATTTACAGATGGGTAAACAGCAATGCCTGGGGAGGCCCCTCATGTTACTCTGTGGAGTAACTGGGTGTAAGTTTACAAAACCCTACACAGGAAAAAGAAAATGATTTATAAGTATGCAGACTAAATTTAAAAAGGAAATAGGTTTTGAAAAAAGTTTGCAGGATATAGGAAATGAAAAGAAAAAATGTTTTTATTCAGTTTCCTGTTTAGATGTATGGATAGATTTGACTTCAAATAGACGAGCCACACAGAAGTTTAGTTTATAAGGGTCAGATGGTAACAGTTTCTGTTTAATCCTTGATTTACATTAACTTACAGGAAAATTAATGATTTTAAACAGGCATCAAAGTGAGGCTGGTTTTTGCATTTCTTTAACTTTGCTTGAGGAACAATTGTTTCCTTTAAGTTAGTGATTGTGTTTAACTTAAACTACTCATTTAGCCTTCAGGCACAGCATATTATGAGTTGTTTTTCAATGAACATTAGCCCCTTAAGAGTGCAAACTCTTTGACAGCTCTCTTAGATTCTTGCACTTACCTGAGGATTTCACAAAACCACTCTTCAGAACTGCGCACATTATAATTTACACATTAAAACAGCAGGTTTTCACCTTAGGTCTGCTGCCAAGAATAATCTTTCATAGCTCTTTTATCTTTTTGTAAGAACATAATTATAAATGTGCAATTAACAGCCAAAGAAAGGTCTTAAGAAAACTCTTAGAGTAATATTGCCTACTTTAATGCCTCAACCAGATGGTGGCTCAAAGAAAGTGATTTAAAGAAAACAAATAAAAAGTCACATTTTCAGGCTGGAATGATGTGTCAAGTGTAAAACTTGAGATATTAAAGCAAGAGTGTTACAGGTCTGTCTAACCACCAGAAGTGTTCTCAATTTTTTTGTTTTGCTGTTGGGCAGACTAAGGAGTTGTAAACATCATTTCTGATACACATCAGTACAAAAGCATGGAGACACCATATGCGAAAAGAACTATTTGTTGCATTTTTTCCATGAGTAGAGCCCATCCAGTGACTGATTTTCCCCAAGGATGAATAATACACTCATTTTTGTCTTTTGTTAAAACTTGAATTTGTACAGTCTAATCCTGGAGTCTTTTCCTTTAAAAATACAGGTGCTTCCCTTTTACTAATTAAACATGAGTACTGTGTAATTGTTGACATTCTCAAACTGGTGTAATCACGTTGGACTAAAGGGCTGACAGAATTTCCAGCTTCGCTTTATTCCAGATAACATTAAGATATTTTTTTTAAGCTGTAGAGAAATTATGTAAGGTGACCCTCCCATTTGAAATGAACCAGCAACATTATTTTACAGTCAGGCCATAGTGCTACAAAATATCCGCTTGGAACTATTTAACTTAGGAAAACTATCAAATGCATCACAGAACGAGCAGACTGATTTGACAATAAACTCAACTGCTTAACTTAATTCCACAGCGATGGTCATCTGGACTATTCTTGTGCACATAATTTAACATGTCCCACTGTTAACAATTTCTATCATTTTAGATATAAATTTCTTTTAGAGTTTTAGGGTTGGGGTTTTTTTAAATAAATTCAGCAGAGAAGCAATAGCTATCTTTCCTCAGAGTTACTAGAAAAAGAAAGTAAGCTCAAATCAGCAACTATCTGAAACATAAAATCAGACTCGCGCTATTTTAAGAGATAAAGACGAGCAAATATCTACCATTTTTCACCTGCTGCCACTGTGTGAGTTCTCCCCCACCCCGGGTGTTAGAGACACTGTTCTGGGTTAGCAACAGCAGCAACTAGTACTCAGCATGCAAACAATTAACCTTCAAAAAGGAACAGATTGGTATTCTTTAAGAATATTGGTTCCTTTATTTCAGTATTCAAAAGAAAATCTTAAAAAAAATAATGAGATCTACAGAACTGCCATCTTCAAGGTGACCCCAGTGGCTCTGCAGTGTGCCAGGGACTCCAACTTACCCTCTCCTCGAAGAGCTGTCCAAAAGCCAAGCCCAAGACCTAAGGGCCTTCTGCAGTTTCAATACCACAGTAAGCTTTTATTCTGTTTCCAATACCACAGATGCTCTTATCAAAGTCAAAGGTAACTTCATAGAGAGCCTTTAGCTGTACCCTATATGTCATGGCATAAACCAAAGTATGCAGGAATAGAAAGCATTTCTGTAAGACAGATACATGAACAGTGTCTGGAACATCAGAAACACAATTACCACCTGTGCTCCCTACACCACCACTACAATCTTGTGAAGTTTTAGTTAGCATTTTCTTACATGATAAGCTTACAAAATGTATTGAAGTTGGAAAGCACTGTTCATCATCAAAAAGTGTTTGGATTGTCTTTTAATGCCTGTATTACAGAGACACTTAAATAACCACAAGAAGAAAAATTCACCCCGCACTGCAACTGAAATCATGAGGGGACAGCTTCAATTCTGTATGAACAATACATACAAACGCACCCGTCACCTTAGTGCAAAAATGTACAAATGCAGAAGAAATTGCTTCTATATTCTAACTAATTTTATCTTTTATTAAAAACAAACAGCAAGCAAAACCCGAGTTCAAGCACTGTAATTAGCTTCCAGGCCAATGAGTTCTTTTCTCTTAATTTTAAAAATAGCTTTTATTGAGAAAATACTTTAAAGGAGTCTAGATAAGGTAGCATGAAAATCTGTTCTATGTTAGTGTCCAGTCTAGGTAGGTCTAGGTACTTACTGACCTGAAGAGATAACTTCTGTTTCTGATAAATAGTTAAACAACTATAAAGAGTATGATCTCAGGCTGCTGACAGCAGACAGTTGCATTGCCATTAGGCAGAATCAAATCTTTCTAGAAAAGAGACTTGCAGAATTAATTGGTATATGGGGAAACAAAGAAGCAGCACACTTAGACTGTAATTTAAAAAGAAAAATCAGCTAACAGAGTGCCTTGTTCTAATAAAAGATTAGTATGGATGCAAGCACTTGTGGACTGAAACAGAGCGAATGATGGTATGGAGAGAAGCTACCTTGAAGATTCAGCAATAAATTGATTTGGCTCTAACTCGATCTAGTATCTTCATAAACATTCTAAAAAGAAAGCAGAAAAGTTTAAACAAATGATGATTCAAGGATTGGAGCATCTCCCTTATGAAGAAGGCTGAGAGAGCTGGGACTCTTTAGTCTGGAGAAGAGAAGGCTGGGGGGAAACCTTATCAATGCCTATAAGTACCTAAAGGGTGGGTTGAAGGAGGAGGGAGCCAGACTCTTTTCAGTGGTTCCCAGTGAGAGGACGAGGGGCAACAGGCACAAGTTGGAACATAAGAGGTTCCACTCAAATATGAGAAAAAACTTCTTCACGGTGAGGGTGACAGAGCCCTGGAACAGGCTGCCCAGGGAGGTTGTGGAGTTCCCTTCTTTGGAGATTTTTCAAGACCCACCTGGATGCTCCTGAGTAACATGCTCTGACAAGCTCTAGGCAATCCTGCTTCAGCAGGGATCAGCATAGATGATCCCTATGGTCCCTTCCAACTCTAAAAATTCAGTGAAATTCAGTGAAAACCTCACAGAAGAGATGGCATTGACGGGAAACAGGAAACACTGCAAAAACCTTCAGTAAGATCTGAATGAATATAAGCAGCTTAAAAATTAATTTAATTTTTTTTAAAAAGCAAAATTAAGTGTGAAAAATATTGAAAATGTAGTTCTCAAAAAGAGAGGCAACATCTGTAATGTTAATATGCTGAGAGACATTTAGGTGTTATAAAAGATTGCAAATTAGGCAGATGTGATAAAACAAGGAAAATATCCAACTTTGTGCTGGGCTGCATGCCTAGAAGCATCATTTCAGAAAAGGAAGAAATTGCCCTAACTCATCTGCTCCTGTATGGCTATACTGGAACTATGTATTTCTAAGCAAACTAATTACAAGAAAGATATTACCAAGCTAGAGGGAATTGAAAACACAGCAGTCAAAATGATTAAGTCATCAGAATGAGCTGATTTAAAATGAAAGATTAAGATTTACATTACCGTATTCTATTTGGTAAATAGCAAATGTGAAAAGAATGTTCAAAATAAAACAATACATCTAAGCAAATCTTGGCATATGCCAGCAAAAACAGTGCAACACTGGTCCAAAGGCACTGTAGAGATCAATTACCATTTCAAAATCAGAAATGGTATAAAGGCACAGAATATCCCAAAACCCTGTGGGCCACCTGTGGGACGGAGTTGGGAAAGTGAAAGGAACAGGTTAAAGTTTCACTGCCCTGATTATACTACTTTGAGAAACAGCCTTTGCAGAGTTTGCACCAGTTCACGCTTCTGGCCATTATTTCAGAATACCTGAAGAGGTATTTTAGATTTAAAACATACAGAACAGAGATTTGCACTGGACATTACTTTGTAACGATGTGTAACAAGCTTGGTTTTCCTTCTGAGAACAGCAGTGCTACACCACTTTCTCCTTCAGTATTGCTCACTGCTGCTTCTTAGCTTTAATTGTACAGCTTTTCCTTAAGCAAATATTAACGACAGAATAAATTCCTTAGCTAACTGAAAAGGTTATTTTCCAGTGATACTTAAAAGAGCGCAGTTATTCTAAAGCATTATTCTACCATGACTAACTGACATTAAAAGAAGTGTAAAGTACATAACTTGATTCTTTTTCAAATATATCAGAAGCCATTTATTTTCAAATCACATAAAATCTGTCTGGGATGAAATTCTGCTTAGGTTGCACTGCTGTAATCTCAAAGGAGAACATACAAGAACATTTTTTCAGCAGTTCATTGCAAGCCCAAATTTTTTCAGGAAATCTCAAGGTTTGATGCTTGGTAAGCATGTTCTCATTCTGTTTATTTATACATTGATTTTTATTATCATTGAGTGTAGACATTTCCTAGGGAAAAAAAAAGAAGAAAAATTATGAAGCCTTTTAAATTTTTTTTTCTTATTTTAATTTCTTAAAACATGCTTTCCTTAAACAGTGGAATGGACTTCATTTTTAATATTTCATTATTTTTCTGGACTATGCTCATTTTTAACTTTCTAATAGTGATAAGAGTGATTTTGCATAGTGTAAAAATGATTTTAAATTACTCAAGTTTCATTTTCTTAATAGTAACATGTTTTCAGGTCAGTTATAAATAGGTTGAGTGTGATCACACACTTCAGAAAGCATACCCCTTCTGTTTTGGACCAAATACTGGTATCCCTATTCAACCCTACTATAGTACAGTTTGATAGAAATGTTATCATGTACCTGAACAAGATTGACCCTATAAAATGCTGCAACCCTCAAAACTCCTGGGAGTAACAGACAGAAATTCTCTTTGCAAGTCTGTGCACCAAGTAAGAACTCCAGGATTATCCTTGTGTGCATTTCTTAATAGAATTAAACTTTGGACCACCATAAATTATTCAAATAGACCTAATTACAATACATGCATACTGCCTTATAAATCGATGCTGAGATTGAATTAGTTAAATATATTAGACCTCAGTTTCTGAAAGCCTTTGGAAGAAATGAGCACTTGTGCCTGCACTCATTTTATGATAAGCTTTATCAACATACTATATCAATATCAGAAAAAGAAAAAAAAAAAGTATCTGAAAATGATTTAAAAAGCCAAACAAAACTGAACATCAATTCTAACTTCACAGCTAAAAGAATACACACTGACTGCTGTACACATTGAAGTCCAGAAAATTTTTGCCATATATTTTTAACATTTGCATTTTTAGCAAAGACATTTGGACCTATCATATTGTACGGGAGCCTAAAATTAGTATTAATTATCAGGATCCAACTGAGTTTCACAAACTGCAGCCCCTTACTTACTGATGCCAAACTAAAAAGACATTAGGCAAAATTAAAAGTGAGAGAATCAACACAAAGATGTTCAGAAAAAAAATGCACTGGCTTTTTCTCTTTTCTATATTTGAATTTTACCTTTATCAATTGTATATACACATTTTCCATTGCTAGACTTTCTATGGTTTCAGGCTTTTTTAAACTTGATCTTTTCAATCTTGTGATTTAAAATAGCTCTTGATCTTTAGCAACATAAAACCAAAAATGTCTGGAAAGACATTTAATTCAGTACTATGTTCTTATCTATACAGCTATTTTTATTGGAATTTTATTTTTAAAGTTTTAAAGTCTGGAGTTTTAAATGCAGGCATAATTACAGGAAACATGAATTTATTAGAAACAGGTCAACATAATTAAACAATGAAGTAACAAAATATCTAACTAACATTATCCATCAGTGTCCAAATGTAGAAGATTTAATGATGTACAGAAATGACTTTGCCTTCACATAATTCCTCCCAGATCCTACCATGTAAGGGAGATACTGTGAAATATAGAACGCCCAGAACAGTGCAAACGGCGGGGGAGAGGGGAAGAAGGTGACAAATACCACAAAGCTCTGCCTACAAAAAACAGTAAAAAAAAAATAAAAAACCAATAGTTTAAACTCACAGAGGGTTGCACCACTTAATGAGATTATTTCTCAAACTTTTGGCAACTCCTTCCAAGCACACTTCTGGTTCCCTACTAGGGTGATGTTTTTCCTCAGCAATTTTTTTTAAAAGCAGAGATTTCTATTTGCTACCACAAATGTTTTCCTGTTGAACCTCAAAAATATCACTCACTGTTGTATGCAGTCTGCCATCCCATTTCAAGAAATTCCTAGTCCTTAGCCTCAATAATAAAAAAACCCAGCATATCTAGAGATTTTGTTTATTTTTTGGCATTAAAAAATACAGTAATTACAGCAACTGTAAGTTTGTTCTTTCATCTGTTATCACGGTTTATGCAACAGCCAATACTTTCAGATAATAACCCCTAATTCTGATAACTAAATATCTTTCCAACTGCCATGCAAAAAACACAGGAACAGAATGAAAACAGTTGACCAAAGGCTGTGGTTAAGTACTTGCACCAAAAAACTGATAAATGCAGCACGGTTGCGTATTGTACTGAATTTACAAGAGCGGTCTATTTTGTAATTGCATTACATCAGGAGTAAAAATTTTACTTAAGATAGCTAAAAATAAGACTCAAAATCAATTTTCTTTTCCACATTAACATTTCTAACCAACATCTATCCCAACTGATCAGTATTCCACAACTATTTGCTTATAGAATATCTCCCCATAGTCTCTGCTCTTGGTCTCGGTGGGTGTGAGTAGGGTGGCAAGATGCAAATGGAAATACTACTGACAAATATGTAAAGGGCAACAACATATAGATGAGTACATCAGGGTCTTACTGAATATGTTTAAATTATTTGCTAAGTTATGCTAAAAATTAATACCTGCTTCACTTGAAATTAATTTCCTTTTTCTTTTTCTGGTTTTGTGTGTTTCTAGATAAAACATACTGATGTTTTCTTTGAATTTGAAAAGTGTAATGGAGCTCAAGAAATTTCTCTGCTGTGATCAATCATAATTTCATGTCCTGCATGCAAAAAACCACTGACCATCCACGGCACACAGCAGGACCCTTCCTGTCATACCCTGCCCTCTACAATGCTATCGGGCCTTACTAGCACAATGTGGTTAACAGCATTTTTGATGAACATGTTTAATTCTGAAATGTATCAGTGTACCATGAAAAGCAAAAAAGCATTTTAAAAACTGTTCAGCAAAATGTCAATCTACCTAAATTTTCACCTGTTTTGAGCAGTGCTTCAGAACATGACTCTACAAATTCATCTGAATATTAGTTATATAGTTATTTACCATGGCTTTCTTGTTTCAATTGAAGGTCTTTATGAAGGGACACTTTTTTTTCTGTATCATTTTAGACAGTTGATTAAGATAGAGTGAGTAGTTATTTTGCTTAGCTTAATTGCCTCTTTTCAAAAAGAATTTTAAGACTATGGCACTATACAGGTCTATCTATGACTTTTACACATATTTAAATTCCATGCAAAAATCTCTTGCTATCTTCTTATACTGTCTTCCCATCTTACTGGTTTTGTTTCTTCCAGACTAATAAACTTGGCCCAGCAAGACACTGAAAGATGTACTGAACTAATAGTACCCGTGGTTCTGTTGGCTCTGCCTGAACTACCACCACTTGCTTCAACTTCAGCAACTGCTGAAGTAATTTTCTGGGTCCAGGGCAGGATAATCTGTCCCTTCCAGGATCAAGGAAATTAGGCACCCACTATTTATACTCTAATACCTCAAAGTGCTCTACAGATGTAGATAATCTCCTGCAGCTGCTGTAAACCGGCCAAGGCAGCCATGCTGGGATTCAACTCTGACTATCCTAATAGAAACAATCAAATCACCATATTTGGGATAACAATTAAAGCAATAGTAATCATTAAAATGCAAATACTTGGTTTTAGATGTTTAAGATATCTTGTGAATGCAAAACATTAAGTTAAACATTTATATACGCTTTAACTCATTTTAAACATAAAGGAGCAAGTGAGATACATGCACTAGTTCTTTCAATTCAAACAAGTTTCATGGCACTTCTATTTGATTACCATTATAATTAGATTTATCTAACACAGTCCCTAAAACATAGGCATTCATATCCATAGTTTTTGTTCAATTAGAGTTCATTAGAAAAACAGTAAATAATGTGTTTAAAATCAGGATTTTGTCCCTTCCTAAAGTCTCATAAAGACAGCAGCCAAAAACTGAGTAAGTCAGGGTGCCTTTGAAGATATTTAATTAAAATCTAATCCCACATTCTTAAAGGCTCACATAAATTAAGCTGTCATTCAGGAGATTTATGCATTCACATTTGCATATTACATACAATTCATCAATTACTCATGTTTGAAAGCAATGCCTTTCTCAGGGAGCGGGGCTGCCAACAGTGCCAACAGGCGCACGGAGATGCACCGCCTGCACCCGCTGGTACCTTGGAGAAAGCCTCTTCCATATGGCTGATCTTCTTCTGCCGGCACACACCGCCCCAAGCACGCTAACAGATACCTGACTTGAACATGATGGATTCTTTTCAGCTCAATCTGTCAGCTAAACATGAACATTTCGGGGAGTCTTCAAGCAACCAGATCAGAGAATCAATATTCTCCATATCACAGAAGGAAGCTTCACAAAACACCCACTAAGTCGCCTGATTCTGCTAGAGGAAGCCAAGTCCCCTCTCCTAGATTTTCTCAAATTCAGACCTAGGAAATTTTCCCCAGACTTTTCTATAGCTTTTAAAAATGTTCTTAGATAGCCATAGCTCATATATACGTGTAGAACATTTTGCTTTAAAAGCACCACTACCGTTTTGAGCTAAATGAGAATGTATTCATAATTGCTTTATACTTTAATACCCATATTTGTATGAACCGACACCAGCGCCGGAGCAGAGCAGGCATGCTGAAGTGCCCACACACACATCTGACATTTCTTGGCCTATCTGAACCATGTTCCCTAATCCCTACAGCTACTTCCTCATAAGTGTCTATACATCACAGCCCAATATAATTTTCCTTATTCATCCAACTGCAGTCATATGATGACAGGATGGGCATACCTTTAATAAGAATTCCTCCAAGAAACCATGAGAACATGACCTATGTGCAAATGAAAGGCTCAAGCTACGTGGTGGTGGGAAATCATATCCAATGCAGAGTTACATATCCATCTTCTAAATCAGTTTTGTACTCTTGTTTTTTTTTTTAGGCTTAATCCACGATCATCAAGCATCTAACACTGGGAACATAAGGTAATTTATGACTTGAAAATTAATCTGTGAAACAAATTTCTTCCTTTTGTACAACACTTTATAAAAACGCACAATTGGCTAAATATATGTATTTTTAATTCGATTAATTTTTTTAATGGCTTGTCATACTGGTGGATGAAGTATCAATAAAACCTCCATTCCGCATTATTTTGATCAGTTGCAGCTTCATATTACTCTGCTATTTGTAGAGCATAGAGTCTCTGGAACAAGCTTCCCTGTCAGTCACTGGGTAATGAATTCCTGTGCATCCAACATAAACGCAGCAGTTTAAGACAAGAGCAACAGCAAACCACAATGCCCCTCCTTTGGCTGTTGGGTTTTTTTTTCCCTAGAAATGTATTTTTATTTTTTGGTGTGAATTAACAGACTGATTACTAACATACCAAAGGACAAAACTGCCAAAAGAAGGTGGCATTTTGTAAGGTCCTCACCCAGCTTTTGCACCTAAGCACTGACCTGCAACACATCCCTTAGCCCAGAATGAGACCTCGTAGAGCCAACACTGTTAATGTGCGAAACCAATCGACTTCATTATCTGCAGCCTTAACTGGGTCCTAAATTCAAATCTCAAAGGTGAAAGGCTAATACTATAACCACTTGTTACCCTGTCTTGTTACCAAGCCACTTCATTTCTAAACAGCCATTGAGCTTTTGCTCTATTTATTGTATATTTATGTTATTAAAACTAGACCATTATTTATGTTCTTCCACCAAATGTTTAAAAAAACAATTACTTTAAACAGTTCTTTTTCCATCTAGCTATTATCTGCTATTAAAGAAATTGCATAAAATATAATAGTATAACAATTTGTGAATACTTTATAATTTTTTGGTAAGTTTGAGTAAAATGAGTTAGTGCAACAACGGGTAAGTATCACAGTTGATGTAAGCACCAACTTCTTAATGATCTCTGACCCACGAGAAGTGACTTAGTTATATCACACCTCTGAAACCCTTCTGCTCAAGAGCTAAGACATCCTGAGGCAATCACGGAGCATGATGCTGTCCATTTATTAACTTTCCTTTAATAACAGAACACTTCAGCATGCTTCCAGCATTCTTCAGAAGCATTAAATTCACTTTTACAATGCAAAGATATCTCTCTTCAAAATTTCACAGACCCTACATATTGAGCCATTTGTCCATTTCAAAGGAGACCCAGACAAGGAAATGCAGTTATGTCCTCTTTCATAGACTCAGATGCTTTGTTTGTATTATTTTGGGGGGTTTAATGTGCTTATTCTTCATATTAAAAGACAGATCCTGTCTCTCCAGGAAATCTTTTGACAATTGAAGTATCAGTGAGATTGGTAACATCACAAGAAAGCAACCATGACACAACCGATCGGGAAAGAGATTTTCAAGTTCACACTTTACAAAAGTCTTGATTTTACTTTCTGTCTTTTGTTAATTCCCTTTTAACTTGAAGTTTAGGAAAATTGTTGGGTGGGAAGGGAAAAGTAATTGTTTCAACATCACTCATCAAGTTTATAAAGGTTACACCTCAGAAAAAAAAAAAACACTATACATTTCTATAGCACTTGTGTAATAGTCCAGGAAAAAACCGTAAGAGATGCTATACACAGCACAACAAAAGGTTTTAAAGAAACCAGTTTAAATAGGAGCAAACCCATGATATTTTCCACTTGTGGCATGTGGGAGGTTTGGAGTCCCTTCACCACGCGACTGCCTCCCATCGACTTCTCGGATGCATTCAGCACCCCACACTGTGCATCTTCACCAACCCGTGCATTCAGTAAGTTATGTCACTACTCCTTTGATTGACTGACATTTTTTATTTAACGGTGTTTTATAAACAGAATATATAATAATGGCGTTTCACTCTGGGCGGGGCATTTATCTGTGCTTGTTATGTGATGACTTGTCACAACACAGGAGCGGCACAGTCACTCACACTGTGCGTAATGACATCCTCCTCTACCCCTCCAGAAAGCTTCATCTTACATCTGATAGTCACATACAGCTCTGTGGCTTACATAACAGCTGCACTTAGCAGGAAACTTAAAGAATTCGGAACAGAAAAGTATTTTTCTAACAAACTGGCATTATTTATTTGTATAACTATTAAGATGTAATTAAGTATACTGCACATAAGAAGACAAAACATTCTAAAATGAATCTGTAAGATGATCAATATACAGAGGCTACAAATACACTGGAGGCAAAAACAGCATTAAAAGCTACAGGACTTTATGCGTTAATTGAATTAATAATATTGACAGTCCTGAAAGCCTCCCTATCTTGCTGCTATACAGTTCATTGCAAAAAATCTCATGAACATTTGTCCCGCAGTAGCTACTAAATAAACAGGTTTTTTAATTAAAGTTTGACATAGTTTATAAAGCTGGTGTCCACTGGTCTTTGTGTGTGTGCGGGTGTGGGAAGTTGGCAGACAGCTCCAGCTCCAGTCATCTGGCACCAAAGTAACAAAACTTTGTGAATCATGCATACTGTTTAACAGGAAATACCCTAAAAAATTGTGGCTCTCAAGTGATATTAAAGTTGAAAACCGGGGAGTAAGGTCACTGCCCAGCATCCCTCAATTTGCCTCAGCAGGCAGCAGCCTTTGAAATCAACCTGGAGCCCAGCAAACACGCTGGGAGCTCCGTCCTTCTGCCCGCTGGGCACCTTCAGCTCTGACCCACCTTACTCCCAGTGCCTGTCCCACACACATTCACCAGCAGCGCCGATTTTCACCACTGAACAGATTCATCCTAGTTTTTCCATTTTTCTAAAATGCACGCCTTCCCGTTTTTCTAACCAAAAATAAAGGATTTATGGGAAGCTTACTCTTTGCTCGCTAACTCTGTGCTTTGGGCTGCTCTCTCTAGTCACTGAACAGCAGACAGTCTATCCTGATGTTTCACAAAAAGCAGTATCACCTGGATTAACTTGAAAATACCTGTTTGTCTTGAATTCTTGCAAGAAGCTGTATTATAAGCAAATGGCACTGGTTATTTCTCATTCATCAAATATGGCCATATGTTGCAGACCTCTGGAATTGTTTTTTCTTCACATAAAGTTATGGAGTATTAAAAGAGGGGGAAGAAAGCCATGTAAGCACTCATTAGATTGGAAGGTGACACCTTCCAATCATCCGGCTTCATCTGGCTTCAAAACAGAAAATAAAAACTGTTCTAAATTAATAGCTTTCCATACATTAATGCACCTTGGATTTTTACTACATAAACTTAAGTTTTTAAAATTTAAATAGTGTTAAACCACATCTACAATTTCCTTCTGGTATTTCAAACAGACAGATGGTTCAAGCTGTAACTTCAAATCAGAAGACAGCTCCTCTGGTTCCTGAAGTGCATCATCTTGCAGCTTCTGTCCTGAAAAGATTTACTGGTTTTCACCTTCAGTATTTCTCTCTCAGTAAAAAAAAAAAAATAAATGCAAGCAATAGTCAAACTCCACGGGTACCCTTCAAAGTAAGTCTCCAAAGCGAGACGTCCAAACTACCTGTCACTAAATTATGTGTCTCTCTTACATCAACAATAATAAGTTGTAGAAACGTGTCATTTTACCTGTATAACCATGACAAGAAAGTACATTTATACGCATTTCCATTTTCTCTACATTCAAACAAATTACCTTTTACATTTTAATTTTCATTTTTCAATTAAAGACTGAAGTCTAAGCCAACTATAGATTTCCACTGAGATTTTAAACTGGCTAGCTGCCAATTCAAGCCATTCTGCTGAGGAAAAACACTATACAGTCATTTTTAGAACAATTTCTACATTTTAAATGTTTAATGTATGCAAAGGATGTAATGTAGAAAGTAATCAGAAGACAAGGTAGAACTACACATCACTCTTTCCTATCTACCCATTCATTTTACTTATTCCTTTAGCTGAGAAAACTGAAGAAATTAATCTTTATTATCTTCAAAGATTACCAACTACCTGCTCTATATAATTAACAGAAACTAAGTGCAATAGGAAGCCACTGCTCAGGTGGGATTTCAGAGATCAAATTCCCTTTTTCCCTTAAAGAAAGGTTAAGCTTTCAGGATTGGGCACATATCTACACCAGAAAAGAATTCCCACCATTTATCTGCATTATAAGAAGTGGAAACATATATGGTCAAACACCAAAAAAATAACACTGCTTCAGCAGTACATACTATGCTTTATCATTTTCCCAAATCACTCAAGAAACATATATGGTCAAACACCAAAAAAATAATACTGCTTCAGCAGTACATACTACGCTTTATCATTTTCCCAAATCACTCAAAGAACAGAATGCACACACTACACACTGGAGCCAAGCGGGCAGCAAATGCCTATAAAAGGCCATGTCTAAATAATCTTTTATCTTTTAAAAATATCTTTTTTAATGCACCCAAATACATGGATGCTGTACAACTGTGATAGCCCTTGACTCATTTCTGATGATGTTTCCCACCTGTGTTAGTCTGACACACACTGTGACAGAGCTTTCCCCGTAATGGCTATCATGATCAGGACTAAATAAAGCCTGCAGTCAAAAGCAGGGTTATTAACAGAAAAACGAAAAAGCTATCATCATGTGTGTATCTGTATACAAAAGCAGGTAGTAAAATCTTCCTTAAATCCCTATACCAATACTTTAGAGTACAAGGAACCATGGAAGTGAGCAGAACTATCCATATATTGAAGACATTTGAAAACAGAAAATTCTTTTGATTGTCTGCTTCCTTCATTTCTTTTTCTGCAGAGTAGCAAAGCTCCTGCTGTTGCAATGCAGGAGTTGGGTTGTGGGTTGTTTTTTGTTTTTTCTCTATTTACTTGTGTCAAAAATGAATCTGCAAGGGAGATTCTTGGAGTTTTACAGAAAAACATAATGAGCACATCTAGCACTCAATCAGGAAATTTAGTACCAAGAAATGAATGGAAAAGAAGTATTATTTTATATTGGTTGCCCATGAGCCTCAGTTTCTTTCCTTTTCTATTAAGGGCTTAGAATTCTCTGGGCTGTGAGAGCACAGAAAACTGTAACTGCCAATTAATTTAATGATATTTGCATATTCATCACCATGGTTATAAGAAATAACCATACTCTCATTGTGCAAGTGAGATGCAGGGATCCAACTGGCACACAGAGGCGCTCATCTGGCAGACTGGGATTGAGAGGAAGGCAGAAAAGTGAGGGAAGCCGAGTAATTATAACCAACTGCAACACCAAGACACTTTGATTGCCTGTTCAAACTTCCTAAAAAATGACAACCTACATGTCCCTATAAATTATTTGTTATATAATCCTTTATACTTTGATTACTGCGTGACCGGGTAATATACTAATACCAGCATGAACTCACAAACTCTCCACTTTTTAACTTCTAGCTACTTTCTTTATTTTTTTATGATAACCATAGGCTATATTCTCATTTATGATTAAAAAGTAAATTAACTCACAACTGTAGGTTAGTTTGAAATGAAGACACTGTACAAATAACTAAGATACCCTGCTTTTCCTACAGTTCACAAACCATTTATCTGTCACAAACACACTTACCTGAACTTGAACTTAAGCAATCTCCCATTTAAATTAAAGTTTATGCAGACGCATACACACACCTTCATACAGAACAAAATTACGGTCCAAAACTTTTCAGTGCTTCTTCAAAAAGCACTCAAGTATGTTTTAAAATCATTTAAGTGCATCTGAAGTAATACTTTTCAAAACAGGGCACTGTATGACGCAAGCACTTTCTGTTACATGAATAAAGCTTTGAGCTTCTGATGTTAGCCTTACTTTTCATAATAGCACAGTCTTGTTATTACCAGAGAAATGCAAAAGAGGCTCGATTTACCATACAATGATGTGTGATGAGGCACTGTTGCAGTACACTGTAAACAGCCAACACCGTATCTCCAATTCATTCAATTTAAACACATACATCTCATAATATGTGATAAATGTATCTACATATATGCTCTGAAAATGTAAAATGTCTCATAGGGAATTAAAAAAAAAAAGTCCAGGAATTGCTGAATCAGTTCACAGGGAATCCTGGCTAATTTGACTACAGCTTCTGCATTACACTTAGTTCCTTCTGTAGCATCTGAAAATGCATTAGCATACAGTATTTGATTTTTGCTCTCTCCTTCAGTTTCATTTTGTGTCTCCCGTTTTAGATATTAAATTTTTCAGTCACCTTCCTTTGATGTCATCTTAGTTTAATTTAAAAGCAATACAAACACATCTGATTTACAAGATTTTTATCACCACAGTATCTTATCACCTCATTATAGTAATTTGCAAAGGCTTTTGTCCAAATGGATACCAGAATGGATTTTATTTTCACCTTCAGGTCTTGTTTTCTTCAATAATACATTTTTGAGCTGTTGTACCTTGTCTTTGGTTACCGTGGGAAGGTCTTGGCAAACAGGCAAGTTTTGCAATACTATAAAAACCATCAGGCTTGGGCTCAGACTCTCTTTGGCTGTTGACCAAAAATGTTTTTATCTCCAGCTCTCATGAACTTCCTTTGGAGCATGTTGAGCAGCATTGCTCATGAGGATTACAGCTGTTTTGGTTGGTTATGAATGAAAACGGAGACCCTGACTGGGTCCTAAAATGTTAGGTGGTATGCACTAAACTGGGCTGAGAAGTAAACCAGGAATTACACACACCCATGCTTCTCATTAATTGGTGAAACATAGTTTCTCCTTCAAATACTGGTGGCTGATCATACCTGCCATAAAGAACATATAGAACTGGACATCTGGTGCAGATCTGATGGCAGAGCTCCAAGACTGTTTTTTATACATCTAACATCAAAAAGAAGTGACAGCACTGCTCCTAGAGAAGCTCAGCACGTGGAGTTTCTGGGTAAGACAGTGTCCAGTGGTGCACTGCACAGCCAGACATGGCTGCAGGTATTCCACTGCCTCCACACGGCACCTCTCCATGGCCCAGGGGTACCCTGGCACCTGCTATGCCAAAAGAGGTCAAACAGTTGAAGAAATAAATCTCACCAGCTCAAGCAGAAATTTATACCTCTGACCGAAAGACATTCTGCAACATCTCTTCATATTTCTCCTCAAGGGTGAAATAACAAGCAATAAATCTCTTGTTGCAAACTTCCTAAGGACCTAAAATATTATCAGTGTCTAAATATCCACCAAAACCGCAAAGAACTATAAATTGCAGGACATGCGATGCTACGACATATGATGCTATACGCTGCAATTTTGTGCAGAATAAAAGAGGAGCCATTAAAGGCTGGTGAGCCTCACAAGCGACAATGCAAGGCCACAGGTCTCGCAGAGGGCTCTAAAGAACCCCAAAGGTCAATCGTTACCTTGATCCCATGGATCCTGTCAACAGGTAAGTCAGGAATGAAGGAGATAAAAAAGGTGATCCCAAAAATTAGTTTCTCACAAGGATAGCGGTAGAATCTTCCTATATTTTAAATTAACTATACAAAAATTAGAAGCGTGGCATTGATACAGGTTAACAGCTCCAAGAAACTTTCAATGACAATGCCCATGTACAATTAGATTTGGTTTTGTATGATTAGCATTCTTTGGAGAAGAACCTCAACTTGTTTCCAGCTCTTCTGATAACAGGAGCTGCTTGAATACAGCTGATTTATTCACACTCTGGTCAATTTTTTTTAATCCAAATTAGTATTATTCTTCTGAGAAGTGAAATTGGAATCTTTTTTTTAAAATAGGTGAGAGAGAAACTGTTAGCCACTGTAAAAGAAGCCAATAGTAAAAGCACAGTATGTCAAAACAAATTTGGGTCCTCCTCCCAGCTTCGTGGCATGATGTCCAAGAAAAATCATATAATACTCCTTCTATGAATTTGTAATTTCATCCCAGAAAGTAAAGAATAAGATAAACATTTTCTGTTTGTTTTTCACTTTCACAGCAACACCATCCTTACTTGCTTCTAGATGGTCACATTTTGCTGACATTTACAAACATTTCATGTTGATCTTACATGGGTCACATCAATCATCTATACAGTTTCAATGACACTTTGTTAAATAAACTGTCATGAAAGATTTATAGAGAATTTGATAAAAGTAAAGAAGATGTAGTTTAGCTTTTAAAGATGCATTACCCCTTTTCTGAGGTGTAATATCAGCTCTAAAATACCATTAAGCTTTTCTGGCAGGAGATGAAGTGAGAAAATAAAATGTACTCTTTCATCAGCACTCGCTTATTTGCATCTCTTGTGCTTCTACAAAGCACTGGGAGAACAGATCACCTGCAGCGCTCCTGGAGGAAAAGGAAACCTCACTCCCATTTTGTGTGTTCTGGTTGTCTCACCTAATGCTCAGCAGAAGCCATTAATGTTCTTAACATATTATTTGAGCAAATATGACCTCCACATTAAAAAAAAAAAAAACAAAACAAAAACCACAAAACACCACCACCACCACAAAACCCTCTACTTCAGATTAACATCTTTTTGAAGGTACGGAATTTGGAATATCATCTTATCTCAAAAATAGGGAATGCAGATAAGTAACACTTTCATTAAAAGTCCTGCTTTAGATACCAACCAATAACAAAACAACCCACTAAATGTGGCCAATAGCACTTCATTAAGATGGATTTAAATTTTCAGACTTTGCTGTCTGATATCAAGTTAATCTTTGAGAGCAGCTGAAAATGGTCTCACCATTGGGAAGGGCCTTAATCATACTTAGTTCACTAACAAGAATCAAAGTTTGAAAAAAACCTCTTTTCATCAGTTTTCCACCATTGACTGATCTATTTACAAGAGCAATTATTTGTTACATCTTTCAGTTACCTGCCAAGTCAGCTCTGCCTGCTACTCTGCAGCAGTTATGCTTGTTACAAAGCACTAGCATGGAAGATAACGTGGAAAGATTTTCTCCATTTCCCTAGTTAGTGCTGAAAAACAAGTGATGAATTAACACTCCCAGAAAAAAATAACAAGACACAAAATCTTTCCTCTCTCTTAAAGGTTCTAATTTTTTTTTCAACCAAGAGGACAGCATGAAACAGTCCTAAAAAACCACTGAACTTACAGAGTCTAATGCCTAATGACCAGACCACCCACAACTGTGTGTCAGGTTTTGCATCTTTCCTCTATGAGAGCTCCTGTTACCTTCATGTAGTTACCCTATCTCCAGTCTCATACAAAAGGTCAACATGCAGTGGGTAAATCCAGTGTTCAGGCAGTAATTAATAAAAACCACTATTATTTCAGCACTGAAAGTTTCTTCACAAGAAACAGAGTTATAAAATTATGAGATTTCCTGCAGAGTATCTATGACCAAAAGAAAGCAGATGTAGGTGCAATGGTATATGGTGCTCAATAAAAAGCCCTGGCAAATCAATGTCCCACTAGTCTAAGAATAATTTCCATAAACATAATACAGTTACTTTAAAGGTTTTCTTCTAGACTATTTTCCTCTGCCTTACAATTTTTGTATCAATAACACAAATGCAAAACACATAGCATAATTTTACATCTAGCTGAACACCAAAGAGTGCACCTAATTTACATTATGATTATGATCTTACCATCTGTGGTCCTGAGACCTTTTATACAGGTATCTTTAACATGTCTCACAGCAACAGGAAAAAAACTGCATTCTTCAGCTGATATCACAGGGCTAACCTCATACAAGCCAACGTCCTCCAATACTCTATTTCTTCAGTCCATGACGTCCTCCATTACTCACACTGCATCATCCCTTGACGCTGGATGAGCAACAGGATCTGCAAGTTGCACATTATCTTTCACATTACCAACAGGGTCCTCCTGTTGTCTGATATGAAGACCATGAGTTCATTTTTGCAGTCTTTACTTTTACAGCACCTTGATACTTGGGCTGTATGAATTAATTTTTTAAAAAGAAACAAGAAAGAGACGCACCGTATCTGTTCGAAGTGTTATACAGAGAACTAGGTGTGAGATTCCTACTTGCATCAATCATAGCTAAGACCTCTCGCAGGTTCTAACTACCCAAAACAACTGTTCTTTGTAAAGGGAACATTATGGATCTGACTTCTACATGGTTTCCTGAACTAACTTTACTCACTGTAATAGCTTATTCAGTTTAAATTTGAATCAGCGATATTTTAAAAAAAAAGAAGTCTGATCTGCAGCCATAATCACAATAAGTGGCGTCTCAACAACATTAATTTGTAGATATTGTAACTACTATATTATCAGCAGTGTTTCTAGATACTGTGAATTAAAAAAAAAAGGCTAGGAGTTTAAAGGCAGCAATTTACTCAGTTATTGAACACATCTGTCAAATATATTACTGAGTGGTAAATGAATAAATATTGGATTTCAATTGCTATAACTAGAAATAAATGGCTAGTCATTCTCCAAGCAGCACTGTAAGCTATAGGCTTTCAGTATAGGCTTATTTAAAGAAAAAGTAGTAATTAAAGTAATTCCTATATTCTGAAAACAAAACAAAACAGTTTGTGATTTGATAGATTAGATAGCTGAAACATAATTGCCTCCCCTTTACCACACATCATGTGCTCTTCAGAAAAAAAAACCACAACAGACTAACATAGAGAAACCATTCCTGCTGGATACCCCCAACAGATTCTAACTGTCAAACACCTGAGGTCCAAAGACACACTCTATTTTGAAATGACTATTCCAAATATTTTCAAATATTCTTAAAATAACTTATATACATTCAAAACTGCCAGAACTAAACACATTTTACATGTTTAGATCATATAGTAAGGATTGCTTACTTAATATCTTAAGTTATATGTTGCGTAAGAACTTTATTATTGTTTTGTTAACATTCATTGAGCCCAACTTGTGACTACTGATGATTAGTTAGAAAGATATTCACTGTCAAAGAAAACTGATAGATACGGATATGAAAAGATGACATGAAAGCCCAACAATTTTCATTGTCCTGCAACCTTCCCATTATAATTTCTCACTGAAAAGCACTGAAATACATGTACTGATAAAGAGAAGTTAGCATCTCCTGCCATGATAGTATGTTCATAATCTGGTTTGCTGAAGTTTCACTCAGATTCACAACAATTTTACAAAATTGTCACATGCTCTGAAACATGGAAAGCACGCAAATCACTCAAATTTTAATGAAGTTCAAAGTCGCAATAAAGTGGAAGAGCATCCTCAACGTCACAGGATGGAATTAAAATGTCTATCTCCATGAAAAGACATAGTGTATATGCTTTAAACCCTATTCTTCATTACAGCAACAAAGATGATTAATAGCAATTGACTCATCTGACTCCAAAGCCTTTGGTGCTAACTGAAGGCAGTGGTGAAATACAAGGCTCTGCTTCCTGAAACAGACTTTCTATCCAAACACACAAGAACTCTCCTTTTATAATTTTAAATTAACTAAAGATTCATTAACTGTTTCACCACAGGCCCTAACTTCAAGTATGTGACTGTTCATGGATGTTTTTTCTTTTTAAGCAATCACCAGACTCATGAATTGCACTTAACTTTAGTATTACTGGCAGGTATTACTGGCAGGACTTAATAAACACTCAAGACGTGCATAGTCTTCAAAACTATTTTTGTAACACCAACAAGTTAGCTAAAATGTCTGCACATTGCAGATTTCACTTTATGTGCTCTGGCAGGGCTTAGCACAGGAAAAATTATCTAAACAATTTTAACGCCTGCATGTTGTTACCTTGCTACGTTCAAGTCAATACTCACAGTGCGGGCATAGAGGGTGACCGAAAATCATCCCTTCCTTGGGCAAACAGCAACCAACAGGGGATGCTAATGACAGTGTGCATCTTTCAGCCCAAATGCAGGATTTCAGCTTACATGTAGACATTAAATACTCTGCTGATCCAGCTCTGAGTTGCTTCTACTATGCCCTTATAGTCAAGATGATCACTGGCCGCTTAGCTTGACATTTTAGATTTTCCCAGTCTTTATCAATGTGTGTTACAGGCTGTTGAGAGAACTACATAACAGGATTAACTAATGGCAATAACCCTCTTTTGTCAGAGAGGATTACTGTCATTCAGCACTAGGGGAAACTGAAAACCAGGAGTTCCTTTTGTGGTATTTATTTAATATTCTACTCTGTAATCTGTTTGCAACAGTATTAGTGCAAAATGTCATGGGAAGATGTAAACACTCGCCAGATTCCTTTTTGTACCTACAAACAAACCAAATGAAAAACAAAAAACAGTTTGTTTCCTGTCGCTCAAATGGTTCCAAGATCCTGATGCTCTATGTTATTTAATGTTTTCAGCTGACTTTGGGGACATTGTAGACTGCTCTGATGAGGCATGTTCTAGTGTCAGCCAACAGTTTATCCCTGGCACGCTTGTCAATCAAAATAAAACTAACAGACGGCTTTCTTTGTTTCAAATGAGCTTTCCCTAGTCATTAAAATTCACTTTTTATTACAAAAACTACCATTTGGAGAGAGCAAATTGAAATGTTAGTGGTTCCTACTGAATCAACTTCTACTGTAGTTGAGTGTTGCAGAAAAATTCTGAAAATATCAGAAATGTATTATTTCATCACCTATTATTGGCCTCACTACAGCATGTTGACTACAGAATAGTCATTTCATATTAAAGCCTGTGACCAACTCTTTGGCAACAGGATGGCACGATTGTTTTTGGTGTTTTCAGCAGCAGTATATACAAGTCTCGAAAATTAAATTTTCCTAACACTGAGCAGCAGGAGTGCAGGTATATCTCTCTAGACAGAATAAAAATATGGTAGTTTCTGAGTGTCTGTTTTTTAGAAAACATTGAGTTTCCTATTCTAAATATGGAGGAAATCATGCTCTCTTAGATTAGATTTGGAAACTTATGGCAAAACCATATAACTCAAAATAGAACTACATCTAGAATATGTATTCCTAATAACAACAAAACAAAAAGTGCTTCCAGCAACACCAGCTTAATTTTTGAGAGATAAATCAAGAAGGTATTCAAATATATCCTGACAAAAAGTCATAACTTCCAGCCAGCCTTTGTGAAACAGAATGCGGCATGATGATTTGTAATGATGTACAAATCATGTAAAGGAAGCCACTATTTTATCTGAAGTTCCCACATGAGTAAGAGTATAGACCGCTGCAAATACCAGATTTCCTTTTCCTTTTTAATAAAAGTATATTAAAAATCCCTAACAAACAAGGTTTCAAAATCATTATCTTTCTTCTCTACAGGGAAATTGTGCACATAGCCTCTAATTATGTCAATTATGAACACGTGGGATTTTAGTTATTATAAACACACTTTCTTTCTACTGACTGATTCAAATCCCATCCTACGGACTGATTTGCAGCCCTTAAAATAAGACTCTTTTGTTAACAAGCACAGTCCTCTGCAACTGCCCTTGGAATAAGATGGCAAAAGGAAAACTAGAATCTTCTCCTTTTACATCTTTTTACATCTTCTATGGACAGAATGTAAACACAGAATGTAACTAGTGTAAAAAAATACCTGAAATGGTCTAAGATCCTGTCCTGGGTAACAAGCTAAAAATACTGGCTGTAATTTGAAGGAAAATAAGACAGGAAATAAAAGCTCAAAACTTAGCCCAGACGTTGAGCAGTCACAATTTAATCCTACGTAACTGACAGCACTTGCACGTGAGAAAGCAAAAGCCCGCAAAAATTACCCTGTAATTGTAATGTAAGTATCCTGCCTTTCTCAAAACAAGTTCAATGAGAACTCATTTTTATCGAATCTATGCAAACAGTAATACTTGTGTATAAGCCCAACATGTTACCCTGTCTTAATTGCTCTTGCTCTCCTTGGTACTACAAACAGATTCATATTAATTTTTTTCCTAATCGTGGTATTTATGAAATGTAGCATTTGACACAAAGAAAAATGCTGTTTGGCTGATAGAATTCATAATTTTGGAATGCAAATGATTAGAATTAATTACAATTTCAATTAGACAGACACCACATTCCTGCCACACAAGTGGGAAAGCACACCAGTTTCTACAAATGGTGAGCATCTATGCCAAACACACAGGGATAAGTTCCTCCTCATCCTAGTTCCTTTGATGAAGATTGACCTAGCAAAGAAACTGGCCCTTAAACTTCAATCTATACTCAGTCATCCCCTAGGGATAAAAACCTGGCATATTAAGGGGAAAATAAATTGTCTTTTGAGGTTATTAAAAATCTTTATTAAGTGGAACAACTCCTCTAGAATATTTGGCAACACAGTCAGTGAAGAGGAATAACAGAAGTTATATAGTCTTAAAAAGTTACCTTGTTTTAGCACTTTGAGTTGCATTTTCTGAATAAAACTCTCAGAAAGAACACATAAGACAGTTTTTCCCAAGATGCTATTTAACACAGTAAGCGTTAATATGCCCTATATTGGACAGTAAAGCCTAAAACATGTCAGGAAGCAGGGTTCTCTCTTTTTCCTTTTTCTCTCCCCCACCCCTCATGGGTAAAGGCAAATTAAAGACTTCTATACACAGAGCAGTTCTGAGAGATCATGAACCCCATGTCCTTAGGGTTAGAGGAATAAATCCCAGTCCTGACAAGTTACAATGGGAGCTAAACTGGGATGACAAAATGTAATATCTTCATTGTTACAAAGAGTAAAGAGCAGAAGGGAAGGAAATAACTACACTTTAATGTCAACTTACTACTAAATATCGAAGTATTAGGGAGGCAGAATTCCATACTAGTTAACTAGTAAAGGTAATCGAAGTTTTGAGAAAATATCTGAAATCAGTGGTTTATTACACCCTGTTTTCTACATGAACCATTCTACAGTTCTGATGCTTGCTGCACTGGATTCCCTTGATTTGATCCAAATTTTTCTTAAATTTTTGCTTCAAGAATCAGACAAAAAATTTCACCTTAACCCACTCTGTCTTGTAATTGCAATATTAATTTTTATACCACCAAATGCAATTTTTCCGTGTTCACACCACCACAGATCTGCTGACTTGCATTCAGCATACAGTACGCTGATCATCTACACAACTGCTGCGCTCCCAGTTTTTCCCATGTTTGATTTTGACAGAGTACTGATATACACTCTTCCAAGTACAATTTTCAAACCTGTTTTGCATCTATCCTTATTTGTTTCACCTAGACTGCATTTTCCACACTATGTAAGACACTATCAGAAACCTTCCTGAAGTGAAGATACATGACATCTATGGCTTCACCTTTGTCCTCTACAGACTGTCATTCTTTTATAAAAGGAAATTAGATCAGTTTGAACGAATTTGCTCTTGACAAATCCATGTTGTCTGTTATCTCCTGGGCACTCACAAGCAGTTTGTTTATTAGTCACAGTATTTTTCTAGTTGATCTGGAGTGGTCTATAATTTCCAAGCATTTTATCCTCCCTCCTTCTTTCCACCCACCTGTACCTCACTCATCTCTCCATGACTTCTCAAAGTTAGCCATTAATCACTCCAATGTCTCATCCACCATTCCTTAACTACATTATACCAGACCCAGCTGATTTGAAAACATCTAACCTAAATAAGCTTTGCCACACTTTTTTGCTTGCTCAAGTTTACATCTTGCACTTTTGTCACCACTATTAATTGTGTTTGATATCTAATTGCAGGTGACCTCAAGTCATGAAAGTCTTCCATCTTCCCAGTACCATCTGTTGGTATCTTTCCCTCCAAGCTGCAGCACATTGACCCTTGCTTTTCTCTTCCCAAGACGGACATGCAGAATGATTTCCTCTTACTTGATAAGGCATCTGCTGACTGCATCTCACTTTGTTCTTTGGCCTCTCTCATATTCTCCCTACATGCTTAAGCTACTCTGCTCTAACCCAAGTGCCTTCACCCATCTCCCTCTATGGCATACTGCTTCTGAGACTGGCACAGAAAGATTCCTAGCTTAGCAAATCTGACCTCTTTCTACAGTTGCTATTTTTCCCCTGTGATGGAATCATTTGTATTTATGCCCATATTAATTTATTCTTAAAGGAATTCCCAAGTTTCTTGAAAATTTTACCCTTCTAATACCATGGAGCTTTTGCCTCCCAGTGTAAAGTCTCCATTATTTTAAGCCACTGTCTTCCGTACGTATTATTTCTTCTATTTGTCATATGTTCTTATAAACTCTAACATTTCGACATTACATTTTGACATTCTCAACTAGTTCTTCTTTCTTGGTTACATCTGAGTTTAAAAAAAACACCATAAACTTTCCCTTAAAGCTGCTTTACATGCTTAAGCTACTCTGCTCTAACCCAAGTGCCTTCACCCATCTCCCTCTATGGCATACTGCTTCTGAGACTGGCACAGAAAGATTCCTAGCTTAGCAAATCTGACCTCTTTCTACAGTTGCTATTTTTCCCCTGTGATGGAATCATTTGTATTTATGCCCATATTAATTTATTCTTAAAGGAATTCCCAAGTTTCTTGAAAATTTTACCCTTCTAATACCATGGAGCTTTTGCCTCCCAGTGTAAAGTCTCCATTATTTTAAGCCACTGTCTTCCGTACGTATTATTTCTTCTATTTGTCATATGTTCTTATAAACTCTAACATTTCGACATTACATTTTGACATTCTCAACTAGTTCTTCTTTCTTGGTTACATCTGAGTTTAAAAAAAACACCATAAACTTTCCCTTAAAGCTGCTTTCTCTAGCATATATATATATATATATATACACATACAAAAGCTTCTGTAAAGCATTCCAGTACGTGCTGCTTTTATGCCTGGACAGGAAAATTCCCATTACCAAAGTCCTGTGCTTTGGATGATTCTACCTGAATCTACAAGGATCCCTCTCCTGCTTTGGTGGCCTTTAAGGGCAGGCTACCCTCATATCCTCCTCCCATGCCATCTCCTTCCAGAGCCTGGACCTCCAAGTAAGAGAACATGCTCTGTTTTACAAGGTGACATCTCTTTCCTCTCTAGTTGCCTTTGCTTTCTGAACAAGCCATATCCTTTACAATAATACTCTAGCTATGGGAATTACCTGATCAACTATCTCTCATAACAATCATAGATAATGATCATATACTAATTTTTTTTTGTTTTCCTGCTTATTTCCCTGTACTACTTAGATTGCAACATAACTTCAAGGTGATCTAGACCCAACCCACCAGCATCTTGCTCGTACCTGCTTTAAACACATTAACTTCTGCTTTTGTAATGGCTTGAACATTTGTTGCTATCTATTACTAACCTCCAAGATTTTGTCATCCCACTCTAATTCTAATTTTAAGTCATTGTGACTACATTTGCAAGCTAATATGTAAACACACACATCAATTTTTTCAGAATGTGCATTCTAGTGAACACATTTATTCACCTCTGGTATTAACATTTCCACTCGTTCAGAACAAGAGGTTAGAAGAGGAAGAAAGGAGGAGAACAAACAAGCAGTTCCTAAATCATACTGTCAGGAGAGTTCCTGATCCACTAACTGATGCGGAAAGGTGTAACTACTCTGTTCCTTGTTTAAGTCATTGGTAACAGACTGTACATAGTCTTCCTCTACCTGAGAAATACAGGAAAATCTAGGGGATTCAAAGGTACAACAACCTTATCTACAGTGTGTTAAAACCTCTCAATGCAATGATATGAGCCCATACATAAAAGCAGTGTTACCTTGCCTTATCTTGTATCTCAAAGCCTCAACCCTCTTGTTTTCCATACACTTACTTCCCCCAGGCACCCCTTTTCATTTTCATACACTACTTCTACTGCAGATTGTTATCAGGCCATTTTTAGCTTCAGCTATACGCTTCCAAAGAAGCAAATCTAGAAGTTTTATACAGCTCTCTGTCACAGCACAAAATGACATAATATAATATTGATCCTGGAACACTGCTGCTGTCATGCAGCTGACACTGTGATATAGTAGTAAAAGTCATCAAGGGTATACCAAAAATTGTGTGGCAGCACGTCTGCAATGCAGCTGCAAAAGAACTGATGCAGCACCAGATACGTACAGAGTCTGGGAAAACATCTAAAGAATTATACTGATCACAATGCATTATGATACTAATATCAATGGCCACAATTCTTTACTTTTTAAAAAAATCTTTCTTATTCTCTTTGTGACCATTTTGCTTGGTTACCAACACATTGCAGAATTCTATCCCTTTAGGAGAAATCTTCCTCAAGTTATGTTTAATTACAGCCATTTGGCCAGGGAGCTTCCTTCTCTAATGATTTACTTTTTTGGCCATGCTACACTTTTATTTGGTTAAATTCGGAACTTTACTTTTACCTAAATAAAGAACAGAACAAAGAGACCAAATGTTGTATTGCAAGATTTTTCCCTGCTGCTACATATATTTCCTTAAAAAATCAGTTTATTCTGCATTACTATCTTTCAAAAAAATGCCAGCATGTATCTACAAATTCATTAAAAAAAAAAAGTTTATAAAAGCTAGTATTTTCTTACCCATACGGCTTTGACTTGGAACACAAATTATTTCATTTGTGAAGCAGTAACAGTATCCTACATAATACTATTACTGTAACAAAACTAAACAACAAATATTTGTAATAATCTCCAGTAATAGACCCTGGGCAGGCTTGGTTGCAGAGTCTCCTATGAAAATATTCAAATGCATAATGCTGATAAGGCCTCATCGACCAACTGTGAAGAAACAGGCAAGAGAAAAGTATTGTAATTTGCTATTATAATGACAGCATTTTCTTTACATAGAGTCCTTTTATACTCCTATGTTTCAGAATACTGACATCTGTACAGTATAAAAACGTGGGTCTGGGGCACCCTTAAAACACTGAGCATTTTTGGAAAAGTTCTCAAATTTAAAAAAAATGTATTTTCTCACAATCAACTGGGATCTCATAAACTGGACTTTTATTTAACATCCTTTTCCCCATTCCCAGTATTATGCATGTAATAATTAGCATTGTCAATACTCCTAAAATTTGTACAACAAAGCAAACTGGGGCCTCAGCTCAAACTGGTCTAAATTCCTGCCTGGATCACCTCCTCCTCTCCTAAATTGCTGCTTAGATCAACTGTACCCCCGTCTCCCACTATCACTTTAAGTTTGCCTTCCTCTTTTGCTCCAAATCTATTCTGGTTTCCCAGCATTAACCTCAGTAGCTCCTCCCTGCCTGAAACATAGAGTGCAAACGAAATGGAACATTTAAAGACACTGGAGAATAACCTCTTATCTCTTCAAGTAAGGAGAAACAAGAGGTGCATTCAAGGTAAGCAGCTGCTGTAAGAAGCATGGGGCTAAAGCCAACAGTGGCAAGGATCCTGAAGAGATGGTTAGGCAGACTGGGGACAGAGAAATATGTACTGAAGACACCTAAAACAACTGTAAAGGAAGATTACAAACCAGAATGGGAGCAGAGGTCTAATTTCAGGATAGTTGGGAGTACAGAGCAGTGAGACAGAACCTTACAGGGCACAAAAACTAGGACTAGGAGGGCAAGCCCAAGGAACACAGATGAAAGATGAGGGCACGTGAAAGAAGTGGAGAACTGATGTTGGAGCAAAGAATGGAAGAAAAGCCTGCCATGTGAGCTGTGGAAGACTGACAGTACTCACTAAAGTACTTTCCAAAGACAAGTGAAGCTCAACATTTCCACTGTTGAAAATATCAATATCCTTTACAAGACAGGCAGTGCAAAGAATTGAGAAGAAGAAGCCTAGCATGAAGTGATGCAACAGATGTTGGATAAAGTTTCAGATTCAAACAAGTCTTAAAGAACTCTCTTTCAGGAAACATTAAAAAAAAAAAGCTGATTTGGAAGTATAATTCATACTAACATTCTGAAGTAAGATTGAGAGGAGTTTAAAAAAAAGTCAGAACCGTTTTTGTACATTCTGTGATGCTGCTTCAGCTCAAGCTCTGTCCCCTCGCTCACCCCTGTGGCATCGGCAGGATAGCAGGGAGTGGGATGGAGTGAGCAAGAAGGCTTGTGAAATCTTTATTACAGCTCTGTTGTAAACCACGAGAAGACAAAGTAGACAGCTCCAACTAGGAACAGCTGTTATTTTCCAATTAAAAATCACAAGACCAAAATATTAATTTATTAAGCAAGTGTTCAGTTCAAGCAGCCACAACTACATTTCCTAGCAATATATTCTTTTTTTTTTTTTTAAGAGAGGCTGTTGGGATGTCTCTGGCATAAATAATTTAATGTGACAGAACAGTTTATTGTCTGCTCCTGATATGCAAACAACTCCGCTCCATATTGTGAAATACTGTCTTTACATATAATGAACTGCAAAGGATTTTCCTTTGCGGGGAGGGGGGAACAAAATTTGTTGATGTTTTTCCAAATGTTTTACCTAGTGAAGTATTAGCTGTGTTAGACTTTGAGAAAGATTATCTTTGGCTATCATAGAAGCAAGTTAATAAAGTGACAATAACAAACTGATGTATCTGTCAAAGTTTATAGATAAGGATGTCAAGCTATAGGTTATCAGCCTACAGTACTGACACTGTTCATATATCATAGCCCCCCAACACACACTCTGTCAGCATTGTTTATTTTCAGTCAGGAGTTAAATAATGACCATGTACTAAAAATGCCTTTGGGGAACTGCTTTGTCTTACATACTGTTCACCTGTTTACTTCAGAGTAAGTTTTGAGTTGCTTTTGTTTAATTTTCTGTTTGAACAGCTGGTATTTATCAACTTCAAATGGGCTTCAGGTCAATACACTGCAAAAAATTTTACCGCAATTTCTACACTTGCTGCACACACACAGCTTGTAAAATGCTAATGAGAACACCTCTGCACCAAGCCCAGTTCTGGAGGAACACAGAAACTGCCAACAGTACTCCTGAAACTACATTGACATTGAAAATGGGAAAAAACATACAGGATAGGGTTTTTTTTTCCAAGGGTCCAGCAACAGAAATCATACCCGCTTTGTACCAACCACCACAAGTAACAGCCTTTACTACTTCTTGTCCTTACTCTGTGTATTTTCTTTACAGTATTCAAACCTTGTTATCTATATAAAGGTAGGAGATGTTATGGTGTTTAGGGTTCTTTTGGTCGGTCTGTTGTTTTCAAGCTGGCAGAGGAAGAGAACAGAATTTCTGCTAAAGTCAGAGGTGAGGATGCAAAAAAGACAAGAGTTGGGGGGAAGGAAGGAAGGCAGGGAAAACCACCAAGCTTATTTTTTTCATTCTAAATACCTAAATCTCAAACTTTTTCTCGTGTATATAAACATATAAATAAATTAATCCTATAAAAACTAATCCCTAAGAAGTTACAAAAAGAAGTAAGGTAAACAATGGAAAAATGTATGAAAACATGAACAGCAAAGTCAATGGATACATATAATCAGTAACAACATAAAGGGTTTACATATATTTATTCTTTTTTTCTCTATATACCAGGCAGGGTAACTGAAAGATATTATTCTACCAGAAATCACTTTCTGGAACTGACAGCTCCAATTGTCACATTTGACGAAGCAAAAAAGAATGGAAGAGATAATGAATTCTTAATTCAGGTAAGTTTCTATTACTTTTTTTGGAACTGTTGTCTGAGTACGGATCTTAAGATACAGGCTGAGAACTAACATATTACTCTAAGAACACTTTTTTCTAATTAGTGGATTTCTCCATACAACTGCAATGCATTTTTAAAAAGATAACTGAAATAAAAAGGTCGCATTTGGAATCTCCATTTATTAATGACATGGAGAAGGCAAGGAATTATGAGAAAATCTCAACTTAAGCAGAAGTTGCTAACGCTAGATCTTCTCCAGCAACATTAAATTTGCCTTTCTAGGTACCAAATTTAGGGATTTGAGTTTTACAAAGTTATGCAGAACGCGGTATGAGGGTTTTCACACTCTCCAGTACTGTACCGAGGAGCAAATAATATGGCCTTTGGACAACGATACTACTTAACCTGATACTTCTTAGTACCATATGACCTTCAACCAAGACCCTACAAGCCCTAATTGCCCTGAACTTGATTTTATCAGCTAGAAAAGAGAGTAATCTGGAAGACTGAAAACTTTTTTTAAAGCACTAATTTCTCATGAAGAATGCTGCAGATGTAACAAACCACGAGACAGCTAAATATATGTTTGTAAATAAAAGGCTTTCTTTTGTAGTTACTGAAATTACAACTCAAAAAGACATAATTTATTCTGTGATAGTCAGTTTAATACAGACACCAGTAAGCAAAAAATGGGCTGATTTATGTAACCAATACTTTTAAATACAAGTATTAGACAAAGGGCTCTGAAAAGCCAAGTGTACAGCACAGATTTTTGTGTCCCAGTTCCATTCTAACTTGAATAGCAAATAGAAATCACCTCTTTTCTTAAAAATGTTTTGCTCAAAACCACACAATTTTGGTCATGATTTACACAGTTTTTACAAAAGGTACATCAGCCCCTTAATGTGTAGGGCAACTGCGAAAATCCCTGCAACATTTGTGAATCACATTTAATAAGATCGAATGGAGTAAGACGCTACAAGACCTCCTGAGCTTCGCGCTGGAAACTTTTTCACAGGAGCCCAAGCCTATTGTATAAGAGGAACCAGGGGGTGCCGAAGGAGGTGGTTGCTATGGTGGCATCTCATAAATCATCAATTATTGTCTGTTATTATGAAGGTGACAGCCTCATAAAGAGATTTGCATTTTCGGCTAATTTTAGGATTTTTTTTTCTGCAGACATCATTTGCTTTGTAAAAGAAATGTCATGACAACCATAGAACACTTAAGCTTGTTATCGGGTAGTCAGGCATCCGCTTGGCCCCCGTCAGTTTGGCATTTGAGCGTCGTAGCCTCTTTTGCATTATTGAGTAGTTTATCTTTACAGTTCATAAATATATTTCTAAATGCAGGGATGGCATAATAGGAGAATGCAGGGAAAGCGATGGAGGGCTCCTGGTTGCCACAGCAACCTAAACTGATCAATTCCCTGTCACTGTTTTAAAAGAGGCACCACTCTCCTGTGGCCCCCAATACTAATTACAAATGCAGGCCCTTCGCTAGCATGTTCAGCTTACAGATTAAAGCAGTTCATGCCTAATTTATCATTTAACATGTCCTCCCACATTTGTAGTGCCGTACAGAATGAATAACAACTTCAGTTGTTTACAGCATTTTCAACTTAATTTCACTAATTAGTTTTGCAGTTGCAGGAACTGGGGAGGGCGGCTGCCCCTCCGCGAAGCCGGGCACAGGCAGGGCGGCCAGCGCTGCTCTCCCCACCCCAGCTCCGGGCTGTGCCCCCCAGGACCCCAGCGCTCCCCTCCCAGCATGGCAGGCAATCAATGCATTAGAGATTTTTATCCTCTGTTTTTCAAATATATTTCTTTTTAAGCGACTGCGAGGTTTTTTTATGGGAGTGGAAGATAAATGATGGAAAATCTGATTTAGTTTTATAGTAGAATATTTGTATTGTACTGTGCAATGTTTGAGACAAAAATGCCGTGCATTTCCTCTGCAAAACGGGCACAAGTAAGGACACTCCACTGGCCATTGACACTGCCCTTCCAGTCAAGCATCTACTGCTTCATTTAAGGAATATGACCAGATTTTATCAAAACTGAACTTCGAACGTGTATGTTTCAGGACAGTGTTTATCACGTCCCAAGCACCACCATTCAGACTGTTACTCCAGATTTTTGTGACCAGTGCTTGTGGATGTCTTGGAAAAACCCTTTTCCACCCTCTGCATCCTCTAACAATACAGGACAGTGTCAAATCTCTATGAGGAAAACCAAAATGTATTCGACCCAAAATGCTCTCAGCTACAATAGCAGTTAACTACTCAAATATTTAGGAAAACAAATGCAAAAGCCAAGATCCAGCATCCTAATAGCAGGAACATTCTCTGACCTTTTTTGCTCCGAAGAATGATATTGTAAAGTTTGCATATTCCCAAATGCTCCGTAATTTGAAATGGCAAAAAAAGACAGAACCTGTAAGATTCATCTCTGGCAGTATGATGAGTTTCACGTTCGAGCAGTGCCGCCCCCGGGGAGCAGGAAGGGATTTTTGGTTCCTCGGTAATATTTGCACTATCGCAGCCACAAAGGAGAACGTTTGACAGCCTCTGCCCCAGGCAGCTCCTCCCTGTCATCAGTTTTACAAAAGGGCTGCTTCCCAGAACTCCTGTTAATCAACAAAAATTATACATCCAAAGAAAGTTAAAACCCTTTAGTGGGTCTCGGGGGGCTTGGCGAGAGGGAGCGAGGGAGCGCTTCCAACTGCTGCTGAGCCCGGCAGCTGCAGCCCCGGCACTCCTGGGGCCCCCATCCAGCCCCACAGTCTGTGCTCACAGGTGCTCCGCGCTCCCCAGCACCAGCTCCCGGCTCGGCAGCACCACAGTGTCAAGGTTATGGCTCCGACGCCCCTGTTTCAAAGGGAAATATGGTCAAATTGAAGCGACGGAAACTAATCTGTGCACAAGCAGCCGCTGAGCAGGAGTACCCGCACGGGCTGCAATAGGAGGTTTACGCAAAGGTGGTTTTTAATGAAATGCTGCTTCTGCTTTCACAGCTTTTTAGTCCCATTTCAGATATTCAAGTGGCAGCCCCAAATCATCCTACTCTACCAACAAAGCCAGCAGAGAGAGCGCATGGATGCATAAACGAGTACACAGCACAGCCGAGGCAACCACTGCTAGTAGTGGAAGTTTGTTTTTAAAAATAAAAAAAAATCTGTAAAAAAAAAACAAAAACCTTTTCTCATGTATAATGTACGTTCTCTGTGATTTGCATTTGTTTTGTCTTCTATTATTTAGCTCCTCATACCCCAAGTGGATACCATAGGGCAAGGAGAGACCTCTGGCAATCAGCAGCATTAAGCACAGCATAATTTTACAAAAGCAATCTCAGAAACAGCAAGTCCACATTATTTTCCCTGATCGTAGATTTAACACTTTGTTTTGAACATACAAAATGCTTGGAAACTACACACTATGTGTATGACTACTAACACCCCAGTGAGCAGAGAACCTCTCTGTGTCAGAATGACCACTAACAGTTCCAGTTTTGCTGTATTCATTTCATTCTTCAAAATTGTGATTTATTTTTCCTGGAAGGATACATCTAAGACACGGAGGATGTGATGCTCAGAATTACTGCAGAAATACTTGTTGGAGACTGAACTTCCCCCACTGGTTTTTATAGGGCAGAGGGAATTAGGAGCACAAAACTAAAGAGGCAGCACATGCTAGCTGGGAAGGATGGGCTGGGCTTCAGCAAGGAGGGAGCACGACATGCTGCACATCCAAGTGTGCACAACCTGTGCTCCTTTAGGCACTGCTTCTTCAAAAACAGATGCCCTCCTGGAGAGCTGCAGGAGATGCCAGCAGCAAATGATCTTGTCTTCTCCCCAGATTTTGAACTCATGGGAAGAGTTCTTCTAAGGAATACCTTTCAAACTCTACTGTAATACAGCACAAACCTTAACATATGCCATGCAATGATAGTTTGCACCCTCCTTCCACGGAGCATCCTTAATCATAGTATGATCTGGGTTTGGAAGGGGCTTTAAAGCATGTTAATGATGTCCATTCTTACAAATATACAGACAACATCCTTTCCCATCACCTCTCTACAAGTAAGAACAATTCCATTAAAGGCAATTGCATCAATGTAACACACTGTTGTAAGTAAAGGGAAAATCAAAGCAAAAACTTTTTTGCACCGGCGCAAACCAACACCAGCTACTGACGCGCTACTCAAGTGCTTCTGCTTGCTTGTACAGTAATATACACTAGCACCACATACTTCTTTAATGTCTACCTTTATCACATTTTCTTGTAAATTTATATTGTTTCCCAGTCCTCAGCAAACCAAACCTTAGACGTTAAACTTGAACTACATACTAATAGTTTTTTTAAAAAGCAGTTCCTACATGAAAACACAAAATCCCTCTCAATCTTGAGACTGTTCTATCTGCTACTCTCTTTATGATGCTAATTCAAAACTTATCTTTCAAACAATACTAAATCACATTGGGTTATTCACCTGTGTTTCTGAATCTATCTATCACTGCTGGCAACTGACAACAGAAGTACAGAGCCCAGACAACAGAATGATGGGACAGGCAGGATCTGGAGAACTCTCTGGGCTCTCAAGTAGTAGAAGAGAAACGGGTATTGACTGTACTCTGGTTTTGTCTAAACAGCATTATTTCAGCTGCTAAATAGCCTGATTTTTAGGACAAATGTAAGACGTGCAGCAGGCTGTGCACTATTATTTCGTGTTACTGAAATAAAACCAACATATATTAAGAAAAGCACTCCGTTTTTATAAAATGATTGCATTGTGCTCAGAAGAGAACATGACAAATACTTTAGTTCTTTGTGAAGCATGATAATTTGCCTTTTATGATTATATATACTCCTTCAAGGTCTCGCTTCTTATTCTGGTTGAGTGCCAGTGCACTGAGTATCAGCAAAAAAGTATGATCATTTGAATATTTAAGGAACAGATTGTTCCAGTCTTGCAGTATTTAGCACACTTCTCCACTTAATGGTATGTTTGCCATGACACAGTACATTCCTTATTACTGTCTCATTCCGATCATTCCTGTTATTTAATGAACTTTAGCCTTTGTCACCTGCAGAAATCCTTGGGCCAGACTATACACATTAGATACAGTTTTGCTTTGCCTGTCAAACTATACACTTAAAGGAAGATGGTACACTGTTTTAGCAACGCAATGCACCAAGGATCTACACCGACCACAGAATTTCTCCTGAGCCACTCTAAATCTGTTTGCTTTCAGTTTAAGATAACTAAAAGATCCCTGAGAGTTAATACAGTACCTCCAGGTTATTAAATGTAGCATGCAGAACATTACATTATTATGCTACACATGGCTAAGGAATTTTAGTATTCACAGGATTATGGTAATTAAGTCTTCCTTCACTTTGGGTGATGTGACACTTGCTTGACTATAATGTCACTCCACTTAAAGTCTGTGTAAACAACATTATCTTAGTCACTCTGCATTACATTTCCAACTGTGAGCAAAATTACAAGGTCAAAGTGGACAAGAATGTAGGTAATCCCAAGGAAACATCATGTAAATGACTAGCTCAAGGTTCAAGCTGGGTTTTCAAGGGTGGTAAAAGGCTTATGTACTACACCAATATTTTAGCATTGTTTTGTAGAAGGTATCACTAGCAAAATGCATTTCTATTTGTAGGGACATTTAATTGGTCAGAACATTGCAAACTTCTTCCCTAAGTAAGGACTTGGCTGTCAAAGATATGCAAGGAATAAAAGAGAGCTGATTCTGTACAAAAAAAAAAACAGTATGAAAGTAGCAGAATACTAAGTAAATCTGTAAGTGACAGATGCAAAGAAATATATATTCCAATGACATCATTAACACAACACAATGAAATCTCCATTAAACTGTCAGTCAGAGAACTGGGAAAAAATATTAACCTCATTGCTAAGACCAATTTTTTAAAATACACTTTGTTGAATCTCCTTTACCTTTGAATATCAAGTAGGAAGGCACTTACAGTCTTTTTGGTGATTTTAATTGTCAGACAAACGTGTAACTGAATCTCTTTTCCCCTAACAACTATACAATAAACTCCATGCACACAGGCATTTCTCAGTATATATTTTAAAAAGAATACTGCTGAAGGACAAAATGATGCATCATGTGGCACTGCCAGCTAAGCTGTGAAGTGAAGTTACCAGCCATAGTGGCATCCTCCCTTTGACACTAACACTTGCCTAGTTCTCAGCCACCAAAGACAGCTCACTTTATCATCTTAAACTGAACCAAAAAACTTCGTGAGCAAGCTGCAATCCTACCATTAGCAGGCAATAGCTTATGAGTTAACCCCTTTTCTCTAACATAAAAGCGACTAATTGAGAAAGTCTTGTTAACAGTTAGAAATTGTCCAAGTTGCTCACAAACTGTAAATCCACAAGCATTCAAACCTAGATACTTGAAAACATAACAAACCTGGGTTGGGCTGGGATTTAGCCAGCTATATCAGTAATGGGGCTTTAATAATTCTTGGAAATTCCACCTGCAGAGAAGTGGTACCCAGGGAAATGTCACTGACACACCAGATTTCCTGAAATGTCATTTCAGTCATTTCTATCTTAAACAGTAGCTGTGGGAAATTTAATTAATGACAAAAATACACTGTTTCAAGTTCTCTCAGGTAGGAATTATGCTCAAAAGTTAACTGATAAAAATAGGTATTTGCCAAAAACTACAGGAGTAAAATCTGTCCACACCAGCTTTCAACTTGCTACTGTCAAGGATGTGGGTTGTCAGCAAGAGCCATGAGGTGGCTCAGTCCTCATTTTATGCTCCAGATTCAGTAGCTTGGGTAGAAACACAAGACAAGAGTTCATAATCTCATCAGTGGCCATCCAGCCTGCATTCTTCTTTCAAAGGTCAAATTGCAAACATCTTCATTTTTTTACAACAAACCAAGGAATAAACTGTGACACTGTTAGCTAAATATAAGGTACACATTTAAACGAAAACAAGTGTTAATAGCCATTAGTGCCTTAAACATAAATTGTTCTTCATGGTAAAATTACTTCTGATATAATCAACCTTTATAGTGTATAATCAACAGATATAACCTGTGACAAGAGAATATTAACAGTAGAAGTTAAAACAAAAAACACAAAAAAGACTTTTTCACTTAACACCAAATTGTACTCTACGTGCAAGATGTAGGAATTTGGCTCTTATCTTTATTCTTTGCTGACGTTAATTAGCGCAGCCACACAGTCAAAGAGCAGTTTGCATTTCACTCTCAAAGCACCACATTGCATATTTACCTGGTTGCTCCTGGAGAAAGTTAAAATGACTCACTAGAGACAAAACTGCTTTTTCTAAATTCACCAGCCTGAAGGACTTGGAAAATAAGACACACAGACCGTTTCCCTATCAACCTTACATTAAAGTGTATAACTCAATTATAGCTATGAATTGTTTCTAGCTTTTTATATAAAAAGTTGTTTGCAGCCACAGGTAATGGAAAACACAGTGCTCAAACCTGTGATCCGAAATCATACATCCTGTCACTCAGGCCAAAATCAGGGTAGAATGCTCAGCATGAAGGAAAGAAGGTATTTCCCAGGTGGGACCATTTGGAGATCTACGAACAGAAAAGGATGTGCAAATACTGAAAGCAGCAGATCTGCTCTTCCTATGCATTACTGTGCACTTCGACAGCGATGTGCTGTCCTTGAAATAACACTGTAATGCAACTCTTAGATTGTCAAAAAATAAGACATACAAGTATTTGATGAGAGTAACATTGCTTAAAGTGAATTTCATGGAATTCAGTCATTTTAACCCACTGTAATAGTTGGTTATAACCAATAGATCATTTCATATTTTAAATACTTCAGTATTCACTTACCAATCATACTTGTTATTTACGTTGCATGCTAATGATACTTCCCACATACATTATAATACAGTATTACTACAGGATTTAACAGAAAAACAAATAAAAACTAATTGCATATAATATTACTAACACAAACAGGCAAAATATCATCGAGATCAGTGACTCGGTGTCTATTTTGGCAGGAGCTGAATCTGGCCTAATGACTTATGGTTCTGATTTAGCTACGGCTTCTCATCATGTATGACTTTGTGACTTATTCAGTATGTTTTCTTTGAAAAGTAAAGGTTTTCTGTATGAGATTGGAATTTAATTGTTTCCTTTTTAGACAAATATGCTTTTGGATGGATGCTGATGGAAAGGGCAATCAGATGTCAAAAGGGCAGCAGTACAGTGAGATTATGTGCTGAGGTCTAGGGCAGGACAGGCAAACAAGGGGGGTTCTCAGATCACTTCAGCAGATCCTTATAAATAAAATCTCAGATAACAGGCTTTGTTTATTCTGCAAAAATGCATATCAGCAGGTCAAATCAACTTCTGTTATGTTAACGACTTAAGTTACTTTCTTATTAACAAATATGCCTGATAGCATAGCAGAACTCTCATCTGTGAGCATCTGGAATGCAAGTGGAAGAAAAAAAGAGCTTAAGTAATTAGGAATGAGATGTCCTTCGTTCTAGAAGAAATGAACTGTCCTCTTGCCATTGGGGAGGGGAATAAATAAACTGAAGCAAGAGAGAGCTCATATGGTAGCAAGTCAACGATACCTTGTCTCATGGCACAGAAACTAGAGAACAGACTCTCAATGCTAAGGACAAGGAGAATGCCCTGCTTCACAGAATGCTGCTGTGTTGTTGAACTAGATGTCCCACGTTTCACTTTACAAACCATTCAGCAGCCTATTTAAAATGAAAAAACACTTGAAATCTATCTTTAAAATTGAGAATCATCACTGTGACACTTTGTAGCCTTTAACAAAGCACTCCTAAACAGGATCATTCAAATTATTACTAAATAAAGCTGAAAAAGAAAAACCCATGAAAATTTTTGATTCATTCATCAAACCACTCCCCAAAAATCAAATCAGTTGTCATCATCCACTGCCTAACTGGTACAAACATGAAAACATGAAGGGGGAGCAGATAGAGATTCCTTTGGATAAAGCTAAAGCAAAACATTAATTTCACACTGAGTAGATTCACACTGACGTATTTCAATGCCCTATCAAAATTATTAGTTTTGGAAAATTTGACAAACACTGCTGTGACAGGTTGCCTTCTCTAACCAGATAACAGTCTGGGGAAAAAAAACACCATCCGTACACATACACCCACCCACATGTACAGACATAATGCTACTGAACAGAAGCTCGCTATACACAGTTATCCCCTTCACAAAATAAAAAGTTTCACCTACCAGCTGTTAATCACACCACTCTCCATATTCCTCAGAACTTTACTTTTTGGATTTTTCCTTCCTCTATATTTATTCCTGCTTAGATGACATGGAGAATCACCAATGTCACTGTTAAAATTTTTAATAATTTTCTTACCAATTTTATTATGGTTATGTCAGCAACATTGTTAAATTTACCTTATTTCCAATATACTTGAGAAAATCTTTATGTAACACTCAGTTGATCGAATACTCACTACAAAATATGGTAAGAAATGTAGTAAAACCAAGCTTACTTGTTATTTGCCAAGTGTCACACAATGCTAAGTCATGCCTCTTGGTGCAGGAAACTTTAAGGGAGTACCATTTTACCTGCATGTGTTTTACAGGAGTAGCTCAGTTGAACAAAAAAACTAAGAAACCTACAACTTTTATCTTGTGAGAATATATTGGTAATTTAGCTCACTTTAATGTTGAGTGATGATGTGAGAAGAGATGCCTCTTTCAAAACCCTCTAGCATTTCCATTTTGCTTTTATCATGGCTTTTAACAGGCATTCTGTACCGGCTGCAGTGCATTTAGTACTCATACCACACTTCACCAAAGCAGCTTCCCCAGAGATTTTCACATCAGTTGTTCCAAACATCTGTGGGGGAAGGGCCAGATTCAAGCATTTAGCAGCAGAAATTCCTATAATCCAAGATCAGCACAAGAAGCTGCTAAATACCCAGAGATGAATTTGTTATCATGGCAGGCATACGACAGGTCATCTTCATGTGCTTCAAAGCATTCGGTGCCTCAGTTCTCCCTGAACTGAGTGTATGTATTGCTATGCAAACAGCATAATCCTAAATACTTTGGAAACACAAGGTTTGGGGTTTTTTCCCACTTTTTTTTTTTTAGTTGAAATAATACATTTTTTTAAACCAGAAAGTTTTGCAAAACATTCTAATTTAAAAACAATTTGGGAGCAAGTTTCAGAGGTACTTGAAGAAAAATGCCTATTTTATTCCTTTACTCCATCTTCTGCATTTAAGTAATATTTTTTCACTTTTTTTCCCAGCCCCCAACGAGCTTCTGTTCTAGAAGAACAAAAAATAGAAGAAAACATAAAAATATTCAAAGTTTGGAGTGGTCCAGGTTTTAAATAAAATAATAATTTACAAAATGGTAACTTTTTTCATAAGCTCTAAGACTGAACCGCATCTATCAGTTTCTAAATTATTCAGGGCCTACATTCTGCAAATGCATCTAGGCAAGTCCAAGTGCGAGTCAGCTCATCTATTTCTTTCTTCTATATGTAGTACATCCCTAGTGGTTTCCTAATGAAAGTGATGCTGAGCAAAAATCACTGCTGAACATGATTGGTTTTAATGGCAAAGTTTGGTGGGTTTGAGTAATCCTTTTTCAGGTTTTTTACCTCATGTATTTCTGATGTAGCCCAATGCAGAATATATTAGGGCTAAGACCATTAAACTCTCTACTTCATGACTTTCCAATTTCTGGTCCTCAAGAATATTGGAAAAATATAGACATGTTTGTGTGTTGGAAGTTGGAAGATACAGGACAATGAGCCTTGTGCTTGCCCTTCAACATCCTTCAGCAAGGAGTTTTGCAGGTCAGCTACTCAGCATGTACACTACAAAGTATGGTACTGTTTTGCTTGCATAAGTAACTTTTAGACGCACTTTAGGAGGAAAATATCACGTAACTCTGCTTGGAAAGAAGATAGTATTAACTTTTATATATCTATTTCATTATGTATAATACCACTTTACTGATAAAACAAAGAAAACAGCAAGTGCAAAAAGGTCAAGAGGATTGACAGTAAGCCTGCAGGCCAGATATACTGTGTCAGGGATCTCCAAAGACTTACATACTAGAATGGTAGTAAATCTGCAAGCTAGTCTCCACCATTTAACATTACAGTTATCAGTGTATTTCAAAAAAGAAGGAAAAAAAAAAAGTTGTGTTCATAAGATAATGTCATTTTTCCATTCTCCCTGAATCTAAAATTATACCGAGCACATTTAAGTTAAATATCGCAAGCAAGGCTGAAAGAGTTTGCAGTGAGTGAAACAGCATCATTAACTCAGGGGACCGAAATAAAAATCTACATTCATTATTCAGGCTGTTACACAAATCAATTCAGATCTTTAAGAAGGCAAAGTGTATTCCTCTGCTGGACAAGTTTCTAACCATTGCATTGTTGAATTTACTAGCTTTGTCTTCAAGTAGTCTATAGGTGATCACAAATTCTTGCAGTTTCTCTTGGAAGTAGATTTCATAGCCCCAAGTACATGCGATAATACTTTGGACTATGGACAGAAGTAACAAACTTGCCAAAAATCCAAGCGCAGCTTCTCAGTTACATAAGCTTGGTTAAAACAACCCTAGAAAGACATTTCTTTTCTGATTTTCAACCTTCCTTTCCACAGGAAGAAAATAGGAACCGAAACAATTTAGAACTGCAAATATTTCCAGTTCTTTTCTCAGAATTGCTGCAGTTTGCCTTCACCATGTTACAAGTACGTTTTAAACAGCTTAAATATGTTCTGCTTTTTCTCAGAAGGTCCACTGGCACTGTCCACAAAGGAAGAACACGTACAGTCTAATAATTAGGTTAACTAAATTTATAGTTCTGCTTGTAATATACGCTATAGCTACTGATAACACAAAGTTGCTAATGTACTCCTACAAGAAAGCCAAAATTGATGTGAAAGGAACTTGATGAGTCTTAATGCAAATAATACTCCCAGACCCAGCCTGTAAAGGCTTCAAAAAGCTTAATGATTTTCTCAGATGTGCTGTAACAACAAAGAATCTCATGGTTCAGTGTCAAATGTCTGCTAGAAGCCAATGTTCATCACAACTAGAATGACTTGTTCATCATAGATTCCATCAATAATTGTTTCAGTATGTGAATGTGATCAATGTAGCTCTCATCAAGTATAAATCAAGCTATGTATTTTCTAATGGGACCTTCAGCATTCTCATGGATTCTATTCAACAGTAAGATTTGATCAATACATGAGCTCATGTGACCAGACATCTTTCTCAAAATGGTAGTTATTTACATATAAAGAACAATAAAAACATCCTAACCTTCTTGGCATAAAATATTTAAATAACTTTACTGTGTACTGGAAGAGGCAAATAAGAAAGCTACTGTGCAGCATCAGGTTACATTAGAACTGCATTTAAAAGTTGCCCAATTTAAACTCAATGAACACATTTAAATTACTGCATCTAAACTGTGATGTCAGCAACAAAAACTCCATTAGATCAACAGTACAAGAAACAGCATTTATCAAAGGTAAAAGGAAATACTTAGTTTCCTAGAAAAGTGATTTCATTTCTACAAGTTAACAGTAAAGTTAAGAAGATTCAGTTCTTTTTTGGTGCCACTGGCTGAGCAAAGCCTACCAAACTACATGATAGGAGATACTGGTGCTGATGATTATCTCCCTTTTATCAGCTTCTTATTTTTACCAACTACTTAAAAACACAGTTCTTGGATGATCTGTCACAGAGGGATGCAGACTGACTTGGACCCAGGCATTTTACCACAAATATTTTTCTTTTTGATAAACCACAAAGCACAGTTTTACACGTGAAAAATTCAAGTTCAAACACCCAAGTTAAATGGGACCATAAATGCACCTTATTTTCTTGGGTTTATTTGTTTTCAAAGATTCAGTCTCCTCAGTTTTACCAGCCTGTCTTTTTATGCTAATATCTTCAGTGACTAAATAAAGCTAAAATATTACATAATTAGACAAAATATTTCTCAAATAACATAATTTTTAAACTCACCTACTTATACCATCTCTTTTTAAGAGCCTGTTTACCTGAGTAATGAGTTTTAAATTAAATGCTGTATTGTGGTAATTCCAGAACAGTTTTAGGCTAAGATAGTGCTGCAAACCTTCCTCCACATCCAGTTCATTTCCCACTGCTATTTCAGAAGAAAAATCCCACCAGTACACAAATACAGCAACACATGCAGAAGGATTTGTCCTAAGGAGTGACTGGTGGGATTCAGCCATCCAGTGGGTGTGGAACCTCTTTCTACCTTGGGAACTTCTGGGCGCCAAGTCCTGCAAGTTTTCCTAAAAACTCATACCACAGTCTCCATCAGCTCCTGAGTCCGTCATACATTTATGAAAGCAATTCTCTCTTACCAACCGACCACCAAACAAAGCGGTAGCTATCAACACTCGTGGTCTGCTGCGTTAGTCTCAAGATACTGACAACATCCATTCCAACCTCTGTTCAACACTTCCCGGAAAACCCGGACACCCTCAATGTCCTTTTATGTCCTACTGGAAGGAAAATAGCTGTATTCCTGCTCTTACAATATACAAAATAATATACTTTAATTCTCTTCGCATGTTTTTGGTCTGTCCCCAATGTTTGGGCACATTTTAAAAGGGTTGACAAGCATTATAACCCCCAGCACACCCAGAAGAATCCTTGCAACCCTCTCCAGGTACAATAAATAAGATTGTTTGAATATTTGAGAGTAATTTCAGATTTTTTCCAACGTTTTCCCCATATTCATTTATTAATACATTTTTACATTTTTCCAAATAAGTTTTGGCAATTTTAAAACTGAAAGGGAAGCTTGTTTTCTTTGTGCCTGTTAGACCTTCTCCTTTAAAGAGCAAGGCAAAAGGAGCAAGTGGACAGAGGTTGCCGAGTTACTTGCTCCTGAGATGACATGTAGTCTTCTTTTTATAATAATTTCTGATATAAAAGAAATAGAGTTATATATTGATATATAATTCAGGAGATTTTATATTTTTCAATTAAATGCCTTTCAACCTCTGCTCTTTAAAGGTTATAGGAATTCATGATTTTAGCCTCTCTTCAGAGTTCCTATCTGTAGTCATAAGGTCAATCAAATTCCCCTTTTCAAATGTTACATCTTTAAAGAATATGATAACCAGAACAAAAACAATATCCTAAGTGAAGTCAGAAGATTTCATAACCTTTACATATATCCCTTACATTCTTATTCCATTACTGGCTATTCCACTACTGGCTACCTCTTCTCCTTTGAATTTTTTTCCTCTCTCCATGTTTCATGTGCGTTTCCAGCTATTTTTCTGAGTTTATAAATAGATGCAGACCACTTCAGTTCTTCTGGGGCTGCTACTTTTCTGTGACAACTTGCAGAAGAATTCACAGGACTGCCTGTCTTTCCTTATTCTGTAAATTCAGCCAATGAAATACCACACTGTTTGTCTTAAGTTTACTTTTAGAAGGGGTTACACTAAAACAAATTCAATAAACTTGCAGGAGTTACACTTGCAAATTGTTTCCAAGTTGCATATATCAAATTCAGGTTTTTTGAAAGAGCATATATATTAAAATAAAACCTGCACCACTAAAATTTGACCATTTGTTTACAGAAACTCAATCAAGTAACCAATCAAAAAATCCCAAACCCTAAATACTGCAAGGCTGTGCTGCCATTTACCTACTTAGACGAAGACACATCCAACTGCCAGAAATATTAGAAATTTCTTAGCAAAGCACTTTCAAAAATTTTCATATTGTTGCAAAAAATACAAGAGAAAACTGGATGGTTTTCTATATAATTTGAATAAAACACTTGAAAGAAAATACCTGCAAAGGGAAATTGAACTAACTTTCTTTCCTCTTCTGACTTCAGTTCAATCAGAGCTAAACCGGTAGGTACTCAAAACCATTAAAAGAAGTACAGGCATCAATATACAGCCTGAGCAATTCATATACAACTAAGTCCCACTGTGCTCACTATCACAGAGCGTCCACAACGCTGTGTCTTGGAGAGAAGAACATGGGGGTCAGTTCTGAGCAGCTATGAGACCTTTAATGAGCACTTGTGCAAAAGGGCAAAGTTTACCTGATTGCACACTGCATACGACTTGGAGTAATTCAAAGTCATCTAGAAGATTTTTACTCTAAAGCAGAACTCAGTATTCCCTAAAGGCTGCTCGCTTTTGTAGTCTTTAATCAGCCTGCTTATTGCACAACACCAGTATCTTTAACAGGGCTACCACTGGCCCTCCATCTCCCACCACCACCACACAGAAAAAAAAGTTTATACTAAGCCTAACAATTCCTTTCCAGAGGAAGGCTACTGGTTGGGTTACTCTCTCCAAACACATTGACTCAGTAATCATTTAATTACTAATACTAAAGGGTTACTGCTAGTCATGGGTTTTGGCTACCTCAAAGCAATGACTCACCAGCTACACCATTCCAGATGACATGTCTTCCACAAGGGCTTTCTGAGACACAGAAGCTCTGGTCCAAATTGTCCCTCCCATATCACTGATGCCTAAATTTCTAATCTGGTTAACATATTTTGCTGTCAGGGTTAAGATAAACCATCTGGACAATTTTCCTACAAATTCTTTCTTGGCTAGATGTAGTTTTTATTGTAATTTGCCTCATTTCCTCCTAATATAATAATAGAATGTTGCTTGTGTGGATACACTCCAGTGACCTGACAGACCTTTCTATCAACTTCAAAACATCTCACCACATACTCTTTTCTTCATTTCAACATCATCAATTTCTTCTTATTTATCTTTTTATAAAAATGTGATATTGGAACTGGCTGCTACAAAATGCCAATTCCATCAATGTCCTGAAATTGATAACTAATTATTTTCGGGTTCATTCATTTTAGAAAACAATGGGTTGGCTTTTCAGCCACCACATCAGAATAACTGAGTACTCTTGCAATTCTTCAGTGTCTCTTATTTCTGCTGCAGCAATTCAGAAACAGTCTTACAAACTATGATTCAGTAACTTCACTGAATAAGTGCATCGCTTTACTCACACATATGATCATGCAAGCATTTATATCCACCTGAGCAGCTATTCTAACCAAATATTCTAACAGCACAAACAGAACCACAGCTTAGAAACAAAGAGCCCATCTTTCAATATGCTCTTTGGCTATTTCTTACCAGCAAATCCAAGAATCTCCTGAAACCCCACTGCACATTTAACTTGGTGTAAGACATTAAAGCTGAGATACGGTAATGGGGAAAGCCAGGTATAATAAGGCTCTCATTCTTCTTTTTCTAAATACTTTGTTGAATTTGGCATCTTCCCCTTCTTCCAAGACTGCTGCTGTCACCATTTGTCATTTGTTTCTAGTTTCGCCAACTGCATTGCTGGTTTCTCAGATGCTCTTTTATGTTTTCACTAAATCAGTTTATAATCTTCACAACTAAGTTTTCTTTAAAAAAAAGTCCTTTTTTTCCAAGCAGTACAATTATTAAAAATTTCTAATTTTTAGAAGTAATTTAATTTCCCTAAATATATCCTAATGTACACAAGCCGCTCACAGTCAGACATTACTCACATTACACTGTCAGGCATTACTTTTGAGTTTAAAAGATGACACCCTAATTCCAATTTATCCTGGGTTTTCTGTTGTTTAGTTATGGCTGTTCTTTTCATGAAAAGCCATTTGTTGGAGGCAACATCAACACTCTGCAGTATTCCTGTTCTTCACGTGAATGTAAGATGCCACAGAATTGGCTAGACTGGAGACTAAATAGAAATTACCAGAGAAGCAGCTACAACATGTGTCCAAACAACACAGCAGAGAACTGCCTCAACTCCAAGTCTTGGAGAGACCACCACCAAAGTACTTAGCAAATTTAGTCCAAAAAATACAAAATGTGGTAATATACTTGGGGAGAGAAAGAGAAGAGGATGGAATTTCGATTCCATGATGTGAATTGGGCAAGTTTTATTCTTTTTTTCTGAAGATTTCAGTTGCTATTGTTTCTCTATGTCAAATATATCTTTTATGTGATACATGTTGCTATTCTGCCTTGTACTGCTCAGGCACATGTTTTTCATTAGTGAAGTACTTCTGTCATCCCTTACATATACTTTCCTAGCTTCAACTACTTAGAATGCTACCCTTTCTCCTTGTAAGCAACTTGTTCAAGGCCAAAGGAACATCAGGCAAGTATCATAATATTATTTTGCTTTTTCACAAATCACAACTTCTCTGTCCATTTCTGTGCCCTCAACCAGACCCACAGTCTTTCATGACCTATACCAGATAAAACTTAAAGGGCAATTAATACCAATGTGACCATCAGAGTAAGATGCCGTCCACTAAATTCCACATTATCACCAATGGAGTGAAGGTAACAGTGGTGCTATGGAGAGGGATGGCCATCCCCTTCAGACAGGACAGGCATCTGGAACTCATGCCTTTCTCAGAAAGGCTTTTACGAGTTTTTCAAATTTTCAAGATGTAGAGTAAGGTATAATTTAAGGATATCATCCATACTTAAAAAAAGTACAGAGCTTATTTTTAACCATGAAAAAAAAAAAAGGGGTCCCTTTACACCTGACACCCTGATAGCACATCCAAATGCAATGAACCACCTCTGACGTTTCAGAAAATTCACTTGGTGGTGTCTCTGCTATTTTTCCTTTTCTTCAATACAAATTTTTCCTGGAACAGAGTCAAGATTTAAACTGGAAGTGACACACTCCCTATAAAAAGCAAACAGTATTTTACACATATCCATATATAGGATAAGAGTTGTATAAACTATGCCAATTTGATCCGTTCTCCTCTCCAGAAAGGCTGGTTTCACACCATCCCTGTTCTTTCCTGATGGAGGAGGTGCCAAGGCTGGGAGGGGGCCTCTGGGCTCAGGGCTCACGCTGTTTTGTCATCTATGTAAGTGTATTAAGAAAATCCAGACAGGATTAAGCCTAATGATGTATAGCTCTTTGGTGAACATTCCCTATAGCAGGAACTTGACTAGGTTTTGTCTTTGATGTATAAACGCACAATTTAGTAAACAAAAACATCTGTGTCCAGACAGACAAACACAGACCATCACTTGTGAACAAAAGCATCAGCAAGAACTGGATATTTACAGATTCGTATAATCACTGAAATTGTACTTTATTATATCATTTCTGCCTGAATTTTGCTCAAAGTCTTTTTCCAATCCCAGAACACAAACCTCAGCAAGCTTATTTATACGAGACACAAGAGCAGTTGTGAATCACTCCCTTCTCCCAGCTTTAAGATGGCCCAATTAAAATCTATTCACACACAGGATCATGCAAAAACAATACAGATGGTGGGATACTAGGACTTTTTCAAAAACAAATCAATCAAAAAATAAAATCTTCCTCAATGTTGTGGGTTGACTGTTTTGTTGTGGGTTGTTTTTTTTTTTTCCCCCCACTTCCAAACTCTGTTAAAACCAAACTCATGGATCAAGTTGGGGGGTGGGGTGGGAGAAAAGGAAGAAAGCTCTGCTCTTTCTCTTTAAATATTTGACTAACTAGAGATTGAAATTCACCTTTTTCCCCGTAATTGCTAGGCAAATCAAATTTCCTTCTAAAATGCAAATTCATTCCATAATATAAAAACGAATACATAGAGGCAGAAAGGTTTACATGTCAAATGGCAATTTTCCTAAATGGCTCACACTTCAACTTGTTTTCTTTTTTCATATCTTAACCATGACAAAAGATTTAATGGCCATCATTAGTCAGATGTTTTGTCAGCATATCATGATGAATGCACTCTTTCTCTGCGTTATTCAGAGTTACCTCACAAGATTTCTCTTCTGTGTTACATTAACAACACCCCTCATACTTAACAATTTGATCTATCACACATTTGACTAATGTTACCCATTAGAGTTCTGTGCAAAGACTTCTTGATTCACGGAATGGTAGTTATTAAAATTAAATATATCCATGCCTCTTAAAAATGTATTTTCTTTAATTACTAATATACATTAAATAGGATCAATCTATTAGTGTAGAGATCCCATAAGCTCTCCATGAAAGTAAGTGTAAGGAGAATGTATCATCAATTAATTATATCCATTCTACCTGACCTGTGGAGACAGTGCTACCTCCTCTCTCAAAAATCTCTCCTTAGAAGCGTGAGAAAGGATCAAGACAAAAAGCCCAAATCCTTCTACTCAGCTCCAGAACACCATGAATGCATGAGGCCAAGATGCATGATTGCATCCCAGGAGGCAGATAACACATATTGCAAAGCTTTAGCTCCTTCAGTCTCCCAAATCCGAACTTATACCATCCCAACTGGCAAGGACGTAGATGGGATAATGGGAATCATTAGATAACATAGACCCCCTCCACTGTAATATCTTCCCCTCCTCCTTTTCCACATCACTTTGCAAAAAGTAACTAAGAAACCGGAAAAGCTGCAGTAGACAGTGCAGTCATCCCACGGAGTGGGTTAAGCACTGAGGGTAAATCATCAGGTGCTCCCCAGCCTCCAAAGAGCTTTCCCCAGCTGCTAACGGGTCATCTCCTTCAACCTTGTCCTTCACAATACAGTCACCTCACCGAAACCCTTGCTTTGCCCTCCTCTCTTGCATCCTTCTCTTCTGGGTCTCCTTCCTTGTTTGCTCCTCTAACCCCTCAAATTAAATCCTAACCCCAGGCATTAGAGGGGGAAAAGGGCATTACCATCACTAGTCATTACCTTGTTCGCTCTGCTTGTAACCTTGCTCCCCCCATCATCCCTTATCCTGTACACTTTGCAAGCTCCTCAGAGCTGAGAGTTTCTGATTCAGCAGCGTGCAGGGCTAACTACAAATATACTCAGGGTCAGGCAGTAAAGAATTGCATACTAGGAAAGCTCAAAGACTGAATCCAAATGAATTACAACATGAAACAATAAGGAAGTCTCAAGCATCACTTTCAGGAGTACACACTCAGGGCAGAACAGCACATGACTATATCAGTACCACTGAAGGAAAAATGTGAGTCTTTACGTAAGAAAACTTAAAACCAATTCATTTTCTTTTTAAAATGCTCATTTTTGATTAAAAACTTAAGCTACTAATAGAAATTAGAACATGCTTTGGACACTCATTCAACTAATGATTGACTTTTCAAGTAAACTCCCCGTTGACTATGAGAAATCAATATGGATTTCTAATGGCACCTATAAATCTTGCTGTATCTGACATAACTTGCAAACAAATAGAAACAATCTTCAAGAAACTATTTTGTTTGATTACAAAGTATGTAAAAAAGACAAATAATAACTATCTAGACATCTTTACCATTAGGTGCTTCACTCACCTGGAAGCATCAACAATCCAAATAAATTACTGAGATTTTTTTAAAGGTTTTTTTGTGTTTGTTTTTTTTTTTCAGTTTTACAGAACTTGGATGATGGATCTACAAATAAGCTGCTATTTCTATTCCAAAAGAATAATGAAGGTTTTTATTTCTATTTCTTCCCAGTAGTTTTTGTGCTCATGACTTTTTTTTCAAAGGATCTTCAGAATTTCGTATATGGCAAATGAACTGAACTGTCACAAAACTGAAACAATACATCAACATTCATAGTATTTACAAAAAAGAATTTTTCATACTTTCATATAAGTATCATAATGTCTTTACATGGAACTACTTTGAACAATGCATTCTTAGCTTCCATGGAATCCTCCTTTGAAAACATGCCTTTAATTGCAGTTAACATTTTACTTGCACGGCAAGTAATAACAAGAGACATTAATGTGATGTTAGCATTCTCCAGAAAACTCTTTAATATACTATTTCTTTTATATTATCTGTAATTAGAGATTATAGCATAGAAGCACTGACCATCTATATTTTCTCCTGTCCTGCCCAAAGTGCTTATTTTCCCCTCCTGTCCTATGGGAATGATTTCCACAATCAAATCACACTAAGATCAGCATAAATTGCTTGCAGAAATGCCACAAGCTAGAGATAGGTAAGATTTTAAAAATCCAGCTCATTATATCTGCAAAAAATGTTTGACTTTTTATAGACAGGTGAGGGCATCAGTCATTCCATACGACTGAAAACAAGGGCATGCACAATGTATTGCACTATCACAGAGACAGGAATACAGCTGGCAAAATTAGACCTACTCCAGACCATCACTTAATGAGGCAAATTCCTTCAATGCCGTAAGTAAAATAAACATAAGTATTAATATTATTAGACTAGAGGCAAAACCAGATATACACAAATTTTTAGTGTAATCCATTGAAGAGCCTGTATTCCAGTTTTAAAAGCACAGGAATTATTCAGGACTTTATATTTTGCAGGCAGACCCCATTTTTACTGACAATCTTTATAGAGAAGTGTGGTAGGACATAAATCCTTTCCGGTTCACCATCTGAAAACAATCAATGGCATGGTACAGAAAACACACATTTTAGCGGAGAATGAAACCTTTCACGTTTTTATTTTGAACCATGATGTAGAGTCCTGCAGCAGAGATGTGAGGCACTTCCCATAAGGCATCAATTAAGTAATTACATAATGACTCTAGCTATAGTGTAAGAAAAACTCTGCCTATATTTTTATTATAAGTGGACAGGCTGTAGAGGAAAGGGGAGGAAAAAAACCCCTTACTGCCACACTCCAATATATGTGACAAACTGGATTAATTTACCCATGTCGACATCCATTTCAAACCACCTCAAAGCCAGAAGTCCATTTTCAAAGGGAGACAGCTGTCTGTAGTCACATCCCAAAGAAACCTGCCTGTCAGAAACGCCATGCCACAAGCCCAGCAACCAAAAAAGCCACTTCAGAGTAAAAAAACTCTAGGTAAGTTTTGCCAGAGGAAAAAAAGAAGAAAAAAGGGGGGGAGGGAAAGAAAAAAGAAGAAAATGGGAAAGAAAAAAAGAAGAAAAAAGGAAAAATCACCATGAAACACCTTTTCTTGCTTTCAGAATTTGTACCAATGTTACATCATTACTTAGCACAAACAAAAATATTTATTCTGGGAACTGCAGACACACAAATCCATTTTATGAGGACTGTTCCTTTTACAAACCCCGAACTTCTTTCTGGACTGCATTATTCTTTGTTAAGAATTTGCCATCTTCATCGTGAAAAAAGTTGGGTACAAAATGGTACCAAAAAACCCAATAAATCCACTTGTTTACTAGGTTTAGACCTATAGATCACTGCACCATAAACTCTGGCCTGGGTCTGTCCTCCTCTCTCTGGGAAAGGTGCTGCAGCTCCAAACCAGGGCAGGGTCAGCAGGGCTAGAGGGAGAGATGTTTTAAGACTTTTCCTTTCTAACCTCTTTACAAAGATTTCAGAAACAAGGAAGTTGTCTGCACAGATCATCACTGAGAAAAGGGTGAGCAGCTTCTTCCACACTCCTAAGTTAACGTAAAGACTATCTAGCAGAGTTGTGCTCGTAAGAGCCTGCACCGCCACTCATGGCCCGATCCTCAACTGAATTCCCTGTCTTGGCCTATCAGCCATTCATCCGTCTGCAGTTCATTTATAACTAAACTTAGCACAGGAAAAGGACACTTCAAAAGAAACTACACAAAGTATTGTGAAACACTTTAAGAGGTTTAGGGCATTCAAGGAAGAATAATTCTAACCTACTAAAGAGAAACATAATTTTGACCTAAATGTGCTTTGTTCAGCTGTCATTGATTTTGTCAACTCTGCTATCTCAACAAATACAAGAAATTATATTCATCTCCTCTGCCCATTTCACATTTATATATAGTTCGACAGGCTTGTAATTAACAGCTTCACAAAGAGAGTCAGCTCATAAAATTAAGCAGTAGAAAAAGAAGAGAAGCGAGGTTTGTTTGAAAGAAAAATACCTATCCAAAGCACAGCATGGTTTATACAGCTTAGTGCATACTTGTTGCAATCTAAAAAAATACTACAACCATGAAATCTATGATGAGAATGCTTCATATGAAAACCACCACAGGATTAAGTTCAAGAAAGGAATTTCTCATGCAAGCTTTGCACTCTAATCTGAACTTTTACTGTAAGCATTCACTTTCAGTTCAATTATATTTCAGGGGATATTTAGCCAGATACTCTGGAAAGTTTTACTTGCTCTTGTCTACTTTAGGAATTAGAGGAGACCAGAGATCACAGCTGTCTGGAACAAGATTATGTTTGTAAAGTACAAAAATATTAAAGATGGGAATACTTTTAAAACAAACAAACATAAAAATCTTAAAGCAAACACAGATATCTTTCATCTTATTAAGAAAACATATGACTATTTCCTTTTTCATTCTGTAGGAAAAAGTCTTATTCAATTGTATTAAAAAACTCTCACATATTCGGATAGGCTGTCTTCTTCCACATTAATTTCTAACCAATTTTGTAAACGTACATTGTGCAGAAAAGAATGCCTGGTGAATTAATGATGCCATAGCAAAATAAAACACACCGATTCCTGGGCAGCAAGTTCTTGAAAGAATTCCAAGATTAAAGGAACATAAAAAATGAATTACCCTTTTTCACCTCTCAAGAGAGTAATCCTTCAGGTCAGCTTTGAGGTACATCTGAAACAAATGGTAAACTGTTTGGTAAACAGAAGGATTTTTCAGCAGCCCTTTTTGAAGGAACCATGGGAAAGTTTAGATCTAATCGCAGCATAAAGATAAGTTCAAACTAACGCTGGATCTTTTTTATGCATCCTGCCATTGAAGCACACAACAGGGAAAAACCAGGGGCTCCAACAGACCCATTCATATTAGTGTCCTACTGTCTTTTACTTTTATACATTTTTTTTCTTTCTTTTTTAGTAACAACTTGAACATACTGCTTATAATCCTGTATCTCAAATTAGTCCAAGTAACTGACACTCCCTGTCATTTCAAAGGGAAAAGAAAAAAAGAAAAAAGCTGAATGTACCAGAGAACTTACAAAGCTTTTATAGCTTCCAAGAGTTATGATGAGAAGGGGTTCTCCTGCTGCCACCCAGACCCCAGCCATAGAAAAGGCAGATGGTGGTACGAAAGCCTGCTATTACCAGTCCAGCCACAGCTAGCATGGGCAACGTACCTCCAATTGCTTCTGCTCCTTACTACCAGTAGTTGATACACAATTCAAACTGAAATACATGGCTTATGCGCTTAGTGGAGAGGTTTTCCCTGAATTCCTATAAATGCAAGAACTGGGAATTTTAAGGACTTAAAACGAGGCAGAGCTTGGACACAACCCCCTCCTCCCCACACTCTGTGCTAGGTTTGTGCTGTGAAGCAAACCCAGCAGGAATTTCCCTTCCCCCCAGCCCCCCCAACATGAGCGATGAGATCCCTGAAGGAGCTGTGGCTATATCAGCAGAGTGGCTGCATCATTCCCACCACTGACGAAAAACATCCCACCTATGTTCAAAAGAAAAATGCCGCACTCTAAACCGGAGAAACAGCATTTGTATTTATCTGAAAAGGGATGGCAAGTCTTTAATTATTAAACCAATTGCATTTAGCAGATGGTCAAAGAAAAGTACTTTTTAAAAGTTGCCCAGAGGGTTATAAAACCGAACAAGCTAAAACAGCTGCCAGCTGGTGCGTGAAATCAATAATGAGAAAACGAGTCCTACTGTATCTTTGTGCTCATTGTCTGGCCGAAGACAGCGAGGACAAGGGAAGGGGAACGTCACAACCCCGGTGAATGGATTACGTGTATCTAATTAGGGTAAGACAAACATCTAAAGTTAGGCTGTAACAAGAGAGACCGTGCGAGCGTGTCCCTGCACCGAGGACGCAGGGGATGTGTAGGGAGGCTGCCACAAGTCCTAAATGCATGCCTTGTTGTTCACTGGCTGATTCATCACTTGTTTCCAAAGCCTGGGAAAATTCAAAAAGTGTTTAGGCAGCACAAGCACTTTGAGGGCAAAAGAGCCAAGTTAGGCAAACATGAAATGTTTTAATGTTTTTCTTCAATAGGTGTACATCCTAAAAAGTAAAGAAAGTGCACAAAATGAGTACACTGAAAAGTTATGTGAAAGCTTTTCCATATTTAATCATAATGAAGTGTTATGTAGCTAAGAATATAAACTAATGTTAAATCTCAATCTCCCAAGAGCAGCAAACTGGTTATCACTGATTTTTATTCTCCAAACTGCACTTTAGGCTCTGTGTTCAGATTAGTTTTTTTTAAACCGTGGGCCTCTCAGGAACTTTAAAATAATATTAAATTTCTACAGTAAGATGGCAAGACCTCAAGCAAAAATCTGGAGAATAACAAACACTACTGAAGAGCTGAAAATCAGAACAATTTTAAAGATTTTGTTGCATTTAAATAATTTTTAAAAAATAAAAATAAAAAAAACCCAAACCACAACAACTTTTACCATAGGAACTTGACTACCTTGTACATAAAAACAGATGCTTTAGTTGGTAGATAATCAGTTAGATTAATACCTTCTATTCCATCCCTAAAGTCTTCCGCTAAATCAGCTGAAACCATCAGTTTGGTTCAGCAAGCATTAGGGTTGTTTTTTGGGTGGATTTGTTTTTGTTTGGGGTGGATGGTGGTGGGGTTTTGTGGTGGTGGTTTTGGTGTTGTTTTTGTGTTGGTTTGTTTGGTTTGTTTTAAGATTGACATAAGAATGATGGGTTATTTGATGAAGAAGGGGGTGGCAGAAGGAAGCAGTCACATGCAAAAGTAAACAAAACAGAACTGAGAAAATCACACTAAGTAAAATTTCAGCTGCAGATGAGAGAGGTATTGCAGTAGCAGTATGCTTAAAAAAAGAAGCAGCTCTATCAATTGAAGACATAAGCATACCAAATCACAGAATCTTACTGACTTGCTGCAGTGTTTTTACCAGTGAAGGTCCATTGATAAAAAGAGAGAAAAACAGATTAAGAAAGGTAGAATAAATTATTAATTGTTGCTCAAGACAGCAAAGATAGCTCAACACAAAAGCATTCCAAATGTTATTTTTAGCATATAAATAGTACACTCTGTTTTAACTTACATCAGCTGTTTTCTTTATCAGATTTTTATCTTAAGATGGAAACAGTACACATTGCTCTAGCTCCCATCAGCTGCTGTATTTTGCAGAATTTAATCTTAGCAAGAAAATAATTGCTCTGTGCTTGAACTCACATCAGATGTTTTTCTAGTTACTATTGACGCAACATATTGAAAAGTTTTCTTATGCACACAAAGATCCTGCATCTGTATTAATGCATGGAAGTGATACTTCCTGGGGACATCCGGATATGGACAACGCAATTAGCATTAGACTATTTGGTTTATGCAATGGAATGCTGCTTTTTGGAAAAAAAAAAAAATTGGCTTTATTCCCATTCACAGACAGACAAGGATTTACAAGCCAGTTACTATACGTGCAGGTTGGTAGTGGTCTTGCATGAATTGAGTAAATATGATGTACAATTACAGCCATTCTGACACGTACTTGATTAAAAAGAAGAGGGATGGCTTCTTTGATGTTCCTGGAACTGGATTTTCATTGCCATCATGGTTTGGCTTGTGGTCTGCTTTTTTTAAAACACCTAGATTGGTAAGCAAGGTTTATTTTCAGAAGCTCAATTTACCTTCTGTTATCACATAAATTCCATATAAATAAAGTACCACCATCATTTTTCTTTTCTGCTATTCAGCAAGGCTTACTTTCAATCACACAATATATAAAATGTAGATTGCTAGCACTGAGAATTAATTTTGTCTCTTCATTTATTTAGGAATCCTGAAATAAGCTCCTGAAACATTGCTTACAGCAGAACTGTAAACTAAAAGGCCCTGGAATAATAAAGATAAGGCTGTCCCATTTAGAAAGGGAAATTTCTACATTCTTGGGTAAACAGAGTGCTCTCGTAAATCGAGCAATGCCTTTTAGTGCTGTCACTGTGACTTGAGTCTAGATGGCCCATTGTGTTCCCTACGAAACTTACTTAAAATATTTACGGCAGAATTGTTTTAGCAAGAATGACGAATAGATTTAACTCTTTTAACAAAATATTTTGTTAAAAAGTATGCTTTTCATGAAGTTCCTTTCAATATCTGAATAAACACAACTTGCAAGGCAACTGAATCATGACTTCCAGGCTCTCTATTTAAGGATGTTTACAGAGATTACAAACACACAGAAATTAGTCTTACATGTACTCCACAACTATGAAATTTTTAGGAATCACTTTATTTTAATCAAAATCTGCAACATGCAACTCCCCATCCTCTTGTAATGACAAAGTCACACCATATCTGCCCTTGATGACCCTAATGACATGCTCTAGTTAAAAACTTTAATGAGAAAAAACTGTGATAACTGTGCTCTATTCTATTTGTATATCCAAAAAATTACCCATTTGACACTCATATTATTGAGTGGAGGATCTAAGAAAATAGCCTGAAATACCATGTCAAAAAAAAGGGGGAAAAAAAGAACAGCAAAAAAACCACCTCCCTGTCATTTCCATGTTGAGCTTCTGACAGCATTACAGAAGACACCCAAAAAGCAGGAAACAGAAGCAGAGTTTCAGGGATAAGATGAATGTAAGAAGGGAACACAGAAAGCACTGACCCAAGCAGCAAAAAGCAATAGCAAAAATCCTTTTAAGTCACAGACCATTTTAAGTCAGCTTCAGTTGTAGGTATATGTCTCTGCAACTTAATCTTTAATTTTTTACCATCTGACAGATGTTTGATGACCAATGAAAAAAATCATCAACGACGTCAGTCCAGCCCAGAGTGAACACAACAACCCATCAGAAGTACTTCAGCCATGACTAGAGCGCTTCTTGGCAGACTCATTAGAGATTAAGCATTGCAGAGGCAGAACAGAAAAATTCATTCTTAACCCTGGAATGGTTCACGCAATGTATCTGGTGCATGGATAAAACATCGGTATTTAAATATGTTTTGCAGGGAGTTTATTTTCCACAGAAGCTAGGGATTGCAGTCTACAGATGTACCAATTCCACTTTCACATTAAGTTCACTTCTACAGAAAAAACAAGTTTACAGTAAAACTTCAAAGCTTAATATTACAGTAAGAAACACTGAATATGTAAGAACAGTCTCTGAAAAATTATATTATCAAAAAAATTTTACTGATGACTTTTTTTAACAACTCCTATAAATGTGTTCTTTTTAATCAGTTAACTCCTACTCAAGCTACTTGTTTTGCTAAAAAAACCACATTAAATTAGTCTTAAATGCATGTGCATAACTTAAGACCTAGTCATAATCTTCTCTTCTATTTTTATTAAACAAAAATAAGCATTTTTGTGTTTGTGCAAAAAAATCGTGTCAAATAAAGGAACTTTCAACTTCAATAATTACATTTAGCATAGCTAAATATTTGCAACTCACTATCCATTTAGGTTGTTTTACAATGTAAAATGCCACTTCCGAAGTAAATAATTTTTTTATATTACATAAGCCTTGCCAGAAAAAAAGTCTCATAAATGGGAAATCTGCAACAGTTAGTAGTGGTGTAGCGTGTTATGACTGTCATGAGGTAATAGTAAAAGGACACTGATGTGTGCTGATTTTTTTAACTCCTTAGAAACATTTACAGAAAGGAATTTATATATGAATAATCTGCTCTGTAATGAATGAAACAACTCTTCTGCACTGTAATTAGAAAATACAAACAGTTTGACATGAACGCTATAAGCTCTATCACCTTCAGTTCAATAGCAGCTATCCTCTGCGTAATTTCTGTAAGATAAATACAGGCAATTACAGAAATGCATAGCAAGTACCAGTGAAAATCAGACACACAAAAAAAGCACAAAATAAAGCCATCATGGCAGACCCAAGAGCTTGCCTTTATTATCATAGCTTGTCCAAATCTCTTCAAGGAGTTTCAAAAGGGCTTAAAGGCTTAGGAGGTGGGAAACTGAGGTGGATTTTTGAAAAACACCTGCTGTTGGATTAACTCTTTTCTTAACAAAGCCAAGACCGAACAGCATCATATAAATCCTGTCTCTAGTTTCACCAGGAGCAGACTGGTTCTTTGAAAATCCAAGCTTACCTGTGGCAACTTTTGACTTCTGACTCGAACCTGTACTGACAAGTAAAGACCAAAACTCTTCCAGTAGTATTCTGACAACCGTTTAGAGCCATTTTGAAACCACCAGGAATTCAATCCAACCCCACGTCACAATTCCTGCTGCTCTCATAACTGGTGCTCGACATCACTCAAGTTGCAGAGAGAGTATTTGATAATACACAAAAAGAAGGGAGAAGCATAAGAACCAAGAACGTTGGCTCTAACTTGGAAAGGAACAGAGGAACAGCAGCTTGTTTTGGAAGAGCATGATGTACGAGAGACAGCGTAGGAGAGCCAAACAGGAAGGATTTGCCCACACAAACAGGGAAGTCGCAGCTGAAGTTAAATACACTGCCCAGCAGTAATGCTCACCTTGACTTGCATTCATGTTCCACAGTGTTAATAGATGTTCCAGATGTAATAGCTCATACACCTGCTCATAGGGCAGTCCTTCCAAAGGCTATGCCTCATGTCATGTTCTAGATGATAGCCATACACAGCTGATACTACCTCTTTGTGAAATCTGAACTGCCCCTCCAAACTGTAAAAGGTAGCATGATAAAAAAAATCGCACATCTGCTTCTGCAAGTTTTCCATGCTTCCACTTCAAAAAAACCCAACTCACTAGCATTGTTGGATATTTTTCAAAGTTTCTTTCAACCACTGATTTCCAAAAGGTGTTATGCCTGTGAGAAGGTTTGGAGCTAAGATAATGTTTGTCATTCAGGAAGGAATTTCAAGGAAGGTAGGAGCCAGGAAGGCCAAGAAGAGTAACAAAAATAATGGTAACAGTTGCCCCTATGTTAGGAATCTCAATTTGACAAAGCCATGCAGAAGTCAGCAACAACTAGACCAAGTTTTGGTTTTATCATCAACAATTTACACTGTAATTTAAAACTTTTCTAAAACTGGGGGGTCTTTCAGAAGAGCCAACTTGCCTGAGATTACCTACAAAATTACATTACCAGAATCCAACATGGGAATGTATGGGAGCTGTTTCCATTAATGAGCTCAAGGATCTTCTATAATAGTGACACCAATAGGGAACAACAATACACAGAAAAAACAAACTAATTCCTATAACATTGAGTTAATAATCTCTTTTATCCTCTCACCATCTTGAAAAAAAACCAAAGTGTATGTTACCGTAGTATTTTATTTTTTCTTAAACTGTACTCAGATCAGGTGTAAGTAATCTCTCCATAAATGACTAATTTCTCTCAAGGAGCATGCAACAAAGTCCTTGTAGAGAGTTGAACCTGGATGGCACTGGAAAATAAATTTAAAACCATGTGCCTCATGGAAAAAAGGCACTTTGTTGTTTTTTTTCCCTGAGGCACATGGAAGTTAATGGTGAAGTCCAGCGAAGTTAAGTTTCCACCTGTCATCTCCGCCATCTTATTACCTGGGTGATCTACACTAGACTGTCAGATTGCACCCTCTAAATACTTGTCCAAAGGAGTACAATTCAGCATATAGACTTCTACTAATGAGGTCAAGTTTATGATTCACAGCCTATGATACTAAGCATAATACTGTTCTTTATGTAGCGTCTTTCACATCATCTAAGAGAAGTAAAAACCACAATTAAATAGTACAAAACTCATTTTTAGAGAAGTACCACTCTACAGTGGGGGTAACAGGTAAGAAATTAGCATGCTACTGTGATTACACTGCTTCCAATACCCCATTAAATCATTTAAAGACAGATGAAAGCTCTATCCTTACCTTGGACTGTCTTAAAAATTGGACATTAATGCAACTTGACTCACTTGATAACTGTCTACCCAAAATATTCTAGCCTCCAGTGAGAATTGCTGGTACTGTAAGCTAAACAAAATGGATTAGGCATACAGAATATGATAAATAATAATAATAACAGTTTAAAAATCACTTGGGGACTTATGGCCACAACTCATTTTCTGATTTATTGTAACCTCTATTACTATATAATTTTCTCAGTAAAAATCAAGACCTTTCACCCTGCTACTACAAGAACTCTTTATGAATACACACTTAAACAATAAGCATGATACTAATCCTGGCTACTCAAAGGAGAGTTGCTTTCTCTGTACTTTCAGATCCCTTAAGGGGAGGCAGCCAAGAATCCTTCTAAAACCATGCGTCTCAGACATATCACTGAGCTATAAATATTTTCCATGTACAGGGTTCAAGCAGCAGTAGTTCATAACAAAAAGCTGCATTTCCAACTGCATTCTAATGGGATCTCCAAACTTTGCTGCTGTTGATGGGCTATCATCACATGAAAGTTCCATAACATGAACTAAAACAACATGATGGGTTGCCACTGTCCTTGAAACCTGCCTCCTGTTCTGCTCTTCTTTGTAAGCAGGCCGCTCACACAGACACACACAGCTCTCTATCCATCTACAACTGCATTCAGAGCTCACCAATACTCATATGCAGCAAGGTCAGAATTTTTTTTAACATTCTTTGATTAATGCTGAGAGCTGCAGCATGTTTAGACAGGGTCATGACCCCAGGCATCCATTTAATCAAATTTCTCTGCTGCTTGTCCCAGTGGAGCCATCGCAACAAGAAACTCTCTCAATGAAAGAAAAAAAAAAAAAAAAGGAAAAGAAAAAGAAAAGGAAAAAAATGCACACTTCACATCTCACATTGTTTACACGCTGTTAAGTAATTATTTCACTCTTCGACCCCCACTGGCCATCAACAGACAAGTCACCTCCTTGGAGATTCTGAAAAGCTTATTCAGCTGTATATAATTCATTTTGTCTCTTTCCTTCATTGTGAAGCTAACTGCTTAGCTTAAAGACTTCTTTGTGAATACTTAAGTACATGGTGTCCATGCTAATGATCTCACTAATTATAAGCGTATTTATCATATACAAAGTGTTCTCAGCTATTCTTTCCTAAAACCATCTTTCTTCAGCTATACTATGCCAACAGTTTCTTACCGCATATTTACTCAAACAAACGAGCACCACTCACACGTGCACATTACCTTTCCATGAAATTCTGTCATTACCTGAGTGACCAAGCAAGTTGTTCAATATTTGCTCAGGAGTTTTCAATAACACTCTGATCTTTTATGCAGCTCTTCTCCAGGGCAAAGTGCAGAAGCGAGCTAGGCAGGTAATAAAGAATTACAGTTTGCCTTTATCTAATAGCTCCATCAGTCAGAGTAATAGAGTTGGATAAAATGGTAACCTATTCACCCAGTTCTTCTTAATTGCTACCCTACAATGCAAAAAGAAGAGTAGGGGCAAAAAAAAAGTTTATTTCTAATTGCAGTTCAGAAATTAGAGGTGAATGACTTGAAAGGTAAGAAAAAGCATATAATATCCTTTTCTTTGAACTCAACTGAAAACTGACTGGAGACTCCATTACAACCACAAAACCAAGTCTGAAGGGGAAAAAACAAAGGGAGGGAAGCAGTGTTAATCTGGGGGAACAAAAATGATTATTTTACATTCTGGTTATATTTTTTGTGTGTTTTCTTCCTTCCAGAAATAAAGATCTTTACAATATTCAGTAGAGTTATTTTGCTTCCTCATGAGAAAGATCATTCTGTCAGTTTTGATTCCTACCATGATCTCTCAACATTTTTAAAAATTAAAGCTGAAAATAGAACGTGAAGTGTTAAACTTCACATTCAGGAATCAAGGCTTTCAGTTTTATTTTCTCTGGCTTACATGCCATTTCACCAGTATTTACTTCACCAACCACATACTGCCCCTGCAGCAGGCAAACATGTCCCCACTATATGTAGTCCTTGATGATGAGTTCTAAGTTTTTTCAGTGTGCTCCAAGGACTAGACTTTTCACACTGTCATCAACACTTGTTCACTAAATAAAGGACTACCTGGATCAAACAGGAAAGGATGAAAGGGAAATGAAACAAAAAAAAAGTAAGAAAACAAAACTAAAGGGGATCCAGGAAGTCTAAGATCAGATGGAAAAGAACATAGGTAACAAGGATAACATAAGTCACAAGTAAAACAATGGTTCTATAATAACAAGTGAGAATTAAATAAAGGCATTTTGAGGCTTTTTTCCCCATTACAAGAGAAACAGTATTGATAGACGATTTGCACAAAGTAGTTCTATTTGAAACTTCTTTTGCAGAAAGTTCCTCCCTGCCCAAAACATCATAATGAAAATTCTACCTCACGTAAAACTAACTCGTGTTAGTTTGCACCAGCAAGGTCAGGAGCACATCAGCTTCAAACACCAGAAATAAAGGCAAATTGGAGACACAAAACCAAGATTATACGCAAGGAGGACAACAGCAAAAATAAGTAAGTTTCTACTTTTTAATAAACATAGGGAAAGTTTAATTTATTTTTTTTTAAGAGGTGGACAGCATAGAACCAAATGTCTCTAGTAAGTCTAAAAATCTTAACAACAGGCCATAACTTTTACATCTTGCATAACCATTTATACATGCCTGCATTGAGCATGAGGCTAGCATCTAACTTCAAGCAAACCAGAGAAGCACTATTGCATAAACACTTTGCAGTCTCTCCATAGACACATAAGCATTAAAGCAATGAAGTACTCCAAATAACAGTCCAGATACGGCATCATACAAGACGTTCATGAGATTCAAACCTTCAAATATACAAGCTCTTAAATTCTGCGTTTTGTGCTTGATTTTCTTTAAACTCAAACATAGAAAAGACAAATACGCACACTATAAATCAAGATCAATAAGATCTTACAGTATACATGCTTAAAGAGCAGACAGACAGAAAAAAGGGGACACTGCATGGTATAAACTATAAACATATTTGCAAAGCCTCTGAATTTTGGTTGAGAAGGACTGAGTTTAACTCCCACTGGCTTCAGAAGCATGATAAAACTTTTGACAGAAACAACCGATTTCTCCCTTGCAGTGGATTTTTTGCATCTGTAGGTTTAGATATCAGCAACACAACATTAAGTCCTCTATATGATTCTAGATAAATAGTCTTGAGCAAAGTTAATTTCTTTATTGCATTAAATAAGAATGTTTAAAACTATTATCAACTAGATTTTCTGAAAGCAAATTCCACAATTAAAATCAAAACACACTCTTATAAAGTCCTCAAAAGCTGTATTGTACAGAAAAGCAACTGCAAGGAAAAAAGAGATAAAATATCACTGAATGCCTATATATACATCTGACCTTGGATTTCTTCAGAGTTTACAAAAATATGCTTATAGAAATTTGGGTGAAGCTTTCTGTTTATCTGCCTTTTACATATTCTCTCTTACAAAACATTCTGAGTACTCTTGCAACGTCACTTTTAACTGCTAACTGTTTTTCTTGTGAAATGGAAGAACTGCAATACTAGGTCCGTGTAAAACCAGCAAAATACCACCTTCCTTTTTTTAAAAAAAAACCAAACCCAAGTAACTAAACACCAATAAAGAAACTAATCATATTTCAAATGTGAACAAGATTCTACCCACTCAATTGGTTACTGAATGGTTTAAATGGAGAGGGATCTGGATGCAAGTGTGGGTTATGACGCACCTTGCACAAGTTGGGAAAGGCACTGCCTTCGGGAAGCACTCAGTAGCAAGAGCCATTTAATCTGCCACATTCCTCAGGTAGTCATTATACTTGTATAAAACTGATGGAAACAAAAACAAACAAATCACACACCAAAACACACTCCTGAACCAGACTGTAATGCTTTACATCCAATTTTTATGGCTGTGATTAAATGCAATGTAAAGTAATGAAATATGAGGCTCAGGATGTGCCCAGCCTGTTCCAGGTAGAGAGCTGCTTTCACACATTTCATTATTATACAGGAATTTCTGTTTTTCCAGTTAGGCATACTTATCGTTTGCAATCCATGGCACCCTGCAGACAAATCATCCCCTATTAGCAGATTTTGACACAACACATGGGCTCTTGCCAATTTCAGGCTAAACTACAACAACCGAAAACTCCAAGTATCTTTCAGTGAAAAACAGAAGATGACATTCATCTCTATTGGCAATGGGAAAGGTAGGGCTTCACACCTGTGACCACAGACATCAAGACCATGGAAAACCTGGTGATTACCTGGACTAGTACATTGAACATGGCAGTCTTGGAATATCACCTGAAAATATGATGTCTATTGACTGAAATCCCTTCAGATTCAACACATTTCTCTTATAAAACCCTCTTCTCACTTCCCTACTTAGTAAACTATACTGACTTATGAAATTATTTATTATCTACATAAATATTTATAAATATCATTACACTCTTAATGTATTAAGTATTAATACACAAAATAATATGCATACAGCGTTGGGATCTCAAAAAGACCTGAAATCTGTACCATATCACCGCCTAGAAGCCATACAATTATTACTTGTATTTTATAGTTTTTGAACTATTAGCCATTTCTCACAAACCTTTTACTCAGCATGATCCAAAACATCTTGGCCTTAGATTAGAAACCTAAGTAACCTACATCAGTTTCCCTGACATACATTCAGAAACTGGTAGGTGCTTCTTCCACTTAAAACCAGTTATCTTGGCTTTATCTGTATCAGCGTCCTCTGTTTCAACTAACAATGTCCTATTTCTCATTTTTTTCTAGCTGCCATTCATTCATTTTCAAGAGCGTCCATTCTGCAGCAATAGCCTCTGCATTACAGTGTAACCAAAAAGGAGATAAAAAACTAAGTCCACTTTCACTTGAGACACAAACAGACAAAGCAAAATACAGCACATCAACTAACAACCCTCAGAGAAGTGCAGCTAAATAGTCTCGCATCATGTAATACGAAAGGTACGTTACTCAACTATGCACAGATTTCTTACTAACAGTGGATAGGTTCAAATGCAAAGTCAAACCCAACACTTTGTACTTTAAAAGATGGTGTATCTTGGGGGGTTTGGTGGTTTTTTTCCTTAATCACATTAATATCAGCCATCTTGGTAATATTTACCATTTAAATATCTTTTGAACCCAGATAATCTTTCAAATAAAATGACCTTTCATATATAACTTATATCAGTGACGATTTCCTATTCTAACACAAACTAAATTTAGGAAAAATGGATAGTGTAAAAAAACTTTCACCTTATGTTCACAAACTACCCATTGCTAGAGAGAAACATTCTCAACTGAACTAATTAATTGATATTCATCAGTATCTCCAGAGAATTACTGACATGCACATGATCAGTAAAATAGCACTCATATTGTATAAATTGTACCTGAATTATTGAAATATATGACTCACATACCTAGATTAATAAATTAACGAAATGTTAGTTTTAACTTTTATTTTCCTTGCATTTTATAATTTGTTGAACTAAATATTACAGAATTTATCAACTAACGTACTACTTACAACTATTCGACATTAAATTCTTTGGTTTCCAACGACGTTACCAAATTCAAAAATTGCTTTCACTAATATATATAAAACTATAATAAAGTAAAAAAGGAATTAATATTTTTTGCTCTGAAAAACTATTCATGAGGAAGTGTTCAGCTGGGGGAAAAAGCAACAAAAATTAAAAATCAGATGTGCCAAAAAAAATCCAAAAAATACTCAACACTGACTGTAACTTGTATTAGAAAGTTAAAGTTTGGTTAAATTTTTTTGTTGGTTTTTTTTTTTTTTGTCTTTTTGTTGTTTTGTGGGGGATTTTTTTGTGTTTGGGTGGTTTTTTTATGGGTGTGTGTGTGTGTGTGTTTAAAGTAAAGCTCAAAAAGCCCAACCCCCTTTAATATTCCTTAAATATGACAGTCAATAATTAATTTCCAACCACGCATTATAACACAGTTGTTGGACTCTACTTTCTTTAGGAAGGACAGAGCAAGGATCACCTACAAATAAAACACGTTCTGTCACAGTAAAAGCTGTCCTCTATGGGTCATTTATGTGTTCCTCATGTATAATATTTCACCCCTTTCAGAAGAAAAGAAATTGTAAGAGAGTTTTCAGAACAAAAACTAAAAAGGAAAAAGTGTTATGTAGAATACTACGTACTATTTACAGACTGCTTGCAAAATACATGAAAAAACAAAGTAATTCATTATTCGCTGGCTACTGCAGCATCACATTTGTGCTTGGTATCGGAAAAAATCTCAAACATTAAGGGGCAAGTCACTTCTTCCCCAGCACACAGATGGTGATCTTTCTTAAGCACACCCAAGAGGTGACGTAGCATACAAGGCATAAAGGGAATGGCATGGGACAGATGCCACCAAACAAAATGGTCTGCTAAAAACACAGAACAGGCGGAAAGAAACTAAAATTTTGTGTCTGGAGCAGAATTAGCTTTCATACAGGCTACGTGTTCATTGCACAGCTTTTCTGTTGTTACATATTGCTTAAAAAAGCGACATCAGCATAACATGATAATCATATTATTAAGATCTTGTTCTGAATTGTTTTTATGAAGATAGCAATATTATCATATGGTTAATATTTTGCATTCCTGCAAAGTTCTTGTAATTTAAATCAAAACTTTCCACATTTAGTATCTGCTTCCATCTTAAGTTTGTGATGGAAGTAGGGGAAAACAGGTTATTTCTCCCATATTAATACAATCTAAGCACTTTATTGCAAAACTTTAACATCTCCATATATTGAAGTATGGGTTGAACTCATTTCTGAGTCATGGAAATATGTTCATTCATCCTCTGCAACTTCACACAATGTAATCAAATTATTTAAACTTTTGAGTAAATCTGATATTGTATATGCTTTGCTGTTACTGTTTTATTTCCAGGTAGTCGTGTAGAAAAAACAGTCTGGGCAACAGAAACCCATTTTGCCACTTCCTCATTTGCTACTTCCTTCCAAGGAGTTTCCAAAGGAACTCAAATCAAAGGAAAAAGCAGTATTACAGGACTTCTCTCAGGATTAACGTGCCTCAATGTGAGTGTACCCTAAGCTTTTACTTGCTTTTTGTGTAATTGTACAAAAAAGGTATATTCATGTATTCACTGAAACATGAAGCAATTTAAAGGGCAGAACAACTGTAGGATGCTCACCCTAAAATTACAAGACAGAATTAAAGGTAAAAATTAGAGATAAAATGAAGACTGGGCAAAATGCAAAATAGAAATATTAAACTACACAGATGGACAAGAAAATTTGAAAGCTACTCATGGCTCAAAAGGAGTTGCACAGAGCAGTACATAAAAACTAGCACTAACATTCACAAACACGTTTAGTTGTCCAGACCTGAAGACTACAACAATACGTATGTTCTCTTTATTACCCAGTTATATTTGTAAATACCCTGGTCCTTATTGTCCTTAGTTTTGTTTTTAGAGATTTCTCCCCTCTAGACCTCACAGAAATTCTTTTCATCTTTTTATCTCTATCAATCTCTGACTATAAAATGTATTTTCACCAACACAGAGGAACAAAATCAGAATCCTTTTACAATCTTTCATTGAACCACACTCAGCTTCTCACCAGTGTAAGCTCTTGCACAGTCCATGGCAGCAGTGATCAGACCACGTGTGCCCATTAAGTTAGAAATGCCAGCAATAGCTCCAGCCCCCATGAAGAAAAAAAAAAGTTCTCCAGCAGCAATCAGTTGGATACACAGTGTGCTTTGGATACAAACTCCTGATTGCCCTGATGAAGCTATGGGGGGAGGAAAGCAAATCTGGACAAGAAGCAGAAGGAAAAAGGAGGGGAGGGAGGAATTGAAGCAAGAATTAACCTAATTCAAATTGACCAAAGAACAACTGTAGGTCATGAAAACTGGTAGTCCTTTCACACCCTGCTGGAAAAAGAAAATCAAACACAGAAAGAGATTGGAGACAAAAAGTTATGCAGAGCTTAATCCATAAAAAACAGAAGTTGGAGCTTAAAACACTTTGAAAAAAATACTGCTTGCCAGGACAATGTTCTTCTCAGTATTCAGGAAAAGATGAATGTCTACATTGCTTCAAAATTGTTCACAATGACCAGTGGAGTAGTTATGAAAACGTGGGAAAAGCAGTAAGTGAGCCAAGAGCTCAGATGAACTCTTCAGAACAAAGGATGAAGTGTACTTGTCCCCACTGCAAATGTATGAGACATTTATTAATTTTAATCTGACCGAGATATGTCAGCATTATGCCAGAAAAAATTGTATTAGCACTGGAAAAAAACCTCCTGCCAATGGGCAAGTGGGTGAAACTCTGTTCTTACTGTGGTCATGTTAGAACAACTAAAGATACACACAAACTAAATGTATGGGTGAACATCAAATCGGAAGTTACCTAAAATTGTATGGCCATCATGGAATTTCAACAACACTGAAATAAAACCAGTCATAAAGTGGTCCCATCCTCTTCCTTTAGTCCTGTCCATAGGCAATCCAGCCCCGCTCTAAGGCAAAGCTTTAAAGAAGATGTGAACTTAAAAAATGCCATTAAATTCCCTGTTTACAGAGAAAAATGAAGATTCATTGTCTATTGGAAACCAGGAGCACCACCAGTTCATGGGGTAACATATTATGCCTATTACATCAGCAGAGACTTTGTCTTCACTATAAGTAAAATGAGAAAACTGCTGTTCCGTTCTCAGGATGATAACAAAAAGTGTAACAGCACTATGAACAGTCCCTTTTCCATATTGATCCACAGTGTACGCTTAAACTTGAGTCTCTTGTGTGTTAAGTTTCTTTGTAGGAACTGAGGAGCAACAGTTTAAGAGTTCACATCTAATTCATTCAGGTTTTTTTATCCAATATTGTAACTTACAAGCCATATTTTTTTTTAGGAGTGTGGGTAAAAGTGAATCCTAACATTTCATTATATTTGAGTGTTAAATTCTTCAGTTTCAATTTTTTTTTTAAATTTCTGAAAATGAAAAACAGCATGCATTAAAGTCTTATTTACAGCAGGTACTCTAACTGCTCAGGCTTTCAGAAATTTCAGAAGCCATTGCATGCTTGTACTGCATGAGGAAAATTTAATATAGTGTAAGATATGCAGATAAAATATGAATTCCAGCCATGTAACAAAAATGCCGTTGACAACATGTATATTATGCAATTATGACTGTCATTTTATTACTGTTATTAATTTATTAGTATAATTGCAATTTTTTTCAATGTCATAATGTGATAATAAAGGACTTGTCATTACTACGTTAACCTCGGAACATCTCTGACCTCAGGGGAGGTAGCTGTACGCTTTCAGTCCAAAATGAGCTGTCAGTTACCACAACGAGATTTTGATGACTACATTATCTTGTAATTAAATGTCTCAACAAACTTCTCCTTTTGATTGACAGGTAGTTAAGACTATCTTTGACCACAGGGCAGTTTCTTTATTTTTCAAGAATAATTTTTCAGCAGTGAAGAAGACAGACAAGAGTTTAAAAATTAAAGTGTTTTGAACTATATATTAATCTATATTTGGTACTTATAAGACAGTGAAAATTCTACTGAATTGCATTATCCTCTGCCCAAGCTACTGCATTTAAGTGACAACTTTGATTGATTAAAGGAGTTTATGCTGTTCTTTATTAGAATTTAGGTCTTTAAAGAAATAAATTGTTTTGATTTTACATTTTTCCCCCTTTCATATTCATTTTTTATTTGTAAGACAATAAAAATGCTTAGAATCAATACTGATAGCTACAATGAAATCCCATCAGTAAGAATGTTTAAGGAGATACTCATAAGGGTCCACTTCTAATGGTTTGGACCATCTAGCAGAAGATTCACAGAACTCAACAGAAACACCATTTATAGCAGGTTCAAACGAACAGGCAACATAAATTACCATCTACCTGATCATACATCACCTTTAACATGCTTTTTTGACACGGCAGATCCTCAGTGAAATGGAGAATGGAGGGGCATGAGTGCCAAAAAGCTCCCACAAAGATACTAAGAGAAGTGAGACAAGACATAGAGCGGCAACTCTAGTCTTTTCACCAAAGATAAGCTTTTTCTGAAGAGAGGAAGGTGGAAAGACCTTTGGTGGACTACCTTCCAGGTTGATGCACTTGTAAATTGCCAGAAATATTCATGACCACTGTTGTCATCTACAGCTTTGCCCTCCAATAGAACCATACAATAGGATGGACCAATCTAACTCGATCCTTCGCTACTCTGGCAGCCTTTGCTGTAGCTCAGAAGGCCAAAGGAAACAAAATGAGGATTATAGGTGTCCAAATTCACTTCTACCTCCTTTTGAATGAGATTTCATTTTATTATATATTAAAGATCAACAATAACAAAGGATGAACAACATACCTTCCAAAAACAAATTTGGCAATACTATTACAATCCTCATACATCAAATCATATTTCAATAAAACTTAAATTCCTTTGAAATGCAGAAAATCTAATGGTAATAAAATAAAATAAGAGCTTTCCACAGTAAGTTAAAAGGTCACACAAATTTGGTACACCTGAAGTATGTCTAAAACACAGCTTATAAAAACATAGCTTTCCCCTTTATACTACAATTATTCAATGGGACTGGGCAGCATTTAAGAAATCTTCAGTAGTCATACTAATTGTCACTTAAACTGTAAAGCCTGTGGTTTAATCTTTCAGGAAGAATCCAATGAGTCAGAAGTTGAGACAATGACATAGGGTCACAAGCACAAACAGAAGGTAGCACTTAACTGCTAACACACTCTTTGGTTTCAGTATTTCCTAATTTCCCCCTATGGGTATACTGTTGCGATCCAAATCTCATTGAAGACTTATGTGACAAATGTTCAGAGTTTTTTCATAGATTTTACAGTATGCAGTGTTCTATGAAAGCTCTCAACCCTAAGAGTCATGTCAAAAGTATGGCAACCAATTTTCATTTGCAGAAGGAAAAAACAAGAAAGCTGAAATCAAATAAAATCTTAACATTGATTTTTATAAAATGTATGCATTTTTAAAACTGTGTTAATTTATTTCCTGATACCAAATTCTTCTTAATCTCCCCTTCTCCCACGTTTCCTTGTTTTAGCAACACAAATTCCTACAGACTGCTGGACCAAACATCAAGAGATGTACTCAGATAATGAGCGCATATAATAAATGGCATAATGAAAAGTTGGAAAAGAAATCTGAAACTAGAAAAGTGTTGCCCAACGTGTTACAGTCACTTGTAAGATTCTGAATGTAATGTACATTACATTACTGTATATGTAATTTCTCTGAACTGTTCAAGACAATGATAATGGCTACACTTGTATTTTTGGGTTGAATTTCCATTGCCATCAGGAAAACTGGATTTCTTGAAATGCGTTCCACACTTCTAAACTTATATTTTAAAGTCTTTTAACTTTACAAACACCTATCCTTTCAGAAATGATACTAAATAGCTATGCTTGCACAAGGAAAACTGCAGTTGCAATTGTTTTGCTATTAATTACATACCAACATGGCAGCTGACAGCTCAGTGTAAAAAGTGAAAAGCTTTGACAAAAGAAAATGAGAGATTATGTTGATAAGTAAAAGAGGAACTTTCCAAATTCACAACCCATCAGGATGAAATTACACAAGACAGAAAAATAACATAACTCAGAATTAGGCAGGAGCAATAAAGACATTAAAAGGTTATTTCTACCTGGACAGTAAAGCAAATACAATCTATCTATCAGTATACTGGCTGATTTTATGATTAGGATAAAGTTGAGATGTCTTATTGCTGTATTTTGTTTAACCACTGAAACAACATAAAAGCTAAGTTGTATAAATAATGCTGCAATAAACTAATTTTAAAAAGAAACAGTATTTTGACATTTATTTTAGTTTTAGAAAATTCTCTGAAATAAATTTTATTTCTGAAATAAATAAAATCTATTTCACTTCAGTTTGAGAAAATGGAAGACAGGAGCCCAAAAGGTACCTTCACATATATGAATACAATAGAAATTCAGAATAGGAAGTCATAAACCTTATTTCAAATTACATATGCTAAAAAGTACTACCAGTTGAAAGACGTTATTGCATTTCCTTATGAGTAGGCAAAATGAAGCCCACAGAGTTTAAGTAGCCTGTACAGTTTCATAAAGATTTACACAGCCGATTCAGAAATAGCAATCTATGTTATAATCAATAGACAACACCTGAGTTCCAAGGTATTACAGGCCACCGACAGTAAATTCAGGGTACATACCCACATTTTTTAATAAGCCTGTTGCTGTGTCAAGCAATAAGAGTCTTAAATTTCCTTAGCAATAAAATTGCTAGTCCCTGTGGAATCGGTCACCAATAAAGTTGTGGGAATTCTTAGTATCACAGACATTATGATGCTTAACATTTTCCCTAAATTTCAAAATTTTGGCCACAGTCAGCCTATATTTGAAAATACACTTGATAAATATATCAGCTTTTTCATTTGTATTAAGAAACGAGTAAGCTTGCTATAAAAATAATAACATAAAGAAGATCCCTTTATAAAGTATCTTATATACATTACATGTACAAACATATACAGAGCTCTATAGGAAAAATAAAGCTATTGTTTCTAGACTAGCTATGGTCAACCTGAATCTTATACAGGCTGTATTAGAATTACAGCAGATAACCTATGTGGAACAATTCAGACTTCAGAAGTAATTTTAAAACACATCTTCTGAAAGATAACATATTAGTTACCTTCCAAAATGAAGCTTTTAAGAGTATTTGATTTAGAAATGACATTTTAAGATATTATTAAATCAAAATATTTGTTAAAGCCCCTTAAACTTGCAGAAAAGTCTAAATACCAATGTTACATAGCTTGCTTATACAAAAGGCTAAGAAATAAAATACATAGCTACAACATAAGATTCTTTATTCTGCCCCCCTGGTGATCTCACGCTGACCTTTGTAGATCATATTCTCTGGAATACTGCTAGAATATTTGCAAAGCCAAATATCTCATTTAGTCTCACTATACCCTACTGTGCGGGTTTGAAGTGATCTGTAAGAGGATTATTTCCAGCCTTCAAAATATTTTTAGTGAAGGAGAAGATTCTGTATTGTTTACAGTGTGGCTTGTTAGTATTTCTCCTGTGACCGGGAAGTACAGTGTACTGAGGAAATTTGCCTTTGAATATTGAGACCAAGTACTGTCACTGCCATCTCACAGATACTCTCAAAGAGCTACTGATGCTTTCAAAAGATTGCTACCAATTAGTTCAAGTTAGTGAAAATGATTTTATCATAAATGCATTTCAATGTAACCAGTATGCAAGGGACAGGATTTTCACATGAAAAAGAATAGGAGCTTTGTTCCCCGTGACAGCTCTGATGCACCAAATTCATATGTTTAGTTTTGTAATTATTTCTATAGTCTGAGAACAGTGTTTCTTCTCAGTTATTCAGTCAACAGGCATGATACTATGAGCTGCCTCCGACTAGAATATGTTTCCTTCATTTAGGAAAGTGCAGTAATTCATCAGTGATTTAACCTATAGACATTTGAAGGTTGGAGAGCACCTCAGAGGGGCTGTTGACCTTCAGCAACTGAAAGAATTGAAGCTCCAGCCTTAGTCAATATATATTTATCTTTCTGTTGGGACTATTACAACTGTTCAAGTAATGCTGACCTTGAAACTTCTGCACACGATGCACTAGAATAATGATCCCTAAAGGAAGAGTATAAAAATACCTAAATAGGATATCTAAATCCAAAATGCACATAAAGATAAAAGAAAGCATTTCAAAATGTGAAGTCGCTTAAGAAGAGGTAATATTATCGAGGCTCCTATTAATTATAATTTGAATAACATTGCTAAATACCATAATTACACATTTCTAAATATTTTAATGATAGGATATAATTTATGTCAAAGACCTTGTTTGTTTCATTGTGAAATCTTTGCCTATTTGTAATTAATTCAATGTCTGACAGACAGCCTTGTAAATTGAAATTATCTTGAACTTGGTCTGCACAACTACAGGAGCACAAATCTTCACCCCATTCCTTGTGGTTTTGTAACTTCGTTGCAGACAGAAAACTGCAAGAAATAAAAAGGTCGGCTTCACGTAATGTCGCAGTTCCTTGTTCCCTCACATTGAAAGCAGATTTTTCACTCAAACTCGAGATTCAAGCAGCAGCCAGGGCCAACTCCATTAATCAAAAATATTATGGTACTAGAGGTACTAATAAAATGAATATTTCCTTCATTGTACAACTTATAAAACAGTCCTCTTGCCATCTTGCATACATTTCCCCTAGACCTGCTGGGCACTGCTATTTGGCAGCTAGGCTATACCTGCCTATCCAGGGACTACAGCAAGGTAAGGGAAAGGAAAGACAGCTTCCCTGGGTCCTCTTTTCTAACACCCAATATCTGACAGGCACAATTGCAAAGGCTTTCCCAAGTAAAACCCATTTTGGAGACAGTTTCTCAAAAAAGAAAACAAAAACTCTTTTTGGATATGGCTAGAATAAAAACAAAGATCATCAGAAGTAAGCTACCATGAAGACCAGACCCAGGTTTGGGCAAGAAACATATTGACTTAGTTTCATATCAATTCTTAAAATAACCATATCCTTTATGTAAGATTATACAAAAAAAACACCCCAAAAGAAAAATAGAAGAAGAAAAATAAGTTGGCTGTTTGACTTCTCCTAAGGCCATCTTTGACTTCTCTTCCCACCATCAACACAAAAATCCTTCAAATTCAAATTACAGTTTGCGTAATTCTCTTTGATACATACTGTCCATAAATAGTCTGAGTTATTGACAGGCTTTAATAAAAGAATTACTGTTAAAAAAAATTCTCAGCAAAGATTGCTTGTTAGATTTTTTTATGTCCACTATTCTCCTCACTCAGTCTCCTCCACTCTCTTTTCTGGAGAGCACAGAGCATTACCACAATGCACAGTGGCAGCAGAGACATCAGTGCGCAAGAAAAACCCAGAAATACTATTATCAAGCAATTAGTTTGTTTGCTTACTGGCACAGGGTCATTATTATGCCCTCTTTGGATTTTTTTTCTCTCACTTCAAAAGACTCAATAGCTACTTGAAGAAAACCATCACTCGTATCCTTGTTAACACAGAATAACTTGTTCTCTAGTGCAAATGTGACTGGATGCAACTGAACGCCTAAAATAATTACATGTATCTACATCTTACAAATATTTTTTCCAACCTCACCACAGATTTCTTAACTATCATTTCTAGCTGTCTAGAATATTCCATTTTCTAAAAGAAATTTTCTGTTTCTAGCTGTCTAGAATTTGAAGACTTTCTAAAAGATTTACAAATATGATTTCACCTAACCATCTTTTCCTGTAGTGCTAACACATTCTGAAGGAAAATTCAGGAAGTCTCCATATGTTTAATGAAATTATGAATGAAATTGAAGCAGCCACAGTATGAAACTAGAAATTGACATTCTGTAGCTCCAATAGAAAACAGAGAAATTAAGAACACATACAGAAGACTTTATAAGAAGACTTAAGAACACATGCAGAAATACTGCACCCAAATGACCCCCTTGAGACCCATACAGATACTGTAATTTTATATCCTTCCTTTTACCTCAGAAAGTTTAAAAAAAAAAAAAAATTAAGATAAAAACCCTGAGATCACACTGCACATACATGTACACCACCTACAATGAAAAACAAAAATAGGAATTAGCAGTTTAGAGTCCTGAATACACAAAGCCTGAATCAACAGAATTAGCATTATTATTTCTAAATGACCTAATGAGGTTGTGTTATTCAAGATGGAGCTCGAACTCCTGCTCTAATTCATAATTTGAGACACTTGCAGCTGCCAGGATGCAACAGGGAAGAAAAAAAAGAAAAAAGCTATAAAGCAGCAATTTTGAGTCTTTGTAGCCAAGTCCAACTTGTGAAAAATATTTTTGGTTGAATGAAGCTTCCAGCACAAGCACTGAACTCTTCTTTAAATGGAGATCACCCACCAAAAAACTATTTAAACACTGCAGAGGGGTGCCTGAAATAGGAACAGAGGCTCACCTAAGAAAGACTGGGATGGCTGGACATCATGCGTGCATTTGGGGGAGTACGTTGAAGATTTTGCAGAAGGGAGGGATAAGACCTTCAGCTCTAGCACCACATTGCTTACACCAGAAACAAAGAAATTCTGGTTTCCTCACATCTACTGAATGCTTAATGCACATATAAACATTTAGGAAGAGCGATTGTCAAAATTCTGTTGAGGACAGGAGCATCACTATGGACACAGACACCATTGCAGACAGTATCTAGTAGTAATTACATGAAAAAATTTCTAGTCAGTGCATTTTATTTGGACGCAGGGGAGTCGGTACCATTTTATTTTGCCTGGTATTACCCCAGATGCTGTTGTGTCTCATTTATTTATGCATTTCCCATTGGAATACAGGATTCCGTATGAAAATCTGATCCCTCTAAGCAAGTATCTGTTTTCCTACAGCAGCTAATAAAAGGCTACCTTGAAAGAAGAAAAAACGTAAAAATCGCATCTATACAGCGGAAGTCAATGTGGCACACAGTGTTTTATTTTATCTATATATTGCATAATAAAATGAAGTTTCACAACATTTACTGTTATATTAACTCTCTTCCATGATGTCCACTAGATTAAGGCTGATTTTTTTTTTTTTTAAATAAATCTGCTGGGTTTGTAAAAACAAGGCTCAGCTAAGGATACAAGAACTTCTTCAGCTTCTAATAACTAGTTCAGTATCAAACCTGCTTAGTGAATTAGTCACTCATGTCTGAAGATTGCTTGGTACAATGAGGGTAAAGAGCTTTGGACACCTTCTGCCCAACAGCATAATCATAAATTTTGCCTCCAGGAGATCACACAACTCTGAAATCCACTGAAAGATACACACAGGCACTGCTTTATAGAAAGATATCCTCCCAGACAGTCTGGGGAGGTCTACTTCAAAGTCACCTTTTTCTGCCAAAGAATTAGTATTAGACTGACTTAGCAGAATGCCACGGAGATCAGCAGACCTGGACGCAAAAGGAGACCAAATTTGACAGATTCTGTCCAGCTTTTTCAAAATGTAAATGAACAGAACCAGTGCTAAACTAGCACTGTTGCAGGCAGTCTCAGAAGACAAAGCAACAAGGAAACAGCTCTTAAAGCATTATAGGCATCGTACCATAAAGTAGAATTCAGATTTTTCTTCCAGGTAAGAAAATCATTGTTATTCGGACTGTGGAAAGAATTCTTGAATATTGCTCTTCTCTGAAGAGACAAAGATAATTTCTTGATGCCACCTTTGCAAAATATTGAATTACTTTCCCAAAAATCATTCAGCACATTCTCAAAAGACAACCAGTGTTCATTAAGCCATGGCATAAATGCCTTTTTTTTTGAAATCTGTATACTAATTATCACACATTTTATACATAATTTAAATCAGAAGGTGAACAATAAGGAAGCTATCTTAAAAATGTAACAATCCTATTTTATTTAGCCTGCAAAATATCCCAGTTTTGTTCTGTATTTTATTTTAGCTTGGGTAGCAGCAGAGGACAATGAAGTTTAATGGGTACTATTACTTAGCTGCTCAAAATTCAAGGTCACTAGGACTTCTGATTGAAAAAACAAGTACATAAACAATTTATTTTAATTCTATTTATTTTATTACATACACAGTTATATTAGAACTTGATGCAAAATGTTGACTCAGAAGAGCCAAATATAACCAAAAGCTACCTTATATTTAGCCAGCAGAACATATTTTGATACTATTCATAGAATGGTTCAAGTCTTGCTAATTTGATAATGTTACGCTCCCTTGATATTTTAAACTAGTGGAGTAGAAAGGTGATATAGGTGGGACAGAAAGTTACACTTCATGCATTTTAGTTTTTCGAGAATAACAATTAAACCTGTACCAACATATAAACTATGTTACACTAAATTTATATACAGAAAAAAGATGACGATGAAGATTAATCACTACATACAGTCCAGTAAACTTGCTCTAAATCTATGATATGGCCAATTTATTATGTAGAAATGGCTACAATGTATGAAATGTACAGGGCTAGACACAAAACCTTCCTCAGTCAGCAAGTCCTTGTCAGTATCCAAAGACACTTCCTTAACCAAACAATGAAGCAAGCAGCAGTACTGAATTTTAGCCACCATGGACCTTTTCATGATATATATCATAAGAATTATTTTAAATATGGTTGCTAAGGGATTCATTATTTCTCATGACGTCTAGGACCAACATGAATGGGGATGACCACTCATAATCTGTTGCCATCTTTGGACTGGTTCCAGAGGGCTAGTCCCGAAAGACAGCCCTCCTGCCCTCTCTTCCAAGCTGGACTGAACAGACTCTGAAGTCAGTTCTCCCGAGGCATGGCAATTTCAGTGGACACTGTTTCCCTAAAGAAATTACGTGTAGCTCAGAAATCTGTGGAAAAGTAGATGCATAAGAAAAAAAAAAATCATGCAATTACATAACTAGTGTATGAAAAGCATCATATTTCCCAAATTTGGTATTTGCCCAATTACTAAGAGCTTTACTTTCCAATCCTAGTATAATGTTACTGGAGATAATTTTTTTTAATTGAGGAAGATGGACTATTATCTCTGCTGAACTCCAAATGGCTCTAGAACATAATGCTTTAAACAAACTTTCAATCAACACTGTACAGATGGCGCATAGCCTTTCCACCTTTATTACAACAAATAAAAATGATGTACAGTATACCAAGGAGTTATTCAGTACGCAATTCCCAGGGATCATCTTTACTGCAAGGTACTGAAAGATATCTAGATCTCTTTATGTGATGTCAGAGTTTTACTCAGAAGCACCAACAGTAGATACAACAACTCACAGTTGTTATGTAAAGGATCGGGCTGTAAACAGACGTATGTTAACTCTGCACATAGCATGTTAAGGAAAAAAGCCTGTGACCACTATCTCCTATAAAGGATTCTGACGCTGCTAAAACTGGTACCACTACCATCACATCAAGCTAACATAAAAATTCATTTTTTCACAGACACCAAAGAGGGGAAAAAAAAAAAAAAAGAGAGACATGACATCTATCATCCTTCCCCTTCTAGTGACTAGCTTACATGAAAACATTTCTTATTTACTTCTACTATTAATGATGCACATTTACCAAGCTACAGATATAAAACGTCAGGTACATCACAAACTATTCACTGGTGGTCTCCTCTCAATGCCTCCAGCACCTCTCAAATATTAACTGGCTTTTTCATAAATTTAATGCCTGTCTTTGGCACATGTAATATGGCTTTCCTCAAGAAACAAACACAAAAAAAGCAGTACTTCAACTAAAAACAGCGTTCTGGCATCCACAACTGATCTATGTGGTTTTACTTTAGGTATGTCACATATCTTAAGACTGTTGTATTTAATTTTGGGCTGCTTTACAGAGAAACATTAGGGAAGGAGAGAGGAGGGAAGGAAAAGAAAATATGTTTGCAAATGCCTCATCAGTACCTCCTGGAAATCACTGGGCAGCCTCCAAAAAGGCACCCAAGTGCCATGATTTCTCCTCAGTAAAGAGAAGCTACATCATCCCTGTGGCACATGCAGACTTCACATCGCTACGTGCATTTAAGCGAAGAGACTCCATCTCTGAGAACACCATGATTCTGCACGGAAGGCTACAAAAATTTAAAAAGAATTTTTCAGTGATTTTGTTTTTCAAGGTAAATTTGTTCTCCCCAGATTACAGCAGGTTGTCACAAGAAGCACATTCATGTAATTAAATCCTAAATATTCTGGTAAAAAAAAATTATGGATCCGTGATACCTTGTGCTAGAAAAAAAGATCCTTCAGCCCATGAGGACTAGCAACTTCAAGTAACGTAATATATGTCACTCTCCTAAATATAATATATCATACATAACATGTATAATAAATAAAAAAGCTGTTTCTTGGGCACAGATGCTTCTAAATTTTGTTAAATGGGTGCAGAATGTCATACTGAACAGACACGAGTCTGAGTACAAGGAAAACACACATGCAAACTTTGATAACAGAAAAACAGCAGCATTTGTATAGTAAGAATAAAGCACAGAAAGGTTTAATCACTCACTCTAAGCCTTTGTCATATCTGTACTTTCAAAAGTTTAGACAAAAATTTCTTTCAGCTAATCCTCTACTAGTCAGTCATTTCTTTAAAATATTAGGAAAGCAAAAGGATGACACACCAAGACTGATTTTGCAAACTACACTGGAAGATGGCTCTTCAGAATGCAAGATGAACCTTGTGCCCCTCACAGCTCCATGCAGCTGGCGTGCTACTGACACCCCCATTTTCTAACACCCCGTGGCCCAACACTTCAAACAGAACATTTGTGAAAGTTTCCCCAGACCAGCTGCACCTTTATATGGCTTCACATGGAAATGTTGCATCTTCTCCTATTCTCAGGGTTGGTAAAAATCCAGCTAAAAGCCAGTGAGACCTCACATTCTTAACAAATCCTTAGGAACAAGATTTACTAACACCAGGTAAGCTTCTGATTTAATCTTTTCATTTTGCTGTCTCAGGAATTAAGAAGTAGGAAAAATGATTCATTAATATGTTCTCTGGAATTGGGAATTCTCAGGAACAACCATCCGCTTTAAAGCATGAACCTGGAGGATGTCCACACTATCCATTTTACCAGTTATGACTAGTTCAACCAGCATGAGCCCTCGTCTGCACCAGATTTATGCTCCTGAGCTCATGTTTTTGCTCACATACAAGGTATGAGATAGCAAAGAGTCAAGTCTTCTCTAACAGCATTTTCTGCTCTAGCATAGTGAGATCTATTTCCTTAGCTGCCTTCTGCCTCCAGAAAATACAGATTTCTGCTGCTCAGAAGAGGCAAGAACTATGTAGTTGTGAGCCAAAAATTACTTTTTAAGCTAAGGCAAGGCTTCTCCTACTGTGTTGGTCTTCTGTGTGTGTTCCAGGGCTGAAGTTTTTTGTTTGGGTTACTTTTTGATTTTGTTTTTAAATTGTCCCTTTTATTCAATGAGAGAAAATTCTGCAATGTGTAGAAAGTTATTAGCACACAAGTTTTGTCTGTCACTTAAATAATAAAAATGGGGAAATCTGTTCCCAGAATAGTGCCTTTCACTTTTTTCCTCCACCTTACTTATTTTTTATTAAATCTGGTGTTCCATATAAAAACATATCACTGAGAAAGAAGAGCAAGAAAAGGAAAAGCAGCAGGAATGTGAAAAGAGCACTGGCTCTACATCCATTAACTTACAAAAAAATTCAACTCTATGATTACCTTGATTCAGAAATGGAAACAGCAGCTGGTAAGCTACCAGAAAATAATCTTACCCGGTCATTTTGATCTTTTTATAAACAAAGGATCCAGGCACAACTCTTTGATCATGCCTGATGTAAGAAATAAGGATGAACTGATTTTAAACTAACATTTCTAAGATTCTACTCACGCCACCTTCCCTAATTTTATGGCCAAGAAAAAACTGCACCCATCCCAGAAACCATCCTACACCATGTTTTCTTTCTTTCTAATAGATGATAAATCCATTAATGGCTTTCCACATAATTAGAAATGCCATATTAAGATCATTCATATATAAGAGCAATTGGTTCTATACCTCTGTCCAATTGGCAATACTAGAGTTTGAAATTCTTTTCACTTTTTAATGTGAATTTATGAAAAAACTCAAATTCTGTCACACATTTTTCAACACTAAAAGTTTGAAATCAATTGTCTTATTTGGAAACACTACAATTCTTTTTCAGTAGCGACTAGAACTAGAACTGGAATTATTTTTGCTCTGGTCCTGAATTTGGTCAGACGACAAATTCTTTGGCAAACTCAAAGTCATAGTTGCATGAGATTAAGAACTGTAAGAAATCAGAAACTCTTCAAGTGTATATTAAAATTTCTGAAAATTCCAGCTTCCCTAAGCATGACTAAGCTTCCCATACCTTTTAGTGTTGAGACTGAAGAAGCAGCACCCCACAGAACCACCGTCTGCCTCTGGACCAGTGCTGCAGCCCCAGCATGATCTGCCAGCTCCTGGCCAGGAAGGACCATCAGTGTACCACCACCAAGACTAGCCTGCATCCCCTGAGCTGCTTATAACCTTGTGCTTGTGCACAGGCTGTAAGTAGGAGCAATGGGTCGACATAAAGAAGTTCCAAAGAGAAACAAAACATGGCCTCGCTGTTTAACACTGATAGCCTCCTGATGCCTCCTGGGCTACTTACTGTAGACAACAACTGCATCATCTAAGGGGGTGACTTTTGCTAATCTGGGGTCAACAAGTCCTAGATCAAGCCTATACAGCTTCTGTTTTATGAACACAATCAGAAAATAAAATTCCCAAAACCTACAATCTTTGTAAGGCTCTCCTCATGACCTCTGCTTTGAATTTGAAACTCATACTGAGCTCATAACAGATCCGCTTACTTTATTCCTGACCATTCAATTATTTATATAGTTTAAATAGGACTCTTTTGCAATATAGTTTCCTCTCAAATTATTTTTGAAGCTATTTAACAGAAATGAGATACGGTCCCTTTTAAAAACATTGGCTCTTTAGGTGTTAAACACAAGTAGTATATCCACTTTGTCAAATTGCCCCATTTATAATATTTAATCTTCCTTCTGTAATCAGGAGAGCTGAAGTACACATTCAGAGTTGCTTTCCTTTGACACAGTTCTTTTATTACTGTCTCTTTTCCTCACATAATGTCCCACAGCAGCTGTGCCATTATGATGATGCTTTCTCCTCTTTTTTTTTTTTTTTTTTTTTTAAACACCCCTCAAGTAATTCAAGATTCATTGGGCCATGGGGAGTTAGTACAAACCAATCACGTAGCGCTAGAAGGGAAATGGCTACAGCCTCTGCTGCCTTTCACATCTACCAACAACAACCAGGGCCAGGAATTAAGCTCATGTCTCTTAGGAAACCTGGAACAGCTAAAGCTGTGCAACTGCAAGCTGGACAGCAGAGCTGGAAACACAAGGATGTGGCTGGGAGCTGGTCTCCTCTGGAGAGAAGCGACAGGTTTACAGAGTCAATTATGCAAGAGATCCTGCTGAACCCAGAGCAGGGGAAGACACTTCCTTGAGATGTAAGTAGCAATAACAAATTTTAAAATTGGGCTCAAAAGGTGGTACACTTTGAACTAAGTGGACAATTAAACAGTCAGTTGCTGTATCACAAGTGAAGTTTACAGCGTAAGACTAAGGTGATGACATCAGCTCTTTTTTTTTTTTTTTTTTTTTTTTGAAACAGCCTCTCTAGCACAAATAATTAAAACATGTATTTACCTTCTATCGCTTGGCTGAGACTAAGTGCACGTTTTGGAGGATGGGGGGCAGTTGTTTGCTTCTTTTTATTTTATTTCTGAGCAGTGACATATTGATGTTTCGGATAATAAATCATTCCAATTTGTTCATCCCTGCCAACAATGGTTTTAATCTTCATTTACGACTTGCAAAGTCCGTTTTGTTGGAAGCGTTTGATAAAATACTCAATTACCATTTTTTTTGCACTGCAGTTCAACTGCTGTGCTGATAAAAGGCTATAGCTCAGAAGATAAACTGCAAATAATTCCTGAAGAACAAATGTCAAAGGCAGTTTACAATGAATGGGATTTTTTTTGAGCAGATTATTCTCCCACCAAAGTGACAGGGCAGCTCAATATTTATTTTGTTGAGAATGTCATTTAAATATTGTTTGACACCTGCTCCCTGCAGTCAGCTACTCAGCACATTACATTTTCGAGGGGTTTAGAAGTGAGGTTCCAGCTCCCTGCATCTACTAACATATTTCAGGGACTCACTTTTAAAAGCAGAAATGGCTGCTTCAACACACACTTAGCAAGTCTTGCCATGTAAGTAAATGGAAATGTTACTAAAACATGTGTGCTTGCACACATCTGCATACTTAGGTACACATAAGAATTCACAGAACAAATGTGTGAGAAAGTGTGGACCTAAGAATGAGACTAAAGTTTTCGGCTTGCCCCCATGGAGCTTCTTTGACATTTAATCCAAAAAAATACATTTCAGATTATTTTTTTTCCCTTACACTTCACTTTGAAGGAGAGAAGGTATCCCGAGGTTTCTGTGTGAATCGTCCCCCATGGGTATACTCTAGATGGCACTGCTCAATGACTGAAGACAAAATATTGCTAGAATTCCTTGCAACAAAATGGGATTCTCGCTCTCCCCCAGATCTTGAAGGTTTTGGACTGACAGTGGTTATTACTCCATCACCTTGTTATCTCAAAATGAAAGTATCATTCATATATTGTTTTCACCTAATCAGTAACTCTTTTCAGTCCTTTGAAAAATTGAAGCATTCTTCCAATAACAATCTACTGAAATGTATGTGAAATGTACATGAACATGCAGGGAGGGTGGCTCAGCACAGCAAAGTCTGACAGAAGCAAGCCAAGGATGTATCTAGATCATTCTCGGGGAATGTCCCTGTCTTTTCAAAGCAACTAATAACATGCCATTTATCTTAATGAATTAAAGAAGTAATTATGTCTTTTGTTTCAGGTTCTTAATCTGTTTTCAACTACCCTGGTTTATTTGTTTCAATTATGATTTATTATTTATTTTTGGTGCTAAATCACTGCTTGTCTACAGGCATTCAGAGAACATGCTGAAGGTGGAGCCTCCCTCTTCTGTCACAAAAGATGTGGAAGAAGAGGCATGCAGACAGGACTTCTGTGTGCAGTACTGCAAAGGAAAAACTAAGTACAGGACCAAAATCAGAGATACATTTTAATTCAACACTGCTTGAAGTGCATCAAGTCCATTTAAAGGCCATAATCTGCTAAATTTTGGTCAAACAGCTATCTTTACTTCAGAGACTCATACTCTCTCAGAAATGGCAGCAAAGAAAATGACACTAAACCAAAAACATGCTTATGCTTTCAGTTAGTATGTTCATAATATCAAATACATGGGTGCAAGCTTAAGTAGTTACAAACCTAACTATATTTATAAAGTAATTCCTCTACCAATTTATATATCCATGTATCAATAATAGGGAAATATAAAATGGGAGAATTTTCTGAAGTTCTCATCTCACCTATGACTACGTCACTTTTCCCTTCAATAAAGAAGACAAAATTAAAATGTATGGTTAAAAAAATAGAGAAATATGTTTTTAACAATAAAATAATACTCATTAAACTCCCTTTATCAAAAATACTGGAGCCACATTGTAATTAATGAAGAAAGAGAGCTATTGCAAACGTTTTGACCACAAGAAGTAGATATATAAAATTGAACCTAGTAATAATAAGCAATAATAAGCATAAACTTAATTTTAAGCCCATATGCACATAAGTCTGACAATCATAGGACACATGCAGTATGATCCTTAGAACAAGAAGGTGGCGACTGATGTCGTGGCTTCCAGAGTTAACAGAACTGGGCACAAACTGTTATCTAATGATAATATGCAATATTACAGGGACAAGATGGAGTATCAAACTCTTCAGTGTATATGTATGTGCATGTGTACACATGTATATGTATCTGTATATGCATGCTTCAGAAACCTATTATTGCTTTTTACTAGCCTCTCAAAAAGTATTGAGATTAATGAATCATTGGGTTTCAAAATCTCTTATTTTTCCTCTTTGCTATCTGTAGCTCAATACAGACATCATTACTTCTCCGCCAGTACAGTGATTCTGTTCGTCATGCCTGAAACAACTACAGCACAGAGATTAAATACAATCTATATCCACATAAATCATTGAATAAATGAATCATGAAATTAATATGTAAATTGTGTGTTTAACCTCTATTTATACAGCACTGTCTGTCACCATGTAGTAAATCTAAAACTAATTGCAAATTCACAACTCTGCAAAAAGAACACCATGGTAAAAGCTTGACATATTTATTAACTAAATGTTGAACTACATTAAGTAATTAACAGTCATGCCAGAACAGGGAGAGGAAATTATATTTAAGCACAGATGTCACCTGTATGAAATGGCTAAAACTATTTTAGATTAGATTTTGATATTAATCAAAGAATACTCCTATTTAATTTTTGACAGACAAATCTGTTTCCATTTATTCATGATTCCATTAAACACTCCGTTTTTAAACCTGAATGTCATGTCCATTCTCAGTCTGATATGTTCCTTTTAATGTGTCTTTTAAAGAAAACGTGAAGAAAAGACTCAAAAGGTAGGGTTGAATGGTAATAAAAATCTTCCTGCAGTCTAGACAAAACCCCCTCAACAAACCAGGAAAATAATTTCATATTAAGTTAAATCCTGTGATTGAGTTCTTTGATACATAAAGAATTTAACATAAGCCCTAAAATACTACATCTACTTTCATTCCTATGTGTTTCCAGTCCTTTCCAATAAATGAAAGGCACCTCCAATTGGAGGATCATGGAAGTTCTCCAGCTGCTAGCACCAATGCAGAGATATTTACCAAGTTTAATTTTGTTCTAAAATGGAAACGGATTTAAAAGACAATCAAAATAGATGTTATATGAAAGCACATGCACAAACATCTGCTTAGAGCTTCCAACAGACTAGCCAGTAAGGTACTAACAAAGAAAAAGGGAAGGGAAACATTTTACCTTCAGGCAGCTAAGACTGGTACATCAATTCCATGGCACAACCTAAGTAATGCTCGTGAGGAGTACCTGTCGCTGCCAAACTCATACTTTATTGTAAAATTTATTATATTAACCCTTTTTTTTCTTAACATGTTTGGCCATTGAAACTGAGCAAATTCCGTAAGAATCAAGAAAAATAGAGGACATTTTATTTCCCTGCAAAATCTGACTGGCCGTGTTTCATCTGCCCTCTTTGCTTTTTTTACCCTCAACAGGTCAATATAGGTAGTCTACATATATAATTCCCATGCAGGACATAAGCACAAGACAGGTTCATAACTGTTGAAAACTGAACCCTTGCTGAATATTAGAACAGGAAAGTGAAATCGATTATATAATAAATATGTACTTTAAAACACAGCAACTGGCCCATTGGGCAAACCTGCTTTCTTAACGGGCACTATAAATTTAAAAAATAAACCAAGTAAATTCCAGTGGATTAAAATGGAAAATGCACACTACAGGCGGAGCAAGTGTCCCAATTTCAGGGCAGGAAAAGGGTAAGATCCTAAAATAGCCAAGACTGATGAGAGAGCTCGCACAGAATTCTATGCACTTGTTTCCAGGCTCCCAGTAAAGATAAACTCAGGTAAGCAGATAAATTTTACTTCATATGAAATTTATAGACTTAAGCTGTCCCCTCATGGCAAATTTATTTTGTACACAGCACTCCTCACACTGTACTTGATGAAGCTACATGAGCATTAGTATACCCATTTCACAACCAGCAAATCAGAGGCACAAAGAGATCAGGTGATTTGTCCAAGGTCATATCACGAATCATTTATAGAGCCAGCAATGAGACTTAAGCTCCTTGACTTCTAGTTCTGGCAACTAGACCATGATGCCTTTAACTGTATTACATCAAACTATTTCTTGTGTCATCAATCTCAGATCCAGAAGCACTTTAAATCACTCGAGGATTATGACACTTTTATGTGAGGACAACACTTCATTACTAACCTGAAAACTTGGGGGGAAGAGCAAGAAAACCTCCCAAAGCTGGTGAGAAAGGAACTGTGCAAAAGGAAAGCTGATCAGCTATGATGCAACATACGTTGACAAACAGAGAGGTGAATAAGATAGTCCACTTCTGTTTTACTGTCAGAGTATCTGAACAACCACCAGCTGCTTGCAATCTCAGAAGTTACATTAATGCTTGTAAAACAATTGTGTAAAAAGACAAAACATGAAAACTGCTGTTTACTATTCAGTACTTCCCCATTTGCCCATCTGTTACCTCCAGTTTTAGTAGTTTCAGACACACAAAAAAGACAAATTACAACCTGTGGCCTATGTCCTACAGCTAAAAGAAGGAGCAGTGGACAGGGAACACAGTGGACAGTATGCAGACAACTTAGAAATTAAGTTTGAGCAAACTACTGGAATGTTTCTAAATGAAACATCAATTGCTGTAATCAACCACAACTTTCAAAAGTCTTTTTAAATAAATTAAAAAGATATCTATAAATTTTCATAGCAGATAAACCCCAAAACCCCCATGCACGCCCCCTCCCTCCCCACTCCCAACACTCTGAATCCCCTTGTAACAAGAACTTAGAATTTGGTGACTAGGAGCATGCACTGTGTGGTGTTTCCCTGTAGTTCTGTTGTATTCTATATTCTAAACTACATACAATGAGTTTGTTTTTTTTACAAAATCATACAAATTATTACAATGTTCACTGCAAAACAACACTGTACCATACTTCAGCAGAGTTACTGCTTGAAACCCTGAAAAAAGGAAACACGGGAGAAAATTCCTCTTCTGTTTGTGGGAGAGGAACCTCTGGGTCCGTTCCTCTCCCATGAAATATTTGAGACATAAGGCCTCGTTTGAACTATACACGTGGTCAAAGAATAAATATGGGAAATTAAGAGCAATAGAATTGAGATACTGTAACAAAGAGATCTAAAAGCTGTCTGGACATGGTTCTGAGCACCCTGCTATAGGTGGCCTTGCTTGAGCAAGGTTTTGGACAAGCTGACCTCCAGAGGTACTTGCCAACATCAACCATTGTGTGACTATTTTTTCTGTTCCCTACACTTACACTTGTCTGCTGGATGGCTTTGAGGAACCTATTTTAATTTCACTCTCACTAAATTGCAAGTGCCTGGAACCCTTTAAAATCAGACCTCTTACTTTATTCATGTAACATGCAGCCCCAGCCACAAGGATCAACAGCTTGCTTGTGAAAGCATGGCCTCACCCTCCTGGGATGCTGCTCAATTTGAATGAAGTTGTCCTTTATTTCAGTACAACGTGAATGCTTCTTCCTCTCTTTTGCAGGTAGAAGCAAATAGGCAAAATACACACCAGAGTACTAATACTCTTAACATTCATCAAGCTTATCTTGTTCTTCTCCTCTATTGAACGCACAGAAGTAAAAAACCATCCCTCTCCAAAAAAACAAATGTCACTGAGGACTGTAGGGTTTAGTCTGGAGGCAGAAGAATCTGTATGCGTAATGCCTAACACAACCAAGCATCCCACTGGGCACAGAAGGGATTCAAAAGATTACTCATAATTAAGTCAGAACATACAGATTATACAAACAAAAAGACAAAGTATAATGTAAACATATATGAAGAACAATAAATAGAAATAAGAAAATATCAAGATATGAACTCATGAGAAGGGGTGCACGAATCTGAAACATTAGATGATACAATGACAATACAGTCGATTAAGAGACTAAAACAGAAGAGATAGTATACACAGTTCAAAGAAGGCAGAAAAAACTTTAAGTAGCGAAGAAAAACCAATAAGGAAACATATCTGAAAACATTTAACAAGATGGATTAAAGTAGTTAAGGTTGAGTTACAACCATTTTAACAGAGTGCTCCAAGCTCTCTCAGAGGCTTTCCACTGCCTTCATTGAGGAGCAGATCGTCTGTTACTGACTGTAAACTGACAGCAAGTCACCAATGCAAGCAGAACATAACAAGCCAAATATAACTCTAGGTAACAAGAATTACCTAGATAAAATAATAGAGGAGCTTCTTGTAAGGGCACAAGTATTAATGCCTTTGTTCACAACACTGGCAAGACCCTACCTAGAACAGCTTTAATCATCCCAGTTTTAATAGGAGCCAGATGCTATCTCTCACTTGTCTGTACCACCCCTTCTCTTGGTCTCTTTTATAGCCCTTTTCTTTTAATCGACTATATTACTTTGTCTGGCCTAGTGTTTCAGATTTAGCAGTCCTCCAAGTGAATTATTGGCCTTATAATCTACTAATTTTCATCCAATTTCCATTACTCCACTCCTTCAAGCCACCAAGTTTTCTTTTTTTTTTTTATCCTCCTACATATTGACAATATCTTTTTACGTTTGTCATCAGCAAACTGCATTACCACACTCCCACTCATTGTGCCAAGGTAATCACTGAAAATACTAAATAAAATCATCCACAAAAACTATCATTGAAAACTCAATCACCAACATTCCTTAAGCCTAACAATTTCACATTACATTTTGCATCCTTAAGCCATTTCCTCCATTTTTACCAACCTCTATCAAGTCAGCTTACCGTGATCTATACATGGAAAACCACATTACATTGTATGTAGCTATCCAATTTTCTGCCTGGTTTGAATTATAATTAAAAACAAATTTTAAGTTCCCCTTGCATGCTAGATAAATGACTGCATCTAAATTTCCATGTATTCTACTATGAAATCTATACTGACAAGCTACCTAAGCTTAATCAAAGCTCATAAATTTGCCAAGATAATTAAAGTTACGTTTGTGTATTTATCTTTACTTAGGAATACGAAGGATCCAAAATATTTGCTTACTAGGGCAACAAAAGCCTAGCAGTTCATTGGTTTTGCCTCCATCTGAGAAAAACATAACCACAACCATTATTTTCAGGACTCCCAAAGCATTTTGAACACAGAAGGACTTAAAGCAAACCTTGTTATCGAGCTCCATCATACCAAATACAAGATGAAACTAAGCTACACAAAGGATACAAAAAGAGTAGCAATAGGGAGGGGGTGTGTGTGTAAAAAGTTTATTTGCATTTAGAGCTAGTCTCATAGGCAGTGCTTATGTGCCAATGTCATCCAAGCAGACAAGCAAGTCCCTGTCAAGTGTGTGCCACTATCATTTTTTTACTGCTCTTCAGTCCTCTTTAGAAATCACTGCTCAGGTGCTTCCCTTCTGGGGGCAGGAGGAACTGGACAACCACACCTTGCTCACTCCTCATCGCAATCTGAGGGCAATGACTAGGATCTCTTCTTCCCAACTTTTTACTGCTGCATAGGTGGCAGCTCCCTGAGCTGTCACCACCTTGGACCTCACTTCCCACACAGAAATTTAGAGCAGTCCATTGCTACTGCTCCTAGATTAAAAGCACTAGGGAAGGGAGAGAGGAGATGCCATAAAGCAGGTTGTTTCTTTCCATGTGTAGGGAGAAGATTGGCATAGTGCTGTTTTTCAAATCACTAATGGGTCTGATACTGTTTCCACAAGAGATTTATGTTAAAAAGATAACTTTCCTCACTTTTCGTTTTCATTTCTGTTTCTTTCTCTACCCGACATTTCATTCTAGGAAGGAGAAAGAGCTGCTCATTTCTGCGGCAGGAAAGAACAATCTTAGATTTATAACATGTGAGGAACCCATCACCGTGATAGAGCAATCTTTCCACCAGACATCTCTCCATTACTGAAGCTGATGTCTCCCTGCCCTGATGCCACTTCTGGACTGATCTGTCAGCCCCAACAGGGGGGCTAACAGCACCGCCATCTCACACACACATTTTTCATCTTTATCTCATCAAGCTCTGCAGTTCTTCTTAAACAAACTCTCCAAATGCAGTTTCACCTTTTTTTTTTTTAAAGAAATATATTTGAATGAAAATGCACATTTTCACCAGTAAATCTTTGTGACTTTATTTTCCATCTTATTTCATGATGCAGTTATTTTAGTTCTTATGAAAGGAAATAATGGGTAAAGATGAGGGCTTCATTCCACTGTGCTGACAACATACTGGTTGGAGAGATGGTGTAGTTAATAATGTAAACTTGATGTATGTAAGCACAGCTGTTTTGGGAGCATCTTTCAGTAGCACTAATTTATACTTTGCTTTTATTTTGTGTTTTAGTTTATTATTTTGATTAGCCACTAGAATGAGCTCTCTTAATTCCTTTCTGCTAAACTGCTTATAAGCAAAAAAAAAAAAAAAATTAAACCTTATGACCTTCATTACTTTATTAGACTTTTACTACACTATTAGATTCAAAAATCAACACTCAACCTTAAAGGTTGTAAGGTACCTTCAGGGCTCCAAAGGAGTAGGAAAAAGAGGAGGGGAAATCATGAGCCCTGTACAGTATTTGCTCATTAGCCATTTTCAAATCCTGTATCACAGTAACGTCTTCCATTGATCATTTACTTTTTGCATCTTAATTTAAGGTTTTACATGCAAAATACATATTACTACCAATATTAAATGTCAACTCCTTTCATTTCCTGCCCTCCCAACACTCTCTAAATTCATTATATATTTACTTATCAAAAAAAGGCAAACAGAGTACAAGAAAGAAAAAAAAAATGCAGAAGAGAGTGGGAGATGCCTTTGAGAGTCATGTATTAATACACAGCTCTCTTTGCATTCCTGATCAGACACTATACAAATTTAGTATTTACTTTTCTGCCAAAATTGCTTTAGAACTCTATTTTCTAGCACTACTTAGATTTTAAATTCAAATCTCAGACTGTTATGAAAAGCTTACAGAAATTTTTGTATTTTATCAAAACCATAGCAATCAAAAAAGTGCACACATGCAAACTCTTCTTTTTGCTGAAATCAATAAATAAAACATCTGAAAGACAGTTAAAGTATGGGAACCTACTAAAGCTGTCAAAACTGAAATAATCATTGCAGAATTAGAACCATATAATTAGGGTAAAACAAAGGTTTCCACCTGCAAATAGTAATTTTTCGTTAAAAAAACCTGCAACACTGAAAACAGTGCAATCTTCTCAACACTTTTCACGTACAGGTGCAGAACTGTACACCCCAAAATCCTCATCGCTTTTTCTTTTCCTTAACAAAAGGGATTGGTGGCAGCCTATGACATTTCCAAGTCATTTATTGACACATTTTTTTCTAAAAGTAAAATCTGGTAATATTTCTGTTCCTACACACCTGCAGCTTATTTTCTGGAACTGGTTTTCAAATCAGCACCTGAGAACAGAGTATTCATCACGAGAAGCCTACTTGAGAAATAGACAGCAATTGGAAGATTCATGTCACCATCACTGGCAAACTCCCATTGCACGGTCAAAACAGAATTTGTGAATCTGTCCTTTGTTGAAACACAGTGGAAACACTCTTCCAGCTTCAGCACAGATAAGCAAGTTAATCACCTGATTTAAAGGTACGCTGCACTTTATATTATCTCTGAAGTAAACTGACAGCCCTTAGGCTTTTACAGTGACAACGATATGATCAATGTCACAGTCTCAGGTGTTAATGGTTCATCTACCTTTAAAACCAAATGTAATAACCCAGAAAGATCAATATTCTAAGTTCTTTATTCCATGTTAAATGACTGTGGATTCACTGCATTATTACAGAATTTCATCAGTGACATTAACCATTGTCTAAAAATGTTAATGCCGAACAGTACATCACATTTGTCCTTACTTACAAACTCTCAAACTCCTACGATGGTACAGACCAACAGTAAGAGCATATCAGAAAAGTAGTCTGGCAATACACTTCTTATTTGTGCAAAATTCAACAGCAAAATAGCTGTAAAACTCAATTGGCTCAGGACAGCGAGAACAGAAATCAGCCTCTCACCTCAGTTACCCATTTACAGACCAGACAACAGCTGCAATAGTGATACAGCAAGCAACTTCAGGGAGGCATGCAGCAACATTTTAGTCTTTTTTTGTTTCTGAAAAAGGACGATTGTAGAAGGATCCAAAGTATGTGGAGGAAAAAAAGGAGGAAAAAAAGGAGGAAAAAAAGGAGGAAAAAAAGGAGGAAAAAAAGGAGGAAAAAAAGGAGGAAAAAAAGGAGGAAAAAAAGGAGGAAAAAAAGGAGGAAAAAAAGGAGGAAAAAAAGGAGGAAAAAAAGGAGGAAAAAAAGGAGGAAAAAAAGGAGGAAAAAAAGGAGGAAAAAAAGGAGGAAAAAAAGGAGGAAAAAAAGGAGGAAAAAAAGGAGGAAAAAAAGGAGGAAAAAAAGGAGGAAAAAAAGGAGGAAAAAAAGGAGGAAAAAAAGGAGGAAAAAAAGGAGGAAAAAAAGGAGGAAAAAAAGGAGGAAAAAAAAGAGGAAAAAAAAGAGGAAAAAAAAGAGGAAAAAAAAGAGGAAAAAAAAGAGGAAAAAAAAGAGGAAAAAAAAGGCAGAGGTGGAGACCCTAATCCATGTACTTTTCCCTCTAAGGGTTTTACTTAATCGAAATGAAAGTATCAGTTGTTGTACAGTGCTACACTACAGTATGGTACCACTAACTGTGGTATACTACCATACTAGTTGCTTGACAGTCTGTAGAAAGGTTTTATTCACTTCTATTTCTTTTTTAGAAAGCACACAAGTATGAAATGGCTCTACTTTTCCACTACTAACTGTTCAGAAGATCAGTAATAGCCTTCAGCTGCAACGAAAACTGGAAGGCAGTCTGGTTCAATGCATCCAATGTCCTTAACTTATAAATAATCAGGCTAAAAACCCAAGAAACCTAACTCATAGACTACTATTCTGATTTTCACCACCCCTCAGTATTTTTCACAGCTTCCCAAAGTCATACTTAAGCCTCAAAACTATACACTCTAGTACTGCATTCTTCCCATTGCTAAATAATCTTAACTGCATTTTTGCGTGTGCTTGGGGGGGGGGGGGGGGTGGGGGGGGGGGGGGGGGGGAGGCTTTTTTTATAAGGAACAAGGCAATCTTTTAAAGGGAGAAAAAAAAAAGACACATTTTAATATTACAATCTATTTTGCAGCCAACTTGACTAACTTCTGCAAGGAAAACATTTAGTCAGTATTAAAAAGCAGAAAGCACCTTACATTTTGATTAATTTGATACTCTTGTATTATGCATAAAGCCACTCATTCATTTTGCCCTGCAAACTATTCTTATCCAAGAATAGATACAATCAGAGTGAAGCTGTGAAGAATTTTATTAAAGTAAACACAATCCCAATGTAACATGCTCGTTATGGAAATATACTAGCAGTCAGTAAAAAATGGACCATTTCATATGGATGTAATATTTTCATGGACACACACCTACTGCTCTTTGAGTTTTAAATGCATAAGTATAAAAAGCTTTTCTTGGTGTCTGCCTAAGCAGATGTCAGTCACCTACCATATTTCAGAAATTTAAAAAGCTTCCCAAGCAGGAAGCAAAAATGCTACTATTTGGCAACGGCAGCAAGCATGCATACAGACTCCTTACCAATCAAACACAAAGTGAACACCTTTGTTCAGCACCACCTTCTGATACCTCCTATTCACGGTAAAGCATCTGCAAATAAATACCCTACATACTAATTTATGAGGAAAGGAAACAACTACAAACAAAACCAGGTGCAGCACTAACTGTTCTCCAATAATAGATGGGCAATGCCAAATAGCAATTTCACAGCAAGCCATAGGGTAGGAATTAATCCACCTCTTAAATTTGATGGATGAACTTCCTTAAGACATGATAAAACTATAAGTGCTGCTTTCTATCGAAAGTTTTGTAGCAGTTTCATGCTTGCAGAACGCTCAGACCACAACTAAGATTCCTGCTTCTACTCCCAAAATCACTCTTTTCATGAAGCTCTAAAGCTTATCATACTTGCTACCGATAAAACTCCTCGATAGGTCATCCTAATGCAGTCTTTGCCTGCAAGAAGCTAAATGCAGCTCATCAGCAATTGAGTTACATAAAGTGGGGCACACCTTGGCTCTCATCTACCTTCCTGGTCATACGTGCCACAGCTGCTCCTACTTCTGTGAGCCTCAAAGTTTGACTTGAGAGTTTTGTTTTCCTTCTCCAGTAGGCTTCCTTTAGCTAAAGACATGGTGACAGGCTATCAGTGCTGGTTGACTCTCCACCTAATATGGATATACTTGCACACTCTGGAGATGAAAAATCACTCTCTGATGCCACTCATCACACCACAGTCTCACAGGACAAATCTCACAACAACCATGATTTAGTAGATCTCTCTCCCAACCACCTTTTTTTTTTTTTTTGAGTACACATAATACTCTTACAGGAACTCTATATGCACTGCACTGACTCCACTGTAATTGTATAATTACCCAAGGCAGCTTTACTCCATCCAGTGCAGGGAGGCAGCAGCCTAAGGATACTAGGAGGGAGCTTGACAAAGTATAATATATCTTGTTCTCCATGGATTTTGCAGCCCTGAGCAATGAACTGTTTTAGGTCAGCTACTGCAAGGGGACTATCTAGCTAGTTCAAAGGTAGATTAGCTATGTCTACATTTCATTAGACAGACACAGTCACTATTAAATACACAAATATTAAAGAAAAAAAAATTAGGAAAAGTGCCTGGACTTCCACTGCAACAAAAGGTGAGGAAAATGAAAACCCACCCACTCTGTTGAGTGACCTCAACCACCAACAAAAGGCTGGTGCCCATCTACTCCAGTGTAGCAGCTCAGCTTCAACAGGATCCACGGAGGTCAGCTTGCTCAACTGCAAACACCAAGAAAAACTGGAGCACAAAGGCACCTCACGGGCTCTGTGACAGGTCAGCTGGATCCGGCCAGGTTTACAGCCTCTGGCACAGCAAGGACAACCACTGGAAGTAGACAATCCCCTTTGGAGCAGAGACACAACAGTTAGTCAGCGTATGTTCTGGGACTGACAAGGAGAGCTGTGAAGCTTCAGAGGTCCCAATTTGTCAGGGAAAGAGATGGAGAGAGCTGGACTCAGCATTGCCAATTTCTTATGGAGACTCAACTACAAAAAGTCTTGAGAACTACTTTCTATTAAAAGCCTGAAAAAATATTGCTCCCAGACTCTAGGCTTTGCTTAATTAAGTGGCAATAAAACCAGTACAGTTCATAAATTTTTCTGTTTGCAAAGTAACCAAGTTCTGTACTCTTCACCCTCTAAAAGCCTTTCACTTTATATTAACTCATAATATTCCAAGTTATCTTCAATTTCAATTTATATCCTTAAGTTAATGTTTTAAAACACTACCCCACCCCCCCCCTCCCCCCCCCCCCCCAAAAAAAAAAAAAGATTAAAACCAAACAAAAAACCCCAGACCTTTCACATAACGTGAACTAAATAGCAAACATCCACTTTCACATTATGGAGCCAAAGGCCTAAAGGCACATACACAAACTTTAATAGACACATTATGCATCTTTTTTGGTTCTACATAAGCTTATAGTAGCACACACATATATATGCGCATGCACACACAGTCAAAAATGATCTCATGCTTTCATGAAAATTTCTGAGCCTTTTTTACCAGTATTTTTCCAAATGCTGCCTTTGTTATAGAAATAACTACAGATTAAATCCTCAGTCAGGAATTTCATTACTCTTATACATATTTCACAGAGGGGTGGATCGGAGAGCATAATTTGCCTTTGCTCATCTCCTGTGTTGACAATAGAAATCCTCCTGTTAGTTTTTCTTAGACAAACGTAACCCCAACCTGATATGACACTATTTTTTCAGCTGTGTAACAACAGTCTTAAACCAGGTGCTTTCTGAGCTTTATTATCCCATTTTGGAAAATTTCTGTGTTGCTAGCAGCAAACTAATACTTTATTTTTTTGTTTTGGCAAAATTTGTAGGTTTAGAAATGAAATACTATATACCAACTTCTTGACATTTTCACATTTTCCCATTAATAAAAATATTTGACTACTACATGTTTTTTACCCACACTTTTAATTAAAATTCTTCAGAATGGATTTTCAGGCTTTTAGGGAAATACTGGTGACATTCCAGCATAAACTGAAAGCATTAACGTGTTTAAAATATTTGTTTGCCTTTTTAAAAAACTCATCATTAGTGTTTTCTTGAGGTTTTTGGTAGGGAATATATATATATTCTTCGTTTTATGTCTGCATATTCATCAGTCTAACACAATTTTAGACCCCAGCCTCTTTGGTATTGTCTTTTAGTACCTGCTAGCACTAGAATTTTGCACCATAGCCTTCGATTTATAGCCCTCATTTAGCCATCATGCTATTCAAAACCCTGACTTTAAATATCCGCCACACAGATATGAGTAACAAAAAGAGACAGAGTATAGCTATTGTGCCTTCAAAGAAAAGCAATAAACCATTCTGCTTGCTCTCCTTCATGTTCTTTAATTCATTTCATTTCATTTTAACTACCCAGAACAATTTCACCAGCCATTAGCCTGGAATGAAACCTTACAAAGGCTGATTGTTGTTATAAAGATGGGTCCCAGCACTCCCTCCCCCTCCTTTTCATAAGTTTTAGGACAAATAGGCTACTTCATAGCTACAGCTTTGTTTTTTAAAAAGAGAATTCTTGCAAAGCAAAGGACAGACAAACTGCTTCACATCCACATTCAAAAGACTCCAAAACAACATCCACACTGAGCTGGTCTGGCTCAGAGCCCTAAACCCAGACCATGTTAGGAGGAAAGTGACAACAAAGGAAGAATCTCTCCGGCTATTTTCTAACCGAGGTGTAGGAGAGTCCACCCTATATGCAAACACTCATGTCCTTGCTCTCAGATCTTTAGCAAGGGGAGGTAGGGGGGAAGAACACTAAATGCTCAACTGCACTACGGCCAACTCTAAAATTAAGAAAGCAAAAGCGTCAACTATATGAGCACATTTTTATATTGTGCAGAAACACAACCTCATGAGTATCATTTCTGACAGTCTACACCAAGAAAAAATCTGCACATTTTTGTCTTTACCACATCCATGTTTGGAAAACAATTGCAAAAAAAAAAAAAAAAAGAGACATATTTTTTTCCAATTTGAAAAGAACTGCACACCTTACATTTTTACATCTTCATGGAAAGCTGTGAAGAAAGATATTGGTTCTAAAAATGTGCATAAGTGTTGGATTCTGCTTTTTCTAGCATGCTATTGGCATTTCATCAGGCCTGGCCAGTCTATCTGTTTAACTTTTAGGCCCTGAACCTGCAACAGCTTTGCCTCAATTTAGAAAGTATGTATATGTAGCAACATCCCCAACAAAATGTTCACAACCCTGTCCAATTCATATGTATTTTTGATCCTACCCAACAAGCAGATCAGAGAAATCTTTTCCAACAAAGTGTCAACAAACTGTCTGCACAGACAACTCCCTCTTCAGTTTGTGTATTATGCAGTTTGTATTATTTTTATTCCTTGCTTAAGTGTCACACTTGTCAAGAGTGAACACCACTTTTCCATAGTAACACAGTTTTGTGATGGAAGTTGTGAAACCTTCAAGACTTACAGACATTTCCACATATATCCAGTACCTGTTCAAACATTAACACCACAAGCTCATAAATTGAAGGAATGGACTTTATGTTTTCTGTTCCAGAAGGGTATCAAAAGTGCTCCTGAAATTTGGACATTTTCTCCTCTTCCAAAAACAGACAAAGTTTAATTATTTAACCAGTATTTCTTTCATCATACCACAAGGAAAAAAAAAAGACTTATAAGAAATCCGAAGTAATGACACAAGTGAAAAATGACTTTTCATGTAGTGACAAAAAACTTGGAACATAAGATTATGTTGAGTGTGAGAGTGTCTATAAACAGAGCTGCTTTATCCCATCTGAGCTGTTATTGGTGATGCCAATAATAAGAGTATTTTGGAAAAGATCTCTCCAAAACTGCATGTTTTACTATTCACTTCTAAATTATGTAAAAGAACCCCACATTAAACTACATAATTTTAGAGGTATGCTTGGTAAAATAGACTGATAAATAAATCCTAACACAATTAAAATTCATTTTCATATGGCATAAATTTATAGAAATCTATCAAAAGAAAAACTAAATAAACATTCCCCTATTTGTCTTAAGTACATATCTTTTAGAGATAGTGTAAAGAGAACTAAAGAACCTCTAACCCAGTTCTGACATGCATTTGTGTTGTTACAGTGCTACTTGCCAGTTCTCTTCTCCAAGAGTTTGAACATTATTAATTTCAAACTAAACTTGAACCTTGATTTTCTTAATTTCTATGGTATCTCACTAGGCAGGGATGTGCACTACAATGGCAATATTGATTCCTGACAGCACAACCACCTATTTCATGAAAAACTACACATGCTGAATCCACGCCATTTTAAATCAGGTCAGATATGTACAGAGCACCTATGAATAAATGCAAGCTTCATGCGGAAAAGAGACAGACAATAATGGCAAGCACACAGGCACCCATCACCCTCTAGACTGTTAAGTTTCTTACATCCCTTCAACACTAAATTAAGTCCACTAAGGTATGGGGGGTTTTGTTTGTTTGTTTTAAATACAGAGACATTTGAAGGTGTAAGTGATCATGCATACCTTCTAACAATACCATTAATCAATACCGCAGGAAGAAAAAACAGCAGCTGCAGATCTCTACCTCTATGGAAAGTACACGAACACGATCTCCGTAACATTTAAAAATAGAGGTCTCAGATGAGTAACAGGAGACCAAGAGTAGGATGCAAAGTCAAGAAAATATTTACCCTCAATTTCAACAGAAGCAAGAAGGGAGCCCAAACCTGAGTGCAGATATACCACAAACAGCTTTTTGTGGTTTTGTAGAGAGCCACACCTTATGAAATCCAATTTCCACAAGTACTGGTTACTGATTTAATTTATACGGAACTGACTCTATTCTACCTATGTAATACTGTAATTACTTGCTGAGTTACACAAATCAGCATCTGGAAACAGAAGCAAGTACCGCTGCTCAGTTTGAGATCAAAAAGCTGTTAATACCGTAACTCAGCTCCTCTCCCTCCACTTGGCAGGGTCACTAATCCCTTCGGGTATCTTATGATGAAGGAACTACAATAAAATGTTTCACATTCAACATTGTGTTGACTCCAATACAAAATAACTAAGCAGAATGTATCTGATTTTATTAACTATGCAAATAAAAATATTTTGGAATTTCTACAAAACAACTACCCACAGAGTAATAAAACACAACAGGACATCAGGTACGGCTAGAAAGCAAGTAGGACTCCTGTAACCTTTTCTGATTATACCAGTCGCAAGTTAAAAGAAATCTTGACAAAAATAGCTGAAACAGGATTTATTGTATTAATAAAACTCCACAGACAACACAAGCCATATCTGCTCCACTCTGTAGATTTGCTCCAAACTGTAGATTTGATAAGCCACCAGTGACTTCAGAGTCACATCAGAACTAGTTTTAAGTGCAACTGGAAGGACAACTCAGCTCCTCATTTCAGACCAGGTTCAGAGCACATGGCACCTTTCAGATATTACCACACTGAATTAAAATATTTGTGTGCTGTTACACTGTTGTATGATCAAAAAGTTAACATTGCAAGATCAATTACAACTTTTTAAAGAAAGTACCGTAATTCATATTTTAACACCTAAGTACTTTACCTGAAATTTATTTAAATATGTGGACTTTTCACTTTTATGTCTTGCAACTACCCTGCTTTGTACTATGACACTAGATATTTCAATTAACCAGGATCAGTACTTACCATTCCAACTAGCTAAACTCTCACCAGTCTCAATGACAGAAAATACTATTTGTTTCCAGCATCACGGTTTTCATATAACTACTAAGAACTGTTAAACTGAAATACTCTTCCATCCCATGGGATAAAGGGATCGCCAGGAGTAACTGCCCAAAACCAGACTTGGCTGTTTACATTTCAACAGCACTGCACAACCCACCAGATATTAACAATCGTTTTAACATCTCTACCTTCAATACACTTCACATGTCTTAATTCCTGTTCCGAGGCTTCTACATTAGTTATGACAAATGCAGTAACTCTAACAACTGTACGCAACTGGCTGAAGCAGACAGGTTCATAATCTGTCTTGCACTGGGCAAGACCTCAGCATTTGTGAGCTAAACATCAAAAAAGTGCTAATCTTTTTTCTTCTCTAAATTGCTTTAAGTGTCTCTCTCTCTCTATATATATATGTGAGATTGCCTATGAACATTAGAAAAAATCACCTACAAAATACAATGTAATACATGTTCAAATCAAATAGGAAACCAAGTATTTTTTAAATAATTATTACAATTAATAATAGAAGTCCATTTACAGACTCTCTTCAAGTACGATATTGCTAACAAGACATTAATATTCCAAATAATTTTGATTATCTCCCTGACAGGCCCTCTACTGCACCTGCTACATCCTGCATGTTGTCATGCAGTAACAACACACAGCAATTCAAATACGTAAGTTTACATATTGTTACATGTCTCTACACAGCCTAGCAAGCAGATGACACACTAGATAGATAGATAAATACACCTACACCTAGGAAGGTCAGCCTACAAAGAAAAGCAGGGTTCAGGATTTTAACATAAAGTATTTTTTGTGGAAGAGAAATTGTGATTTTATTTTTTTTACTTCCTCAGAAGTCAATTTCTGAAACAGAACAGCTCACTCCATCAGAGGGTTGCCAGTAAATTCTAGTGACAAGCAGCAACATGTGGTCATCTCAGCTCTAAACCACCACCAAAAAGTAATTAAAAAACCCAAGAATACTCATGAAACACACACTCTGAGCCAGATCTGAGTTTGCACTTCCTTCTCGCAAAGACAACTTCTTGTTACACCTCACTGAGTGGCCTGAAATTCACAAGTTCCACTCTCTTTACTGAGTGTCAGTAAATCCAGACAATGAAACTGAAGGTATTAAAAGCTAATCACAAAGTGGCCACGCAGGGATGAAAGGAGTTAAAGCAACAATTCCTTTATACCAACAGCTTGGATCACAGGTATTGACACAGAGTAAAACGGCTTTTACAAAAGTACATGTAATTGGGAAAAATCTTGGTTAATTTACAATGCCACCTTTATAAAAGAAATTATTTTAATGCACACAACTATGACAGAACTTTCCCTATGACAGTAAGAAGAAATTCAGAAGCAGACTGTAATCTTAAAATAAGAACTACATCAAGTATCCATGAGGGAGAAAGAAAGTTAACAAAGCGGCCCTAAACAAGCAGCATTTCTATATGACAGCTTATGCGTCCTTTCCATCCCTACTACTTAAAATGACACACAGAGTGGCACTTGGGGAAAGCAATAATAAGGAGTGTGTCTTCTGAAGCATTGTTTCCAAGTTCAGCCTAGTCCCACAAAAGCTGTAAGAACTTCCAAGTTTGCCAAAGCTGTCGTATTTATTCCATGTGTTAAGATGCTACATAGGAAGTGCTTTCAAAAAACATTAAGTTTTTATAAATAGCATTGCAATTGCTTGAAACTGTGGAATGCAGTCATCTCTTGTTGTAATAAATGACAAAAATCACCTGACCTCAGCAGGTACAGGTCCCCTACCAAATAAAATTCAAGGTTTTAATCACTGTATGTCAATGCCTAAATCCTCGCTGGAAGCCCATACCTTAGGTATCCCTTAACTTTATCAGCATCGAGGAAGTCGCAGATAATATTCTGAAGTGGTATTTGACTTGCTTAGAGGATAATAAGGACATTTCACAGGCCTGTGCTTCTCTGTCAAATCATCAGTATTCACTATGTCCACCCTTGTACCAGGGTACCAGCGTGGACACTGAACAGCACCAAACCAAGAACCACAGTAACTCCAGAACACACCAAACTCGTTACTCTCCCTAAAGGTAAGATTGTCACAATGTAGAGTTCAACAGGAACTTTACAGCAAACCTGGGGATACGATTCTACCGCTTGAGCCCATACCTAGCTCGTTATCTAATGTTAAGATTGCTTTGCAAAACATATTGGAAGTTCATGCAACTCCCATTACTTTCAATGCATCTGTCAGTGACCACAGCTCCTTGTTGCCATTATACCTGGTGTGGCAGCCCCTTCTAACTGAAGATAAAGAACTGTATTGTCATTTGCTTCAAGGATGCTTTCCAAAGGCCTGAAGTCACTCTTCATATGTAAAGGCTGGAAAACACACGATACAGGAACAGATAAAAGCCAGCTTTATTCAATAATGATACTAAAATAAGAGCTGGGGAGGTGGGGGAACCAACCAAAAAACAATAATCAGGAAATTGAAATCGGTCCCAAAATATTGCAGGCTTAATGCTATATTAATCCTCTGTTAAACTACTAACATCTACAAGTGTTGATACTCACTGAAAAACTAACTATTGTGTAAACAGCAACATATTACACACGAACCTCTTTCTTGATGAATAAAATAAAACATCACCTCTCCTATGACCCTGCACTGTCTAAGTTTACTATTTAAGCTCTTGCATAAGCCTAAAATCTGGTATTTCCACTGGCAAAATATGCTAGCACATTTAAATGCACAAAGTTTCTGAACAAACCAAACCAAGTCCCACAAAAAAGGTGGAGACAGATTTTTGTTGTTGTTACTTAAGCAAATATTCAATTTTACAGGTGCTGAAGTATACTTGTTTTAAAAAACATGCTGGTTTTATAAAAGAATTAAAATCAGTAAGTCTGTGAAACAGTACATTATTTATGATTCTTATTAACTGCAGTTTGCTTAATTGCAATATTCAAGCAACGAATAGACCTAAAATTGTCAAATGCATGAATACTATCCCTAGAGCTAAACACCGTGTGTTTTTATAATTAGATACATATTATTAATGAATAGCTAACTGCTCCCCTTTCATGGGAAAACCCACAGAAAAAGGAAAGAGGCAAGGGGAGAGTAAGAGAGCAAGATGACAATACAGGGTAAGGGGAGGTGTTTGCTTTAAGGAGTTTGGGATTTTTGGTGGGCTTGTTTGGGTTTTTTTGTTGTCAAGTGATCTTTGTTTTTTCTGCTATCTCAAGAAGTAAGTTCCTTCATATAAAAATGAAGGAACACTCTTTCTCTGTTCTTGCTTTCTAATTCTCCTCACCTATCCTCCATGGACTTTTGTAATGTGGTTTTAATTAATACAAAAAGTTCAAACAATATTCAAGTCAGTCTAAGAAATACTAAAAACTGAACAAAAGCACTTTTTGAAAACACATATTTCATAGTTTTAAAACAGATTTTTAAACCCCCTCAAACTATTAGATAAAATTTCATTATTTACAGAGTTGATAATGCTTTATTCTAGCCCGCTATGTAGTAGCCTTCCTTTGGTTCCTACTATATGGGCTCACTACGAGTGATACTTTTCTGCGTAGAAGTTTTGGAACTCCAGCCAGTATTAGCTACCCATTAGTACATGGTGCAGACTTCAGCTATTTCCCCATTTCCTCCTTCCACCTCAGAAAAATCTGATTAATTGGCATTTTTCTGCTAAATGATTTCCTTACCTTTGGATCAAACCAGACATTACGACTGCCTGCCACCACTTATTCCATTAGCTGGTGATCCCCTGCTTCAATAAATGAAAATAACATTTAAGTAGTTTGAATAGACTTCAGTGTAAATGGGTCAACTGAATAATGGTGTTTGGTTAGCTAAGACAGAAAAGTCTCTTAATTTCCAGAAACTATATTCTCTTTATTAAAAAATTGCTGACAGTAAAGCAGTGAAAGGGAAGTTTGTGGATAATATCACCTTTGTTGTGATGTTCACAAAAGGAAAACAAAAAAAGGTCTTCTACCTCCCTGATCTAGTACCTACCTCTCCCTGGCAGAGTGTAAGATTATCATACATGCTCATTGAAGCATCATCTACAAAATGCTGAGTCCAAACAGTTTCCTATTTGGCTTTTTTTAAAAAAAGAATATTTACTTAAGAGCAAATAGTATAAACAAACTGGAAAACAGCTACAGTATCTGCACAACATTCTGACAAAGTTTAGACAGAAGCAACTTTGCAGCAATATGCTGCAATTTACAAGTGCAGTACAGAATTAAGAGCATAAGCACAAAAGTCAACACTGAAATTCTCTTGTGAGTACAGATCAAAAAGGAAAGTATATTTTACTTTTTTCCTACACAGTAAGTGTACAAATATAATAGGTATGTCAATAACATTCTGTCCAACAAGTGTTGTGACAAAAACTTAACTTCAGACAGAATGCTATTTAAAATAGTTAAAACAATATATTTACCAAAAACAAAACAAAAAACAAACCAAAACTTTTTATTCCTTTTATTTTTTTAGGTTTTTTCCCACCTTAGTGGCCTTTAACAGTAAGAGTAATACACGCTGGATAAGATATGTAGGTGAAAAGCTTAACAACTTAGTAATATATACTTGGATAATACAACTTTCTTACTTGCCCTAAGATCTTCTATAACAGAAGTTATAACCGATATATTCTCGCTAGCAATGATCTGAACCAAAATTAATCTCTCTCAAGTAGCAAGTGTAGTATACACAAGTCTTCATGAAAGAGGCAATTAACAACTGCTACAAAAAATAATTATATATAAAGATGGTTTGAAAGACAACGCTCTATCTAAAATGACCTCGCTGTATTCATAGCACTGATAAAACAGTTTTACTTTAAAAAAATGCAGCTTTTTTATTCATCAAAAGAGAAAAGCCCCAAGGTCACCTGTCAATAACAGAACAAACCCTCAGTAAATCACAGTGCTTCACAAATAAATTCCTCATCAGTAATTAAAACCAGGCCTCTCTGGCCCTGTGTTATCAGCTCATCAAATTCATTGCTCATCTAGAATAACAGATCCACATCTGCAGTCATTACAGCATGCCAGATAAATCAATCCTCTCAATGATGCTTTGAGCCATCTCTGCTCCCTTTTAACCAGCCCGATATTTATTTCCCCCTGACACTTCTGACATTCTATTTACTGTAGGCAAATGGAACTCATACGGCACCTTGTAATGGCTTTACCAAACCCCATTGTGGGGCATATCTTCGAAGACTGATGGTCGCAATAAACAAGGTTTTATGGTGTAAGTGTGAGCTTCCAACTTCTTTTTTTCCAGGAATTTGACTTCTGCAGTGAAGAAGGTTTATTACATTTGATTGCAGGTGGAAAAAGCTATATCCACTTAGAGACCTGTCAGCTAAAAGCAAGCAGAAAACTTTGGAAATAATATTATTTTTGTGATTTCATTTTCACATTGATAACAATACAGAATAAAGCATCTCCCTGTCAGGACTTGGAAAGCAAGCCCATGGTTTATCACTCCACTTCCGCCCTCCCTCCCACCAAATCAAACACCCGTCTCCTCTGGTAAACTTCAAAAAAGGTACAACAGCAACATGCAATCACCGCACATGTACCATGTACATGCCAAACCCTTCCCAGTATTGTTTACATTCAATTCTGAAGTATGAGTGTCTAATTAGATGTATGTATATTAATATATAGAGTGAATCATGGTCTTTGTGGTATCTGAACCCAGTGAAAAATCACGGGTTTAAATTTACTGCACAAACCAAAACTTTTCACTGTTTCGTGCATTCTCTGATAACATGTGTTAGACTGTTGGCTTCAGAATAAGAACATAAATTGTTTCTTTGAGAGTGAAACAAACAGCACAAAAATTACTTTTCAGCATAAATTTTGATTGTTTGTACACTATCACAGCTGCTCTATTTAAGGAAATTGAGTGAAAATCTGTTTAAATGAAAAGAAAAACAATTTCTAAAATCTGAAGGAGTATCCCAGAATCTAACACATGTGTTAACGACTCTGAGAATTTTAGCAATTTCTAGCACTTTAGCAGATACACCCCTTCTTATGTGAAGGTGGTGAGCTTACATGTACATATGTACATTTATACAGCGTATGACTAAAAGCATTCGCTATCCATCCAGTAACCCAACTTTTGTACTAGAAATCTGTAGGTTTTGTTCTACAAAGAGAATTATGTTATGTATAATTTGACTACCAAAACAAATTTCTAGTACAAGAGAGAAGTCAGTGAAGAAGGGCAACCCAGCTTACCCCCCAGTGAGCCAACTGTATTGCAACTGGACCTGTGTCGCTCTACACAAACCATCCTTAAGAATGAGCAGTGCTCCACATCACTCCTGTAATTATGCATGGCTCAAAATTGACTGCCATTAAGTTACTGTCACAGTGTTAGTGGATCTCTCCTTTAGCATATATTAAAATTTTATTTCTGTGTGTCAATGATGCCTCACTCACAGTAACATGAAAAGACTGTTAAGTTCTTTTTCTCAACAAAAATAAAGTTAAAGCCTATAGAAGGCTATGAATTCTCAGACTGATTCAAAAATGACAGGATATAGTCTTTTCCTTAATGAAAAATCTATATTTATCACTCTATTGTTCTTGTGTACTGATCCTACTGCTCTCTGAGGCCAAAGTTTGAATATATTGGATTTTGAAATAATAGCCCAAGGCTCCGCGATGCTGGGTCATGATACATAAATGATGAGAGGGTTGTTCCTTTTTTCACTCCTCACCGCAAAAAGAAAATACAAATTCCAAGTTGAAAAATCTTCAAAAGTCTACATTATCTATAGAGTGCAAATTATGTAGGGATATTCACAGAACTATAGACAATACAATCTGAATATATTGAGAAAGACAATTTGCCTGTTCTATAAATGAACGAGTTATTTGTTGCTTTAGTATCAAAGTACTTTACCATAGATGTGGCATGCTCAATTTTTTTTGGCTATTTGTTTGGCTCAATTGATTTTTCATATAATAAAGAATCAAAATATTTGAAAATACTAATCCAGGAGAAAGATTCAGAGGCTGAATTTACTAATCTCTTACAATTCACAGTTAGATTCTTAAGTGTAGAAGAGGTTGAAAAAGAATAAACCCACAGCTATAGTCTGTTAGTACTAAGAGAATAAAGATATTTAAATCTTTATTGTTTTTTTTTTTATTTACTTATAGTAAAATTTAAGGCTGCTGTTACAATGAAAACATAAGGGAAAAATCTGGAAATTATTTTTCACTTTCATCCCATAATATAGTTGCTATTATATAGATTTCTGTGAAGTTACACTGAAAATACAGTGACATAGAATGTATATAAGCAACAGCTGCCTTTTTAGATTTTGTTTCTTGGGAGTGACTACAGCTTAAGTTTTCAAAACCAGCCACTGAAATACACATCTTGCCCCAACATCCAACTGAATTTCATGTGAACCTGGGGATATCTGATCTTCATGCTATTTGTGAAGTACCTGAAAATTAAGCTCTGAGATTCCTAAACTACTTCAGCAGTTTAACACACAATATCCACTAAGAATTAACACCTCAGGGAAATCCCGAGATTACTGCAACATTCAAGTGCTATAGAAATGCAAATAAAACTTTGTTACGCCTTCTTTTTTTAAAAAAAAAAGTTTAAGTTACATTATGAATTATACATAAAAAGCATAAATATAGTGCATATATATAGAAATAAAATTTTTAAAAATCATTTTTCATACAACAGCCCATGCTACGCCATTTTGTCTAGGCATACTGTAATTCTGGGAATTTTTAGAGATAAAAAAATTCTTTGATTACCAGAATCAAATGCAAACTCAGTTTTACAAATCTTAAAGAAGACACTTCCATTAGCCACATTCCATAGCATCAAGCAAGATTGAGTCTGCACTGATTCAACCAAAACAAAATCACTACTTCCTGCTGGGCACAGCACCTTCTTACGAGGTTTCTAAGAAAGAATCAAACTAGCTCACACTTGATTAGCTACGGGTTGACAACCAAACATAATTGCACAAGGTGTTCAGTCTACACAACCGCCTTCTATACACCCTCCCCACTACTCTTCTGAAATACTGGGTTCAGAAACTCAGCATCAAGGAAGTGGCTGTACAAACACAAGGTTACTCGGTAACATAGATAGGACAGCTGTTCTACTCCAAGGAGTTTTGGAATTTATTTCTTGCATATATTCCATATATTCTGTACATAATTTACACCAAAAAAACCCCAAACGAGTCACTGACAAAATTTTTAAGGAATACATTAGGAAATCTACCAAGGAGCTAAAGAAATAAGGTAACATTCTCTTCAACTGCCTTCAGTAAAATAAATAATCTGAAATTCCTTTTAAAAAAATGTTAGGGAGAAACACTGTTCTTTTTGAAGTTTATATTTTCTTACTTAAAAAAAAAAATATGACTCCATTCCTAAAAATAGATATTTTTTTAGAGTCTAAACTGAGTTCTTAGTAGCTTCAAAAGACTGCATTATGGAAGACATTCCTTACCTTTCTAGATTATTACATGTATATTATATATTATACAGACACACACAGAGAGTGATTGTGTGGTTGTTGTGTTGTTGGGGGTTTTTAATTAACTTTAATCATTTACCCAAGCTTTATATATTATCCTGTTAAAGGAGAAATTTTCAGTCTTGGCAGGTAGTAAAAAAAAAAAAAAAAAAAATCAGATTGTCAATGCTCCCAGATAGCTTTGCTCCCATTCTTCTAAACATTTTCCTACAGTAACAGCTAAGGCGTTCACTTTTTCTCCTCATTCCCACTTCATTTAATTCAAATGTGCATTATCTGGCTAAAAATGATTTTTTTTAATAATAAAAAAAATTGATTCAGCCTGACATTGCTAAAACTGTAACCAAGTCTGTTCAGATAAAAATCGAAAAATTCACTGAGTTAACACTGACTGTCTGCTTTTATTTCTAAATAACATCTTACAAGTTAAAACCAGTATTTTCCAAGATTTACACAGCCATTTCCTGAACAGCTACCAAAATCCATTTACCAAGCTCTCTGTACCATTTTGGTCCATCTTATAGCCATAATACCCTCTCCTCACACCATAGATAATGTAAAGCACTGAAGAAGCCTGAATAAACCATGATCCATAACCACTACCCCCTCCTTTGCCAGCCTCCAGAACTGCAGAAGTTTTTATCACCTGGGACACCCAGCATTCCAGCTCTGATTTACTGCCCAGTGGGTGCTTCCAAGTCCCCAGAAATCAGATTATGGGATAAAGAACCCTGAGTTACAAGACTCTTGTTCCAGTCATTGCTTCCTTCTCCCTCAATATTTCTTACATGTTGTTCTACTCTATCCTACTTCACCAGGAACAAGGGGAAAATACTATAAACGTGTTCACCAAGGAATTTCTATTACAACAGATGCATTTGCCAGAGCAGACATGAACTGGTTTTGCCTTTCCTCACTCTCCCTCCCACGTTTGCCCACCCTCTCGTGCTGCTAAATTAATCAGCTTTAGAATATTCCCAGAATACTGAGGTTTGTTTTTTCCCCCACTATGGTTGTGTATATCGACAAATCTGATGTATTTAGAAAACCAGTTCAAAATGTTAAAATGCCGCTTAAAAGTCATGCAGTTACAGAATTACAGAGTGATAGGGTTCTGTAACTGCATGACTTTTAAGCGGCATTTTAACATTTTGAACTGGTTTTATAAATACACCACATGCCAGTCTACAGTTCAACTCTTTACTTCCTTCTGCTACAGCCTTCATTTATGAAGGGTTTTAATTCGTCATTTTCAGGTTTTCACTACTAATCAGATTGCTGGTTTCATTTTGATTTCCAGATCGTGAAGCAGACTAGAAATGTGTTTTTAATCAAAAAGGATCTTGGGATCAGTGTTCATCCCAACACTGACCTGGGTTAAGTACAACTTCTTGCATTAAGGCCTTAAAAGATGGTGTTTAAGTTCTCACTGCCATAGACTGCGAAAGTAAATACTGCCTATGGAGGGTCCTGAAACAGTTTTCTACATGAAGAGAAGTTATTATAGTCATTGTAAAACACAGGACTTGGAACAGTCTCACTGCTTCTAGTAGCTCACTAGTGAAGTTAACCTACTCCTTACAGAGGAATACATTCTTGAAAGGGCAGCCAGAATGCTTTCTTGTTTTTACTGACCTGAGTGATCCATAAGGACCTATCGTTAGCAAGACAGTTTAACTTTGGAATAAACTGGAGTTCGCCACCCAGTAATGGAAAGTATAATATTTACCAAGGAAAGTTTCTCTGAAAGAGGAGAGTGGAAGCAAGAAAGAAACAGAGGAGAAGGAAATGAATGGGAATCCCCAAACCTCTACTCAGAGGGCACTACCCTGCATCCTCATAGGTGACCAAAGCTCTGGCACCTGACATGCTTCATCTCTCCCTTGTGCTGCCTTTGTTTTCATTCCTCCCCTCCCCCCCCAATAAACTCACTTCTATTTATTTTAAGAGTGAAAGTAGAATGTCTCATTATATAGTAATGAGGTTTCATTAGTAAAGTCAATTATTACATTTTCCAGTAACAATGAATCTCTATTCACCTCCACACCATTTGTGATTTCACACAGCTTTATACCACCCTTCCTCAATATAGAAGCTGCTCTTCACCCATCATCCTCATCATTCTTCTGTTCTTCCCTCTTTGATGTTTTTCTGTGTCCTTTGGCAGACAGCTAGAAGACGACCAGAACTGCACAGCATTCAAGATGGAAGTGCACCTCAAATCTGCAGTCACATACTACGGTTTTCTTTTTGTTCTATACACTTTTCCAAATAATTCCTAACAATCACTTTGATTTGGCTGCTCCTTGTTAAGAAATGCTAAAACATACTTGCTAGCTGGGGAATTATTCAGATACATAATTTACAGGCAGGCTGGCTATCCAGGTTTAGACACACAGGGACACGAGTCTAATCTCAAAGGTAAAGAGACTAGATCCTGGTACAGTACATCGAATGTCAGTATTTTCTGAGTAAAAATAAGTACATGAAGAGCCCTCAGGCAATCTGTTTATATTTAAATGGATCTGAAATTGATGTGCCCTATTTTATTTCAACATGTTTACTGGCATAGGGTTGGAAGGTTTAACAACCAATTAAATAAAAGACACATGTAGCAGCATGCTTCATAAAAGTTAATACAATTTAAGCACTCCCACTACCCCCCCAAACAATCACTTTGTCCACTGCCAAAATTAGATGTTATTATTAATTACAAACAAGGATTTGTATATGCCAAAGTCCAAAGCACTTGCAAAACCAGAACGATTACTAGAAAGGTACTAACCCACATATCTGTACAGCCTTGAAATTCTAACTTTTCTTTCTTATGCTTCACTGTATTATTTTAATGACTGCTCATTTACCCTGACTCTTGAAACATGCAGAATATGACCAAGAGAGATTAATTTGGCAAAAATATATACTCAGAGGGTAACTATGTACAATCTCTACAATTTAGAATAGGCTATACCCTCTAAACCAGTGCTCCCACTGTTTTTTTTCCCCTCTGCTTTCCCACAACATTTTAATACAGCTGCAATTTGAAAACCATTCTATATTCTAGTTTGAACAATGGTGTGTCACAGACAGCTAACCACAGGTCCACAGTAAATAAAGTTGACCTCTTTAATGTTTGAGTCATTAAAAGTAGAAGTTCAGCAATTTCCAGAAAACCAAGATCAAATACTATAACTTTTAAGAAATAGTGGAACTATTGAAATATATTAATATAATCACACAAATATGCTTAGTGTGCCATTCTACACTCCTCCACAATTAGGTTCTGAAAAAGAGATTAAGAAGTGTGCATCCTACTGCTGTGGAAAGCATGACACTGTATTGCTTTCAGTACCTCAAACTGGAGTTTCACCCATAAGGGTGAAGACAGATTGGTCACAGTATTCATATGAAGTCAAGGAAATCTGACAAACATGGGTTTGTACAATATTATATCAGATTCCAGAAACTGTGCTTCACATACTTACTGTACAGTGACAGTCTGAAGCCATGAATATTTAAATGTTCTACTATTCCTTGACATTTGCCCAAACCTCTTTTCAATGACAGAATTATACATTTCTTCAAAAATATTCAATTACCCCAACCCACAATAAGACCACAAAAGGGAATACACTTGGATTTGTAGACTAAATTAATTTGAATTTAGCAGGCAAGTCAATACCTTACTCAGGACCATCTCTCTGTAAGAATTCTCATTGCTCTTGTCATAATTGGCTTAGACCTTACCACTGACATGGGATCCTGCTCTAAGATCATACTAGTGAAGCTGCATGCTGATTTAGTGTTTTGTGCAATAATTTGTTTTAATGTAATATGTAACTCAAACTTGGTTAATATTTTAAGATAGCCTTTACCTTAACTGCTGTAGATTACCTAACAAATAGGGCCTCCATTAGTGTAAGAGATATTAGCAGCTACTGAATAGCGCTTAAAGTGCATAAATCCCAAGAACATCTGAAAGACCTTTTAATTGGTGGTTCTATTAAAACATTTCTTGGGAGGAAAGGTAAAGACAGTTCATCCCACACAGGTGTACCTTCCTCAAAAGCAGTAAGCACTCCAGGAGGTACGAACAGTATATAAATCCCTTTTACAGGCTTGTGAATTTATGTAGCAACTTCCATCTTCCCCTAAACAGTCACCTGAAAACTACTGCCTGCGGTAAAACCACTCATCATCTCATTAACATGAAGAATCACCGCCACAGAATGAAAACAAAAAATAGTGCAACATGGGAACACAGAAAGTCAGAGCCATGCAACGGACTCTCCCTCAAAATACTCATCACTCATGCAAAATGAACGCTCAGTTCAGGTGTCCCATTTTTCAGGACCAATAGAGCTTAAAATGGGTTATTCCATGTACCAGATTATTACAAAACAAAAACCAAAGTAGTAGGTATTAGTTTTCCTCCCTTTTACTTGGGTATGATCCTTTCACTTGTACAAAACCAATTAGTAATTCTAATTGAAACACATTCATCAGAACTTTTCTAAATACGTCATGCATGGGCAGTAAGCAGTTTCGAGAACTTGCAGAGAGGTTCAGATTGGCTAAAAATGTGTCACATTTAAGAGACATCACAAATGGATTAAGTGTTGCTGTGGGGCACTGTGTGAAGAAAGGCTGCTAGATTTTTTAGCGACTATAATCCATCTCAGCATAGAAAATTAGCCATTCTAAGTAAGCCCAATACAACCCACCAAGAGGAGGAACTCAGGGGAATGTACTTAAAATCATTTAATACTTTCTGAACACAAAAATCACGAGATGGCTCCACTGCTGCATCCATCAATTGTGAATTCTTACAAGAATTCTTTCCAGTTCAACTTCTTGCAAGACCAACAACTTAATTCATAAAATGATTTGAGATCTACCATCTGTTGTCACATATCATTTCCTCAATGAAAACTGCCCAGCAGAGAAATAAGAAAAACATCTGAATCAGCAACTGGATAAAACAAAGACCTAAGCACATGCAGAGAAAAAAAAGTAAGAGATATCTGAATCCTTACTTCAGACCACCTTCTTCCTATTTGCCTACCCCTAATAGCCAGAAAATACAGACTACAGATCACAGAAGATTTTTGGATTCCTCGTTGATTCTAAAAGGTTAGCATCCACAAATAGTACTTTCTATCAGATCCAATAAGGTATCTCAGCAGATACCTATCCCAGATGTCCTGATCTTAGTACTAGTCCTACCATAGTAAAATACATCAGCAAAAAGCCATCTGGGTTACAAAATTTAACCACATAAAGAATGGCAGCTGGATGCTGTCCACCACTCTCCATTGATTTCTCACACAGCATCAGCGTTAAGTACAAGACCTCTATTTTTATCTCTATTGTGGTGAATATCTCGATCCAACAAATATAAAAGAAAAAAAAGAAAGAAGCCTAGGACTATTTGCTCCTTAAGCATCATTGGTTTTCCTTTTAGGGTAGGCAATTCTCTCTCAAAGCCCTCATTGCTATTTAAACCCCAATGAATCCCAGAACCTTGTAATCCAAGGAGAAATTATTTCTTCTTTTTGAGTTTCCCATAATTCTGACAAAATAGACTTTGGCATTGTGTACTGAAATTACTCATACAAGTGGTTTTGTACAAACATTTTGTTTAAGAGTTCTTCAACAAGGTCTTCTTATCTTTCCTTTTTTGAAGAATTTTGGAGTGATAACAATGAAAATACATATAAAGATATAAGTCAACTCATTTAATTCAGTCATACTGCTGGAAGGTACAAGTACAGCCTCCCCATCCATGAAGTGCTGATGAAAAAATTCCACCAGCAATTTACATCTGTGTCAGATAAAGGAAAGTAGAGGCAGAACTTGTGTTCTTTATCTTGAACCATCCAAAAACCAGCCCAGAAAAGCCACAGTAAGCAATTTTACTGCTTTCAAATTTAATTTGTATGAGGTTTTTTGCTTTTTAAATGCCTATGACATACACCAAACCACTAACAAGATTATTTTGATACCATTGCTTTTGGCCTCTCAGAATTTATGTGGGATACTGTCCCACCTTCCTGGGGAAGTTAAGCTTTTCTCAGATTATATCAGTAAAGCCCTGTGTATGTACCTATGCATATGCACACATGCACATAAGCACAAGCCATATATACAGGCAGGGACGGTGATGTTCCTCAATGAATAAGGCAGATGTTGCAAGCAACATGTCACTCAAACTTTCAAAACTGATCATGTCATAAATAGAAAACCTTTTCCCACTATTTCATATATTTACCTCTAAAGGGCAAGAGCTGACTGAGTGAAGGCATTGACCAGATCTGTAGAAAACACAGCTGGATTTATCTTGTCTGCAAGATTAGTCTATACCTTGCTTTTAGGGAATGTGGACCTACTGGTATTCTATGTAGTATCCTATGAATTCATACATTTATGCATGAATACTCTCTCATATATTTATAAAGGAAGCAATACAGCCTCATATAGGAATTCCTGAAACTTCAATTAGTCTCTAAAATACTCTTATTTTATTGATATACTGTACATGATTAGGATACAGTAAGTACATCAATAACCGAGTAAAGAGAAAACATAAGTAATGTGTTATCAAACTCTCAGTGTTATCACCCAATGCAAGAGTTAGTTTGTTGTACCTTTAGCAATAGTAATAACACACTGATAGTTTGAACCCACTGTGGGAAAGCAGCTTAAGAAGGAGATTCTGCTTATAAAGGCACAACTTGCAAAACAGAATCTGCTTACGAGGTAGAAAAGACAGAAAATAGAACTGTAAGCTTTAGGAGTTCAAGGCATGATTATTGTGCATATTGCATATAAATTTATGATCATCTAAACATCTACATTTAAACAGAGCCTCACTCATAACTTAAAGGGAAACTCTCCAAACTAGGCACAGAACATTACTGAAGAGATGACCGTTCTTTTTAGTTGAGCACTTACATTTTCATATGAAAAGGCAAAGCTTTTATTTTTAACCAGCAAGTAAGTAATCAAAAAAGAGACTAAGATACTTGAATAGAACTATCTGACAGGCTGAGGACATCTAATAGTACAATAACGAGCACTTTTATAAACAACAATCTACAAATGTATGTATTTTGTCTTGCAAACCATACTACTAGTGAAGCCAAATAGAGACACTTGCACTATCTTGTTTATGAGAACTGGAAGAGAAAGTGCTAAGTGACTCAATTCTTGAACCTCAATAATTGAATTTAAAGTTAATATGGAAAATTATGGGCGAAGATTGGACAGAAGAATTATCCCCTTATGAAAAAGATCACTAAAACAAGACTAGAAATAGCAAAACAAGCCTTTATTTTTGCTTTTTGAACAAATAAACAGATTTATCTTGTATTACAATAGTACCTTCAGCAGTTTCATTGTCAGGTCCCATTTTCTGCTTCCTCCATTCTCCCCCTCTTCTGATTCAAAACCATCCCTTTAACACATCATTCCTAATTAGATGATTAGTGCTTGGAAGGGCAGGAGATAAGTCATTTGCATAATTTAATCATAAAAAGAAGTTAAAGATACAGATTTTGCTGTTCGTTTGTACAATTATCTTCACCGGCCTGGGGGGCTGAGATATTAATGTGATTAAACAGTATTTCTGCAAACAGGCAACTGTGTGTCCTCTATTAAAGCAGAGCTTGAGGCAAATGAAAAATTAATTTTAGAAGACAATCAATTTTATTCTACATGACTGTAATAAATAACAGCCCATCTGCAGACAAGTCATTAGGCCCTGGGAGGCTACATGTGTCACAAAGTCTAAATGACATACAAGGCCAAATTTTCCACCAAAACCAGAATGAGTAATAAATAGTCCACCAACTGCCATTCCTGTTCAGAAAGTGCACAGGACTTCCCAGAAAAATCAGATGCATGTGTAAAGTACTAATCACCGATCGTGATTTAAGCTTGCAAGCTATTTAGAAATACAGGTATGGTGGTTTACCCTTCATCATATTTTCAGTCTCAGCTTGAGAAAGGTTAAAGTTTTTATATTAGTGAATACCAGTAATGAACAATCCCTTGCATTTTGTGAGACTGCTATTGCTTTCAAACACAGAATTAATAGGCCTTGAACAGAATTGAAGTTTCTTAGGTACTAGTTTTCCCAATACTCTGCTGAAATAATTTTCAACTGAACAGTTAAAATGGAGCAAACTGATTTTAACAAGTCCAAGAACTTGAATCAATAGCTATAAGAAATCAATATTTTCTGAATTCTAGCTGGAAGTATAAATCAAGAGTAAACAGTCAGGATACTATGATACTGTAAACTTTATGAAATGTACATGCTTGTTAAGTACATAATTATCACTTTCCTACTTTTCAAACTGTCAAGGTGCATAATATTTTTTCCACTACTCTGTACATGCAGTCACCCCCACTTAGAATATTAAATCCCCCTACCTTTATTAAAAATTGTCAAGATTGAGGTTAATCCTATTTCATATATTTGAGACTACATAAGGATTTCTGAATATCAGCAGTGTACAACTATGCACAATAACAAGTTTATAACATTCATTCTACAGAAAATAGTTTCTATTTATCACCATTGGTAAACACTTTCCACAATGGGAAAAGTGAAAATTCCTATGCAAGTTGCACAAACACCCTGTAATCCCTTATTCTTGGCAAAAGTTCACTTGGCAACGCAGGCATACATTTATTGACTCTTACTAATTGTAGCCCATATAGTACTTCCATCAGAATTATTCAACTACACAGAGATTCTTTATGCTTATTTTCTATATGAGTATATGGACTTAAAAGAAGAATTCTTTCATGATGCTACTTCCAAATTTGCACAAAATCTTTCCTAGTGTGGACCAAAGTCACTTACGGATTAGTCCGTGGATATGCATTTAGTTTTGATTGCTTTCTGCACTCCAAATCCAAAACCACTGAAATCAATTGAAAGACTCTGGTTCTGCAATGGTTCCATTGCAGAATTTCATCTGCAACAGGGTCAAAAGAACACAGCAATCACTTCCTTCACATGAGATCCACAGCCTTCATGTTCATTCAGTCCCCTCTACAGTGTTGCACAGAAAACTTATAGCCAAATATTAACATGTTCTTAAACCGAGTTATTAACACTTAAAATACCTTCAATGTTAAATCTCCTGTATTGTGTTTTTTCTGTTATACCATGTCTATGTTGGATTAGGTTACAACCAGCACTGACTATCCGTTTTAAGATCCTCAACAGCACCACTCCAAGATACACAATTAACTGAATGGAAAGATTATCTACTCTGAAAAAAAGGGTGGTTGAAACCAGTGTTTCAGAAAAACGTTATGAAAAATCAACAGCAGAAAAAGCAAGTTTCTAATTTCACCTACAGTCATATAACAGAACTATGCAATCATCCTAAGCACTTAAATATAAATGTTCTTTGCCCACTTATTGTCTGTAGATTTGGTTACTATCACTCTCAGCACTAGACATCAAAGGGGATTATTTTGGAAACAATGTGACATCATCAGATAAACTACTTAGTGTGCATAAAGTCGCTAAAAAAGAGCTTCTTATCAGAAAGCAGAAAAGTGAACAGCAGCATCAAAAAACCCTCCAAACAAACTTCCCCCAAAATCGGTGTTTAGAGGTTACAAAAATTTTACAAGAATCCACTAACCCCTATATCTAAACATGGCAAAGAGTACCTTAACGAACTTCTTAAACTTGAAAGACAACTCAATGACCATTCAACACAACAAATGAAACCTGCAACTGTTGTCTACAATAGAATGCTATATTTATGTATTTCATTACTGTGTTGTTACTATCAATAACAGATCAATCTAGGTGATGGGGAAAGATGAGGCTGTGTAGCCACACAGCCACAAGTACCTGAAGGTGTCAAAGAGAAATTCCAAGGCAGCAGAGGGGGGGAAATGATAACTGCAGAGTAGGCACAGCAGGAAATTCTGCAATGAATTCAACATACTCTGCATGCAGTGCACAGCTTAGCAGCTCTTGCAGCAATTTTAAGGTGCTCTGGTCATATCAGCCTACTGCACAGCTACTGCACACCACGCATAAGAACTTCTTGGACTCCCTTGCCTGACGGAGCATGTGCTAAAGGACTGTATTGTTGAAGTACACTATCTGCAGTCCGAGTCTTCTAACACCCAGGAATCCTAAACAAACATACTGCATCCACCAGCCCAGCCTCCCTGATCCTACTTTCCTCTCCCTGTAAATCAATAACCAACTCCTATTAAGGGTTTACGCTTTGTGAGACACAGCTTCACTGTGAGCCGGCAGCAGGTGGATGTAAGATGTGGTGAGGTGGTGATGTTCTTTCATCTTTCCATTTTTCCCCCTAGAAAGCAGAGGTATGGACCACCTATTACTACTTAACACTGGCAGGACAGTAACTTAGAAATAACCATGTCTCCTCCTGAAACCACCCAGCCATCTCAAGGTGGCTTAGAGGCACTGGGAAGATGGCTACATTCCTTTTTTAACATGTAGGTAGAGGACAACCAGCATCAGCAAGGCTCCTACTTTTATTTTGGCTGACTAACATTAGAAAAGTAGTTACATGGAAACAGACAAATTTGCTGTAGGTTAGGAGAAGCCAATGCAACAAGACCTTTCTAACTACACTTAACAGATGCAATATAAAACCAAGAATTATTCAGACCCTAATACAACACATTATTTAAATCAAACGCAGCACTGGTAGAATGCACCCCTAACCTAGGCTGGCTTACGTGCCACACTTAGCTGCAGAAATGCTCAACCCTGTCAGGCATTTAGCTTTCTGTTAAGAGGTAAGTTTGGGAAAAACAACAAAAATAGAAAGCTTATACTATCAAAAACTTCACATGAATGGATAAAAAACATTTCTTGCGAAGAGTTTCTATCTGGATCAGAATACACCAGGATAAGAACTCAGTCAGCTTATCTTCACTCAGAGAACATGAGTTCTAAAAATGTATTTAACAGTCGACTGTCATAGTCTGAACTACTCTACAACAGTTCCTGCATTACTCAGTAAAGATGCCCACAATAAATATAGTACAAATATTTTTTGTTTTGTTTCCACACCGACATGAGATTCTCCCAGTAAAATAAAAGGTTAATTTTTTCAGTCAGTAAGATTAAAAGCTAAAATTGTAAACCTTTAAGGATGAATATCAAAGAAGATGAACAGTTTATTTGATGTCCTATTGTTTGGGGGTGAGAAGGGGAGCAGTAAAATTTGCAAGAGAAAAGTATTTCATGAAATTGCAAGACAGAAACTTTGTTTCTTTAGGTTGGAACTTGAGATTTTTTTGAACGAAAAATCAGTTGTGTGACAAGGCAATTTATAAAAAAACAGCAGGAAGAAGTGACAGCAATTACAGTTCTGATACGAGACAGAAAATCTAGTGTATGATAGCAGGATCAATTAACCTTCCTAAGCACTTCTGATGATGAGAGAGAGCGGGTTTGCAGCATCTTACAGTAATCATTCCGGCCAAACCTTTTCTGAGGCCTCCTTCTAAAAGACACATCACAGCTGCACAAGGAACAACAGGGATAACTTCCCACAGACACCAGATATTTTCTGACTAACTGTTATAGAAACAGTCTATTAGCCATTATCTAAAACCTGTACCAGGCAAAAACAACTGTTATATGTATAAGAAAAAGCGTAATGCAGAATGTTTTAAATACACTAATTCGAAGTTCTACATGAAACTCAAAATACTTGTTCTTTAAAACTAGCTTGATCTTCTTATTTAACAATTCCTAAATTACTGCAACATACAAGTAACTAAAATCCTGCTACTGACACATCTGTGCTAAGAGTTTTCTTACAGCCACCTCCGCCTTTTTTTTATTATTAATAAATTAAAAATGAACAAATACTACTTCTCAGGTAATGATGGGCAATAAGAGAAGTCAGCTCAACAGCACACACAAAGGATTTCAGGAAATCATTTGTGAGACAGAGAAAGCAAAATATGAATACAACATGGAGGATGAGAGGGTTACAACTCAGACTCTGCTCCAGTAAGGACAGAGTGGCAGAGTATCCATATTGAGCTGCTTGAGCGACTCGTTGGAAGGGCAGTGATGACATCAGTGGCTAGTCATGACATCTATTCGCAGCTTCAACAACTCACACATAATCCAGTCATCCTAGTGAATGCCAATAAAAATCTTTCTTCCACCGCATGGTTATTTCTATACTGTAAATTGGTTGCCCAGAGAAGCTGAGTCTCCACCCTTGGAAATACTCAAAATCCAACTGGACACAGTTCTGGACAACCAGTTCTGGCTGACCCTGCTAAAACAGAGAATTTGGACTAGCTGATCTCAAGAGGGCCCTGCCAACTTCAACAATTCTGTGTTTCCACGAAACTCATCAGATTTGGAACTCTGTACACATATAGTGTAAAATAATTTTTATTAACTTTTTAAATAAAGCGGTTTAATTCCACTGTCCATACAGATCTTGAAACAGAAAAGTGACTCAATGTTCTGTTGACTGAAGGTAACACGAGGGCATCCCAAGCTAAAAGTTCTCTTGCCACAGGCTGGACAGAAATAAAATTATACGCTGAGAATATTACTCACATGGCTATGAGAAGTACAAAAAAAATCAAAGACTTTTGGTAAGGACAACAAAGATAGTTCATAAAGCCATATAAGTTCATTTAGGAAATTTAGTTCATGATCACAGAAATGCAATTTAAACTAAATTTCTGGATTATTCCAAAGCCTCTCTTTTTAGAAATATGTATGCAAGATTTTCCAAAAATAAAAGCTAATTTACATGGTTTGTGAAAGAGGCTTTGGAATAATCCAGAAATTTAGATTAAACTGCATTATATACATGTGTGTGTGTGTGCGCACGCATATATCATATGAATCAATATTTGTGTATATATATTAATTACATACATCTCATATTAAAACTGACTTCCACTTTTATTTACAGGGTAGCTGAAAACACATTATCTGGTATAATATGAAAATTGTGATCACAGAAGCCTATGGCTGGTAACAACAGTGAGGAAGATTACTAACAGTGTGTGCAAAACAATGTGGAAAAATAGTATTGAGATTTTCAACTAAAAATCAGAGCTACCTCTGCTCAAAATGCTATTAGGACATGAAGGGGTTCATCATACCATAGACAAAAAAAAATAAAAAATAGAGGCGTCATTCAAAAGAGTAAGCTCAACCTTCTGGCATGAAGAACATTTCTGCTTCTTAGCACAGGAAACCCATTAACAGTCTTCAAGCTGGTGAGATGTATCAGGTTGAGTCTTGAATAGAATAACTGAAAGTGCACTGATGATGCAAAACATGACATATTTCAGTACATTCTAGTCATAAACAGACTAGACTGCACACATTTTTAGACCAAATAAAATAGATAACATCTTGATTCTAAAAATATACTTTTCACCCAAAGCCCCAAAATTAATTTTCCCTGTGTTTTTCCATATGTAACTATGATGTATTCAAGCAAAATAATCTGTCTTATAGAAGGAACCCAATCAGAAAAAAATCCAAAATCACTACACAAGATGACCTCAAAATTCCAGGTCTACCCTGCACTTTATATATCATACACAACCACAGCTAGTGTTGACGGCAACTGAACTTGTCAACTAAAGTGGAAAAAGATTTCAAAGTTTTTAAGATTTCCACCTGATTCACTCATAGGATACATCACAGAAGCTATCTAGCTCAGGAAAGACAGAAAACTAGTTGAATTGCTGGGAAAAATCTGAAGAAACATACATTAAGGATCCTTTCAACACTTACATTCCTATTGAATATTATAAAATACTTTTCCTTTCAATACTTGGGTGTCTATGTGCCAAATCCTTAACGAATACTGTCACTAGAAACCTTCAATTAATGACAATATTAATGGAGCTTTATGTAGCGTAGATAATAGAACACATGCACGATGTAGCTAGATACCTCAAGTTTTACACATTACTAGTAAAAAAGCCTATTAATAAAGAATAATCCAATAAAAGCACTGTTTGTGATGGCATTACTGTACTTTTTAGTATAAGTAAGAAGAGTCTCCCTCCTAAATAACTACTAAATGCCTAGGGTTCTAACATATTGCTGCAAGCTATAATGGTTATAACTGTTAATCCAATACACCTTTTATACAAACCCATAAACACACGAGTGGAAAAATAGCACAGATGTTCATCTCTAATGCAATTTCCATTCAATTTCCTAAGTGCAGTCCCTGTGTGCAAACTAGCTTAACGTTATGTTTAGCTTGCAAATTCTTTTAATAAATAATGAATGCAATAAAACTGGTAGATCAATGGCAAGCTGAGAAATCATAAAAAAAAAAAAGCCTTTTGTGCTCATGCTGTTGCCGATTTCAAACTTTAATCCAGTGACAGATCGATACTACTTTTTCTTTTTAACCCATCACATAAATAGCAGATAGACTAGATGTAGGTTAAATGCTGTTACCAGATATCAATTTCCAGAAACTTGATAAGATCAGACACAATTGTAATCGAACATTTTATACCTTAACATATACACAACAATATACACTGCTAAACATTACACTTTAAGCCACTGTACAGTAATAAAGCAAGCACTATTCATTTGATTTGTTTTTACTTTTGGGGGAAGTGGTATTTGTAAAGGAGTCAAGAAAGGCTCTGACACAATATATTTTAATGAGCAAAACGGGCTTAGCAGGTCAAGATGGGCTGACAAGGAAATATAATCTCCTCACTCTTGCTAGTGGCAAACTTTATACGCACACACAAACAGCAATATAGCCATGCTACAAAAAGAAAGCAAAGAAACAAATTTATATTTTACAGGATTTGGACATTGGGACCGTCTGGGACAATAGGTATTGGTGTTTCTTACAGGTTGTAGAATGGGGGGAGAGGGAAAACCCTAGTACTAAGTCACTTTGGATAACCATGCCTTACCAAGAGGGAACAAAGATCAAAAGCACGTACCCCCAGGGGACAATTCTAATATCAAGCAGGATAAATCTAAATCACCAAGAATCATTACTAACTAATGTACTTGTGATTGGTAATGCATGTTTAATCGTAACATATAAAAATCTTGCCTTAGCTTACACAAAAGAAATGCGTCACAGCAATAATACAAAGACAGCAATAACTCTACAGTATCCTCATTACATTTGGTTTTGCTATTAATATTGTTTACATAAATAATTATTGAAATGCTGCATTTCCATACACTTACAGGATTTCATTACCACTGATAATGACATGAAGGACTTACAAAAGAAACCAGATGGGAACTTCCTAGGTATATTAAAGCAAGGATTTGGATACTTTGTTCCTAAATTCAGAAAAATCCAAAATTACCATTTCTGGAACATATTGAAGAACATACATTGGAAAGATGAAGGACATACAAGGAAAGATTGAAGAACATACATTCAGCAAGAACAACATCAGACCCAAAAATGTAGTGCCTGTTTGAAAAATCCATGTATGCATAATTCTTTCAAATGCAAGTTTTAAGCAAATATGTCCCATCTTTAACAAGAATGGCTCAGATTCCAGAAACATTTATAAGTTCTTTGCCCTTGCTCTGGAAAACTTCCACTGGCACGAAAGGGAGGTTCACCTCAGCAAAACCAAACCAGCAACTTTACGGACCAGATTTCAACAACTTTTTAATACTGACGTACAGCTCTTACACAATGCGAATTCCAGCCTGTAAGCAATGAAATAAACAAGACACAATTCTTTAAAACATGTCAGAAAGCTGATTTAAATATCTTCTGCAAAAATTACTGAAGTAGGTAGATACTACTTTCTCACACTAAAGCCACCACCATACAACAAAACATGATTTTCTATTTCAGTGATTTTTGCCATGCTCCTCAGTTCTACCAAAGTTGATTTTCACCTGCCCTTAAAACAAATGCATACACAAACTGCAGCTGCGTGTCCAACCACAACCCCAGTGTGAGAATAATTTCCCATCTACAGAGCTGGTCGCTTCTAGAGGCTAAGTATAATGCTATTGCCACACATTGATATATTGGTGAAAGAAAGGCAGATATAACAATGCTAAAGCTTAAACTCATTTGAATAAACTGTGAATTTCTATTACATATATTGTTTCCTTTATCAAATTGGAACTACTGGAGCAAGAATACCAAGAATGCCAACATAAATCTAGATCTGTTACAGCCAGTTTCTCCAATTTATTTTCAGCAGCCTTAATGACAAAAAGTCAAAGTTCTTCTGTTTGGGGGAGAGATTAGGAGAAGGAACATTTGTGATAATTTTTAGCATTAAAATAAAGCAATAGAGAAAGAGATCAGGTTTAACAAAATGATTGAAGCAAATCACAAAACATATTTTATCTTCTAAAGAAAAACAAGGAAGACCGCAAGTGGTTTATAATAAAAGCCAATAAAAACTGTGCATAGCCTACGTGGGAAATAGATCTTCATTACTCATGGCAGAGTACTTTACACTTTGTACAATCTTTTCCAGAATTTAAAACCGTTCCAGAAAGACACATTCCAGCCTCTTTTATGATTTGTGTTCCACAGGTTCTGCTCCAAGATAATGTATACCAGACTACACAGATCAGAAATTAACGGTGATCAACAACTTTTCTAACGTATCTGGCACTAAATGGTAAGTAGTAACAGAAACAATATACAAATGCTTTTATTTTAAATCTAACAGATGTTGAATGCAGACATATTTAACTTTAGAAGAAAATTATTAATAAGAATTTAGAAAAAAAAGGAAAAAGAGAAAAAGCCTTACTTCAGCCTGTAATCAATTTGGACACAATGATACTCTATTTATAGCAACACTTTTAACATGTTCTGGCCTTATATTATTTATTCGGATCATTCCTATTACAATGAAATATTAATGTTGAGAAAGTGGTTACTCTATTAAGCAGCCATCCTATGTTTAGATTTTAATATTGATCTACACTATTTTGGAATAATTAATCACCCTATATGAAACTGTATTTGTCTGACTTTGTATTATAACATGATCAGAAGTTTAGCATCTTCCCCACAATGATGCCATGATTAAATTTATATTTTGACCTATTCCTAAAGGCAATTTAGTTATTCCAACAGAAGGGGGAAAAGGGGATACCGCCACTTTAAAAGCTTCAATCTCTTTGACATTGCTGGCAGTGTATGGGAACATTAATGCATCTGTCATGATAACAAGCTAAGAATAACATCTAGACATCAAACCGAGCAGAGAATCCATCTGAAGTGATTCATTCAGATCTGTCTCATTGATTTATTAAACACAGGGCAACATCTGCAGCCTCACAGAGCCGCTTGGCAAAATTAATGCAAGATCAATTCAAATGGAAAAAAGTGCAAAAGAGATAAATCAAAACACAATTTGCATGCAGTTCCACAATCAGGCTTATTGGGTGCAAATGCTCAATTTCCCTCCCAAAGCAAATGAGTTTAAATGTTGTTTTATCTTTGTAGAATTGTGTGATTTGAAGTGACAGTGAAGAGTTCTGCAGGTTGAAATGGTGAAAAGAAAAAAAGGAGAAGAAATGCTTGCAAAGACCTTTTGAATATGCAACAAGAATATCATTAATACCTAATTGTTTAGCTTTTTTGTCTTTGCTACAAAACACAGTATTTTTCAGTTGTAGAAGTCTCAGTAGAAAATTACATATGTATTATGCATATACACATGCAGGAAACATACAAATACTCCATTTTGGAGGAAAAGCATGTTACACTTCAAATGGGAAGCTCTATTGCTACGAAAAAAGAAGGGAATTTTAATCAAGGCTTCTCCAGATTAGATATGCTTCTGATGAAAATATTCAAGTATTTCAGTAGTTTTGAGCAAGCACAGACTTTCAAGATGTCCAAAAAGAAAAAGGGATTTTTCCAGAAGTATAATTAATCTGCTCAGAAAGTGGAAAAATTCCTTTCTGCATCTCTAGCAGAATCCACTATGTGAGTGATCTCTCTCGAGAACGTTTTAAGTGAATCTCCTGTCTGAGGAAGAAGAGGAAGCTGAGAAATTGATCATTGTTTTTATTTTAACATGCTACCACCTCCAAAATTCACAAGTTTGTCCAAGGCTGAATGCATACTAAATATTTAATTAGTCAAAGAAGTTTATATAGTCAGATATCCACATTTTAAATCAATATACTAGGAAGCTCTGTGCAGTGCTACATGACTGGATTGCTTTAATTTTCATCTTGACATCATTCTCCTAATAAAAGAGAGTATTGCTGACTATAGGGTAGCTTTTAATAGACAACATGACTAGACCCTCATTATCTCATAAAATAAAATGTCTGCATTTATTGCTTAAAGTCATTTCTAGAGCCTTTTATTGTTTGTGAATAGCTAAAGTAATACAAAATATTAGCTTAACTGGATACTTTAAATCACAAAAAATAAGCCATGTACCAAAACACTGTTTTCTGGGAAGTATTCTTACTATTCACTGACTAATCCAGACTACTATGCTTATTCAGTAGCCAACAGCATCCATCAAATACAGTAAGCCTGTAGAATAGGTTATGATCATACTCATATATTGCTAATTTTAAGGACTGATATATTTACCATCATTAAAATGTTCTCACTACAGTTTTAAATTTTAATTTAAATAAAGCCTCATTATAGTTTTCTACTTCAATAAATGTTATTCTTTGCTACTAAAATTAAACATGTGTCCATAATTTAAGTAATGATCTGAAGTATCGCAAATTAGTAAGTAAATATATTGTACTCACTATTCACTTGAAGATGCTCCCTGTAATGAAATGAATGGTTAGTTTCATTTTATAAACGTTGCTTCCAAATTAGATTACAGGATGATGGCTAATGACAAAGTTAAGCACATTTTGTTTACACGTGAATGAAAAAATTATATGTGTACTGTTTAAAAAAATATAAAGGTCAAAGAGGCTAGATATAGGTAACTAGCGTTACATACACAGAACAAACGTACACAAAACTTTCGCTTACAGGTACGTTTCTCTGCAGTTCTTATGACCTTTGTAGACAAGCTCAACCAAAAAAATGCAACAGACTAAGCAGGAAAAGTAGAATTTCTCTCCTTTTCAATTATATATGATTGAGGGCTCACATTCCAATTAAAAAATAAAAGTGTACACTAACATAAGAAATGTTGGCTTTAAAAAGTCAACTAACATTGAAAACAATGACAAACAGCATTTCTTATTGCTTTTCTGGCAGCTCTTGAGTGAACTCAAGTATGCAGTATCTCTGCAGTATTCAAATACATATATCAATCTTCATATATTAAAAAAATATACATGTTACAAAAGCAATGCACAATATTCCAAGTTATAACTAATGCTTGACTCATGTAGTGGAACAATACGGATCAAAGAGTTTGCTTCTAAAAGATGACATTTTTTCAAGAATTTACTTCCCAGGTACAGAACCTAAATGCTGTATATATATAGCATTTATAGAGCAGTTCTACTGTGTTTTATTTGTTTGCTACCATGCACTACAGTGGTTTCTGGGTCACTTCAGAGCAAACAAAAATTAGATCTCTCATATATTTAGCTATTTTTATCCAACATGCTCTCCCATTAAGTATAGGTTGTTCAAGGAAAAAAATAATCTGTTAACACAATCACATATATAAGCATACAGTTAGCATCACAGAATACAATCAACATTGTTAAGTTATAATGCTTGAGAAAAGTTTCATATGTGCTGATAACGTTTATCATGCATTACACCTGAAACCGTGAATGCAAAATACATTGCTATCAGTAGGTTATTCAAACCAGTGGCATTTTCAAAAGGTACAAAGCTTGAGCAATGTCCCAATAAATGAGAAACATTTTAGGAAATGTAAAGTGATCTGCTATTCCTGAATAGGTAAAACTACATAGTGTTTTCCTAACTAGTCAGGGAGAGTTTGCGCTTACACACGTGTTGAATGAGTTGAGAGCTTCGACTCCATTCAGATGTGTTTCTGCCCTATTAGATCCCCCTCAACAGTGCTCTTGCCGTATCTGCAGCATTTGACCAGGTCTTCGTTCCACTGACTGCTCCTTTCAGGCCCTCCAAGAGCATCACTCGGCTCCTCACTTACAGCTCCCCTGGCCTCCCTTCCCAGCTGCTCCTTGAATTACTTATTCCCCTATCCTATCACAGCCATAAGTCTTTGTTAAAGGGGAAAAAAAAGTCGTGAAATACAAGTTTTAAACATTTAACACTTCAGCATTTCTTTATCTTAAATCACAGGTTATAAGAGGGCAGAAATCATCAGTTTGCATCTAAAGGCTGTATCATCGAATCAGATCCTGTATTTCCCTAAGGAAAAAACTTTGGCACAGTCACAGAAATTAAGACAATTTATTTCTTTAACGGTCAATTTGCACACTAGTCGAGTTTTAGGAACATTTCAGAGAAGCACTTACATGTTAAATGTGTCCCTTAGTACACTTAGTTTTGTTCAAATACATTAGTCTCAGACCTTATTTATAATACCATCATTTTAATAAGGCAGTAGTCGTGATGTCACAGAGGTGCATGACATTGAAATAGGCAGCGGAAGAAGGTGTTACAGGAACCAAACATAAGCAAGAGGAAAAAGAACATACTTCAAATAAACACATCGAGGAATTGAGTGCAAGCATCTCCAAAATGTCACCTTTAACAGAAAATAATTTTAAACAAAACAAATACCGCTAATTCAAGAATGGACGGCCGGTCTGCTCCTGCTTAAACTCGCAGCAGGATCAGGCCCCAAACTGGTGCGTACTTAAGGTGATATTTTAAAAAAAAAAAAAAAACAAAAAAAAACCAAACCTACTCAACACGTTCAGTCCTAAACAGTGAGAAATAGTGACACAAAAAACAAAGTCACTAAATATTTGCGTGCTGCAAATCACATTTCGCACGCAAAGCTCTCTGAAACAACCTCTGTGAAGAAAGTTTCCTGCCAGACGGAGAGCAGAGGAGCACACTGAAATGCAAATGTCTCTGAAAAGGTATCTCACGAACTGCTAAACTAGGAAATGTCATCGCCAAACACCCTGCCTTACATCCCACACTATGTATTTCTGATAAGCCCCGAGAGGGTTTTTGTGTTTATTAGATCATTATCATTTCTAAAGGCAGTAGCTATGAGGTCACAAACCGGGATTATAACCCCAAGTACGAAGGACCCAGCAGGGATCTCCCATGAATACAACCCGCTCCGGGCTCAGTGATTTAAGCACGGCAGGGCAGGGGCTACGGCCACACCAGACCCCTCCATCGCATGACGCAAAATTATTGCGGAGCGATACGGAGCAACAGTTTGCCCGTCGGCCGGCCAGCCTCCCCCGGCGGGCATCTGCCGCGCCAGCCTGCGCTCGCCCGCCGGGAGCGAGGGATCCGAGGAGAACTCCAAGTTTCAGCGGAAGGAAAATAACGGAGAAAAGTTTAAGGTGTCTTTTTTTTTTTTTTTTTTTCGGAGCGCATACGCGACCTACCGGCTTTCCTAGCTAGAGAAAAAGTTTGCAGACCGGCGGGCAGCACGGCCCCTCCGCTCGGCGGTCCTTGCCCGCTCGGGGGGCTGGAGGAATCCTGGAAAGTTTTCCGTGCCGGCACCTCCGCGGTGCTCGCCTCCCCCGCCGGCCCCGCCGCACCTCGGCCCCACTCCCCAGCCAGCCCCCGAGCCCGGGCCCGGCCCAGCCCGGGGCTCCCCCGCCAGCCCACCGCGGGGACGGGACCCAGCGCCCCCCACCCCGGCCACGGCTCCCGGCGGAGGAAGAGCAAAGTTTTGCGACTCACCTCGCGTTGGTGCAGTCGTTGTACAAAGTTTCGAAGTCCTTCCTGGTGATGAGCTTGCAGCGGTTGACGCCGGGCTGGATGGCCCCCAGCCCCCGCAGGATGCGGACCTGCTCCACCGTGCACACCACCGGCGATATATCCAGCCGCTTCAGCTTGGTGTAGACCGTGTGCAGCCCCCCCACCAGGTGCTTGAGGAAGAGATCAAAGACCTGCGGCAGGCAGATCAGCTCCTGTCCCTCCACGAGGAACGAGGCCACCTTCACCCCGTGCAGGTCGACCATCTTACACTCGTTGCCGCCGCCCCCGCCGCCACCCGCGCCGGCCCCGCCGCTGCCGGCGGAGAGGAAACTGTTGACGAGGCTGTTGGTGAGGCGCGGGGACTCCGCGGGGCTGGAGTACAGCGGGTCCGCCCGGAACAAGCCCGCCGAGCCCCCTGCGCCGCCGCTGGAAGTTGCGGCGATGACGGGCGGCGCGGAGACAGCCATGGCCAGCGCCGGCTCTCGCCGCGGCGCGCGGTGGCTCGCCTCAGCCTCGCGCCCCTCGCGCGCTCTCTCCCCGCGCTCTTTGCGGTACTACTAAAAACAGAGCCGCGCGCCCGCCCTCCCACACGCAGCGGCCGCCGCCAGCCGCGCGCCCAGACCCCTCCCCAGCGCCGCCGGGGGGGGTAGCGAGAGGGGGAAGAGTGACAGCGCCCTCCAGCCAATGCGCCCCGCCCGCCTTCAGCGCGGCCTCGGCGAGTGGCTGCCGGGCGGCGGGGCGGGGCGGGGCAGCGCCGGCCGCAGCACCTGGGGCGAGGGGCGTGAGGCGGCCGGGCCGGGTGCGTGAGGAGAGATCGCCCGGTTCGCGCTTCTCCTCGGCTCCCGCCAAACTCCCTCTCTGTGCCGCGGGGTAGGAAAGTTTCGGTGGACTCTCCCTGGGCCGGGAGGGGGTCCCGCGGGAGCGGCCCCGTCTCTCTGAGGGAGAGGAGGGCAAGTCTGGGGCCGGCCCGCTCGAGGTCCAGGCGCCGTCCCCCTTTCTCGGGTAGTTTCAGCGGTCGCTGCGCTCTGGTACATTCCTGAGGGCTGAAACACCTGTGCCCTGCCGCAGCTGAAAGAAATCGGGGAGAGGGGGTAGCAGTGCGAGTCCCCGCTAGGTAAATAATACTTCTGACTTCCCACTTAATGCGAAAGCAACTCTTCTGTGAATAGACGGAGGAGGCAGCGGCAGCGTATCGCAGGTGAATCAGGTCTCAAGCCAACGAAGCCCCTCCAGAGAAGGGAGCGTGTCCCGCGCCAGCAGGAGGAAGGGAGGTTGTGAGGCGTGGGGGCTGGTGATCAGTCACAGGAGGCAAAGTCCCGTCTCGGGACGTCTTGTGTGTAACTGCTTGAAATTTCCAGATTCAAGTGCTTTATCGATTGTGTTACAGGTACAATGGCATCAGTCGTCTCCTCACGCCTGACTGTAAGGCAGCCTCCAGAAGCACCATGTGGTACCTCGTTCAGTTGCATACAAGTAAAACCTTGCTCAGTCCTGGGGACCAGACAGATCCTATGTCTCCTTCACCTGTACCAGGTCAGTTTACACAAGAACTGCACAGCTTTGTGTGTCCCTTCTCCCTGAACAAGCAGACCCAAAAGATGGCCAGGCAAATTTCATATAAAGCAGTTGAGTCTGACAGTTAAGCACCCAGCAGCAGCCAGGACACACTGGCTAAATTGGCTATTTTGCTTCTTACCTTCTCCCAGTGTACTTACATTTCGCTTCTTTTCCCAGCCTTTTCCCTTTCTTCCTTTGTATCAATATCCTTCTTTCCTGCTTATTTCTACTTTTTTCACTCTTATTTTATCTTTCTTTCTTTTCTAGTCCTTTAACTTCATTCCCCCCCCCCCTTTTTTTAGCTTCCCTCTAAAGCATTCGGTAAACAAAACAAGCAGAACAGTATAAACAAAACAAGCAGAAAAGTATAAACAAAACTTTTCAAGTGGATACCAAGTAACTATGATCAAACTGCTTGTCTGTTCTATCTTCTTCCTTTTGTTAAGCTTTCTTATTTAGGCATCCTTTCTGCAAAGTTTAATATTTTTGCATTATGAGTAATGCCATTTTAGATGAGGGGAGATGACTGTATGCTAACTAAATTGCTATATTTGTAAACTTAAATGATCTAAATTACACCCTGGGGGTACCTCACTTTCTCTCTGTTGATCACATGTGTGTTTAAGAAGACTAGCCACTTGTTTTAGGCCCCTTGCCTAGCTGCCTAAAACTAAGGTAGTATTTCTAGGTTTAAATGAATAGCTTTCAATAGAAATGCTTATGTGTCCTAAACTAGTTCATGCATCTCTCTAGGATCAGAACCTTAGATTTGAAGCTCTGTGGGGCAGGGGCTATTTACTTCAGCAAAGTGTTGAGTACAATTGAGCCCTGAACTCATTTGAGATTTCTACATGCTGGAAATGATAAAATAACAAATAACTGACTTGAAATAGAAACTTTGGGGGGTTAATTTACTGGATATAATTGCTATTAAGAGATATAATAAATCAGATTTAAACATTTCTCATTGGCTTTGCCCTTTTAAAGACATTTTTTGCTTTGAGATTAATGTGACAATCAAATTCCACTGTGAGAATTCTTTTTCCGTTTTGACTTTAATGTCTTCCATAAGCTAAACATATTTCTAAATAAGACTGAATTTTTGCAAGGCCAGAGGAAGCCTTGCGCATCAACACCCAGCAAGTTGGAGTGGCATGAAGCAATATAAAATCATAAAGGCTGTAGTAAAAACAGTACCCTTGAGAGGCGACTATCCATGAAGAGAAGAACTGCTCTTAAACTAAGAAAATGCTCAAGGTTTGAGAATTAATACCAGCAGCTGTCCAGTTCAACTAAGCATATACAAAACAACTATATCAATGAATATTATTATTTTTCTGCAATTTTATTAAAAGACAAGGCAAAGTTACTGAAGCCTAACAATCATACAGTAATATCTTGTCAGTTATAAAGTATCCAGATGGTTTATTTGAATGGAGTCCAGCAGTATGTAATTTGTATGTGTGCAAACTAATAAGCCTTCCTATAGCTGAAATAATTATTTTAAAATATTTATTTAAAATTAAAGTTTAAATATTTGTGTTCCTTTTGGAGTGGTTTGCAAAATACTCTGTTTTCTTAACACTGTCAGCTATAGAAATATTGGTGTATTGTATATTAGTCCTATATAAAAATTGGCTGTGTTTGTATGGCAAAATGTCAAGCAAAGATTCTGTTATATTTGTTTGTTTTTGTTTTTATCATCATTACATATGCCCCATTGGAGTGAAATGTGAAAGAGCTCTTTTCTGACACAGGAGAAGAGTGGAAAGCCCCAGTCATTCCAGATAGGGCCAGTCAACAGCTTTCTGGAAATTACTTATTGCCAGCTGGCATAAATGTGGCTACTGGCTCACAGGGATCCTATAGAGAAAATGATGGGTAACACAATTGACTAGGAGGAGACAATGATAAAAAATAATAACAGCTTTTTAGTGAAACAGTAGGGAATGAATTAAAAATAATAATAATTTTGTTTCTAGAATACTGGAAAGCTTGATAGTGATGTTTGTGTAGCCAAACATGAGACAAGACAATAAAAAAAAGGAATTCTGTAGATATTGCAATGCGATTTTTGATTTCTTTTTTTACCATAAAAAAATTTCAATAGACTAGATATAAGTATGTCCAATGTTAGTAGATTATAGGAGAAAATGCTAGTTTTTAGTGAAGAACTTGGATCTTCACTAAAATAAATGTGAGGGATAAACATTTATAATGCACCCTATTCATAATAAAATGGAACATCATTTTTTTCTGAATTTCAGCCTGACTGGAGTTCTAGTTACAATGATATTCTCCTAGTTCTTAACAAAAAAATTACTCAGGGCCCAATCTAAAGCTTTTAACTTTCCATAGTCATCTTTGAGTTTATATCATGAGCATGCAAACCACTGATATCAATAATTTCCAGTTAAGGCTTGAAAGGAAGTAAGAAAATTATTAATTTTTTTCTAGTTTAGTGTTTAATGATTTAGTTTACTTGGGAAAATGTAACCATGATTATATTAACAAATGTAGGCCACTGACGTGAGAAAAAGAAGAGACTGAAATTAGTATGTCACTCTTATTGCCCACATTTTTCTAGACTCACTAGTACTTGACACTTGTATTCAATTTATTTCTGACATTTCAGTAAAGGTTTTTTTTTGAATTGTGGATTAAAACTTCCCACCTAGACATCAAGGATTTTAAATAAAACTGATGAATCTAAATGTCTAAGTATCAATAGAAAAATGATCCCTTCTCTTATGTAATTAAATGTATTGTATTAATGTGTGCATAATGCAGAATCAATAAATAATGAATTACCACTGATTGTAATTGAATGTTTTCATAATTTTATTGTCAGCCATGATAAATAATCAGTACATTTATACTGCATTAAATTAATTAGTGTGTCATTTCTATTACATACATCAGCAGTGAAGTAATGCAGTGACATCTGTTTCTAATGTTTTAAAGATGTGGTATTCCTTATTAAGTAAAAGGAAGAGTTATTAGAGGTATTTTTTGTGATTGGCAGTTATACTGGTACAGTCAAAGAGATGAAATACAAGAACTTGCGCTCTTGGCAAATGCTGCATTTCAGCCCCTAATGGTAGTGAGTAACAATGATGAGAGTAAATTTTGCTTCTTCAGGCTTTCAGAAAATTCTACCCACCTTTCTAGAGAAGTTAAGTGTAGATCTTCTCTCCCTAATACAGTCAGAGAAGATTCTAACATGCAAAATAATTAACACTACCAAAGAACTGACCATCCACATCCATTTCTATATCTGTTTTTCTGCCTCAGTCCTCTGCATATACAAGGGGATTCCCCTGCTAAGTGGTCATTAAAAAGTCACAGATTAAGCCTTTTTTTGGCTGTGACGGTCTTATGTGGAAGTATCTCGACTGTTGGGTCCGTAATCTTTGGTTGGAAATCATACTAATTTGGGATATCTCGGCACTTTAATACTACTCATACTGATGTACATGCAAAAGAAATAGGAATTTGAGTAGATGTTGCAAACATGGGAATTGAGAAGTGAACGAGTAGAATAGGAGGAATAGAATAAATGGAAGGGAACTTAGAGCAAATAAACATGAATCAAAATGTACCAGAAAGAGGGTTATTTTTTGAATTACTTTAGGTATTATAATTGGGTGATCATCTGGGAGCAGGGTGATGTGAACTGAAATACACTGAGCAGCAACAATTATGTACTATAATAGAGGTCTAAGATTCTTATTTAATGTGATCTTTTCCAAGGCACTTACAGACATCCTTAACTTTTTGAAAAGAACAATTGGAATGTCTATGTTAGGGCTTATTTTACAGAGTTCTTCATCCATAAAATAGCTTTTAATTTTAATCTTAATTTTTTCATACCGTCAATATACATCATAGTACTTAAGCAATATTAAAACTATTCAGAATTATTTTATTCTTTTCAGTGCAGGTCTGATAAATGGCTTTCAACTGATCACTGACTACCCTTGCACAAATTTCAGAGAATGGTCTCTGGAGCAGCCAGGAATTTGTCCACCTGGCTTGCCGTGTACACAGGAAACTCTAGACTGGCTTTGGACTGCCTGTCCGGGCAGACTGAGGGCTGGCTGGCTCCCAGGCAATGGGTACACGTTTAATACTCTGTGTGCTCTAACATCACGTTCCTGCTGTGTGTGAGTGCGGCTGTAGGCTTTCTCCCTGCACAACAGCTGACTGTGATTTTCAGTCTACTCTTGGGACAGTCCTCAACAGACACAGCCTTTGAGACAAGCTCTCCAGTTCACAGAATCTGCACTGAGCTCAACAGTTTAACTGAGAAAATTAAAGCACAAAAACATTCTCTCAAACAAGGTCCTATCTACTTTTCCTATTCCTTCAAATTTCACTTTTTTAACTGAAGAGGTGTGCCCTTTGATGCTTAGACACTGTCATTTTTTATCTAATTGATGTGTAAATACTTTTATCCTTAAAGTGAGGAGTACATTTGTTGGATAAAAATGTGAGTAGTACTTTTAAGATCATTCCAATGAAATATATGAACACAAGATGCAGTTGTTGCTAATGATTCGCTACTTTAATCTGGATTCTGATGTTGATTGAGGATAGAAAGCAGTAAAACTGCAAAGCCAGGACCTTAGTAATAAGTAGTAAGGCTGTATTACATGAGATACAATCATCATTAAGGTTCAATATTGTTTGCACCTTTTCTTCTTCAAGAAGAAATGTTAATACTATTAGATGTGTATTGAGGTTAAAACACACTTTATGATACTACTATGAACACAATACTACGTACTCAAATATATTCAGTACGTCATTATACCTGTATGCTTGTTAATATCCCCAGAGGAACAAGATTAACCTCATCTCTCACTCTCTATATTTGCAGGTCAGCTAAAGAAAGCAGAAGTTTTCCTGTTCTGTCTGTTTGAGCATCTCAGTCCTAATCTGAAGGCACCACCATCTAGTGGGATAAGAAGGTATTTAATTTATCTTTACGTTTTTTGGTATTTTTATACATGGACATTGCACTCTACTTCAAGCAATAATAAAAAAGTAATATTTTTTTGTTTATTTAAGTGTATAAGGTTCATGTGGACCTTTCATTAATTCTCATAACTTCTGTTTAACTGCAAAGTATTTTCCAATAACAATCTTAAAAGTAATTTCCATGAAAATAGGTTTTCATAAACAGAATTTTATCAATGAGAAAACAATTTATAGCTATCCAGACTCAGTGAGAAGTGCAATTGATTTATTGAATAAATATTTTTTGTATTTTATTGAATCTACTTTGTGGAAATCCAATTGGCAGAATTACTAATATTGTGAAAGTAATTATCTTGAGCTCATCTTTAAAACCAATATGTAGTTTAGACAGTAAAGATGCGTAGTTGCAGTTTTCCATACAGTCATTAAATTTACAGCACTTGGTTGTAAGTATGCTCTGACCATTAAGTCCCATCAAAAACAAATTTCAAAAACAAATGCAAAGCATTCATTTTCCCTTGGCTTTAAGAATGACCATTTATTTTACTTTTGCCCATACTGATCTATGGACTGCTACCTGTTCTTATTTGGTTTTCTTTTTGCGCGCTTAACAACTGAAAAGGATAATGGCAAGGATTTTATATGGGGGAGGGAGAAACATAAAGGTGAGCAGTGTGTATGCATTTGTTTGTTTTTTCCCAGAGAATGCATGCATCTGCAGCTGTTATCCTAAGATGCCTCCTTGTATTCAGGTCTCATTGATCTTGTTACAGCATTTCACACATACGGGGATAATTGATTTACATCATCCAGGAGTATGTATCTTCTCTAAGTGTGAGACTAAATATTAAGAAATTACAATATTTTTAAATTCCATAGAGATTTTGTTATTTTTGTATTTAAACCAGTAGTTACATAATAAAGCTTTAAATACTTCATGACACAGATAATATTTTAGCATTCAAAATTTGTGCCTGTGTCTGTTTCCAAGGAAGTGAATGGTATTTGCCTCAATACCACTAGACATTTCAGTATTTTACTATCTTCAAATGATAGAAATCTTATTGACAGAAATTGGCATCAATGGGCATTTTTCATTGTACGTCAATTTTATGCTACTGTCTTTTAAAATATTACATGTCTTCTGAAAGCCATACAGTAATATCAATCTGTGATGCCATTTCTTATTGAAATCAATATGGAGTAAAAATCAATGGACCTGGTCCAAACTGGTTGAGGCAGTACATGCCATTTTGACCCTTTGATCCCTAAACCACAAGCTGAGAAGGTTAGAGACATTTAATTTAGAATGTGAATTAAGAAATTTGTAAATATGTTCATTAGAAATACTATTTGCAGTTGATAAAGTCCAGGATGTTCTACCTCCCACTCCCTTAGAAGAAGAGAAATCCTACATAACTCTTCAGAAGACAGGCTAGGATGTAGGGAAACTAAGGCCAGTAATCTGTACAACTACCAACTCTTGATTTCACATAGACTTTCTAAAAGCCTTTCTGTCAAAATTATCATTTATTTTTCAACTCCTGAAGGAGTGAACCCAGTCCTGAAGCCTTACTTCCACTGTCTGCTAGCTCTTGGTCAGACTTTAACAACTCTGAAGGAGACTGAAAGGAAATATAATGAACATGATGCATTTCTTTGAGTAAAAGTAACTATTTAATGAAACTAGCTGCAGTATATTCTATAGTTCTTTATAGGAAGTGGAGGTAAAGGCCTCATTGGGAACTTGTATTATTTCACCATTGTCAAAGAAGTGTGATCTGGAGAGTCTGAATTCATTGCAGAATTGAGTTCCTCTGAATCTCAATCAAAGGAATACACAGTGGGATCAGAATCAAATATTCAAGACTAAGTTTTGTTTTTAACGTGACCAATATTCTGTGTCTCACAGTCATTCTCCGTATGTTTTGTGGGCTTTTGGACAAAGTGAAAAACAGTCACATGAAAAATAACAGTGTCTTTCTTCATCTTCAGGAGACATTATTGACTTTCTCAATTGTTTTTTCGTCTTCCTTCCACATCAAGGTTGATGTGACATATAAAGAAATATGTGATCTTATATAAAACTGGCTTTGTATACTTTAACTTCATTGACTTTCTGATGGAATTACTGGTGACTTGTGGAGGTGTAAAGATGATCAGTCCATGAGTTAAAGGTACAGGTTGAAACACCTGTGATCATTATTATTTAATGCATAACCTTCCTGAATTGTGAGTTTTTAAAAATCATCCTTACTCATATTTATATTGCTGAAACCACTACTTATATCTTTAGTAATATTATGATGCTATGAATTTTAGGATATTTTGCACTGAGGAAGACTGTAAAGCAAATAAATTTCTTCAGAATTTTTTCTAGAGGAATGTGTTACCATGTCATTAAATTATACCCATTATTATTTTAAATATACTATGACAAGATCTGCTGTATTTTTTCACAAAGTCTATGAATATAGAATAGAGCATAGTTTAATATAGACCTTGGAACTTAAATAATTCTTTTTCCTAGAATGTAAACAGAGGATATAATTTTAAATACAAAACCATATTTTTGGATTGTGAGTTCTTTTATATTTTACGTATTGTTTCATCTTCCAAGTAAGGATATAAGTGAAAGAATGAAAGAAAACTGTTGAGAATCAAAAAAATGTTTTTGCTTTGAAGTGATAGAGCAAGAATGAGCTTCAGACACCAATATTCTCTGCTATTTGAATGATTAATGTTGATTGAACATATTTTTGTCATTTCAGGTCGTGAAGTTAGCCAGGAATTCCAAGTTTGGTAGATATTTTTCATTAAAAGAAACTTAGTTGAATCCAGTATCTTGTAGTGCAGTCTTTTTACATACAAAGTATATGTTAAAAATTCAAATTCCTAGACATAGTGAGGAAACAGAAAGCCCTCGCTGTCTTTTGGCCAGAGGTGTTATGTATCTGTGCTGCAACTCATCAATTGTCAGTCTTTCTAATAGCAGGCAGTTCAGGGAAATCCTTTCAACAGGTTATATCTTACTTATTCCGTATCTTGGGCAGTGGCATCTATTCTGTGATTATTTACAGCTCAAAGCACGTTTTTTAAAAGTTGCTAGTGTCTTTCTGTGTAGTGGCATCAACATACTTCTATTCATCCCAAGGAAATAACAAAGACGACACCATAATTTAACAAAGATAAATAAGGCTTCTGCTGGAATATATCTTCCCTATTCCTATTTAGGGAATTCCTTGTCATGCAGGAAACCATCTGAAAACAGACTATCAGGAAATTCTGCCATCTGCAAGACTGCAGGGAGCAATTGTTTTCACAAGTCACAGTAACCCTGGTCAGAAACAAGATTTTAACACTTGGCTTACTAGTCCTTATGGAAGAGGCTACCCATGCTAGCCATTATTCAATAGAAGGCTGAAAAGCATTATTTTGGAGCTTGCTTTTGCTGTCTTAAATCTTTCTTCCTCCTCTTCTTCCACATAACAGTACTCTCTTGACATTAACGTACTCTTTAGCATTATTTAATATTGCATCCAATTTTATTGTTTACTTACAGCCTTTTTAAGACCGCCCGAGAAAGGTGTGCACAGTACATAAACAATTGTATAACGGAAGCTTAAATTCCTGATAATAAAGATATATCCACCACTCTACATTTTGTGCCTCATACTAGACAGCATAAAATAAAATGCTTCCATATTTACAGAGGGCTAACGACCACAGTGATGAAAGACAATGGCGAATCACATTGTTGTTCCTTTGTGCTAGGTAGATAAGTTTTAGTTCAGAAGAGTTTTTTCTCTTCACGTTAACAATAGTTTCCATTAAAAGTCTAGAGAGTAAAGGAACCAAATAAAATGAATTAACACTAAAGATGAAGTGAGAAAACCACAACCTGTTTTTCAAAGATGCCAGGTATCAAGAATGCTAGCTATCATACCAGTTATGATGATCCCTCTGTTGCAAAATGGATTATATTCATAGTAATTTCAAAGTTATCCGGGAAATAGGAATTACAAAACTTTTATTTATTTTGCTATGTACACTATAAGGCCTTTGTTGTCTTGATTACTCATCTGTGTTTTGATGTGATATAAACTCAGTAAAAAGAAACTGCTTTCACCAGCAGATTTTGTGGACCTGAACTCTTCATAATTGTCAATACTGATAAACTCACACAATATAGATTTACTAGCAGAACGTACGCTTTTTACTGTAGCAGCAATAACATGGAATACATAATTAAATATCAGCTATATCAATATAGATAGTATTGAAATATAAAAAATTATTAGTAATTTTAAAAACCTTTAGAAGTGTGATGTCTACATGCAGTTCCAATTTATTAACTGACTTTTTGAATGATATCTTCATCTGAATGCACTACCACTTAAGCTAGTTCACCTACTAATTTGTATGTAATTATCACTGTGTAACATCCCTTGTCTGGTCAAACAGTCCAGACTCAGATAGAACCTTACTATTTCGAAACTCTTTCTTAAGAACGTTTTGAAGTGCCATCACATAGTATCTATGTATCAGTTTTTCTGTACAATTTGATTACATTTTATTGAAAAAAAATGAACATATGTAATACTTCTAGATTTGACTTCTTTTGAAGCATTTTTCCACCTTTTAAAAAGATTACAATAGCTTCCATGAAAAGTTCAGCCTGAAAAAAGCAAATGAAAAAACCCAAGCACTAAAGCACAAAACAGAAAAGAATTGCACTGACATGTGAAATGTGTTAAAATTCTTCTTTGAATCAGTCATTTAGACATACAAAGATAATGATGATGATTATGATGACAATAATTATAATCAACTAAAATTTAAATTCATCCATTTTCCTCTATGCAAATACCAATTATATTTCTTTTCTTTAAAATGAATGTGACCATTTTAAGTAGTTATTCTTGCAAATCTTTCTAATAATCTGCCTCAACATTTACAACGGCATAGCATTCTTCTGAAGTAGGGGAAAAATTCTGTCTCTTCTGGCTTAACTGAAGGGTTGATATAAGGGTCTATATAAGCTATATAGAATTAATATTCATATAGCACGCTCAGAATGTGAGGAGCTATTGCCTATTTATTTCCTTTTGATTATTTAATCAAACAGAGGAGGCAGTGCCACGCATAAGGTGCTAAGTAGATATAAAAAAGGGGAGTGAACAGCATGTTCCCATTAGTTCTGCTTTAGAGTTTCTGAGTTGGTTTAGGCACACAGCATAAGTAAAGTATAATGGCTCAAATTCTTCCTCCCTCCCCTTAGAGAGTCTGTGATGCAAAATTCCTCTGAGAGAGGTGGTTACAGTTCTAGGAATAGTCAGATCGTGGGGAGCAACGAGCAATTCTGCTATTGGAGAAATTACCTTATCAAAAAACTGTATTGTATGTATTGCCTGGATCTATGATGTACGTCTGCTAAGGCTGGCAACCACTAAGCCTAAAACTTACCCTAAAAAAGGTGATCCTAAGACTAAAACAAACAAAAAAGTCTTAGAATCAGTACTATGCAGTATGATTTGTTACATTCAAACCTAAATTCTCACTCAGAGTACAACCAGATTTGACCTCCTATTGTTTTCATTTTGTACATTATCACTCTAAGAATACATGAACTGGCGAATACGCTATTATCAATGCAATGATGTTGAAATTCAAGTTTCAGATATGCTAGAATGCTCAATTGCATCGTCCCCCAAAAACAGATTAAAATGCAAACATCTTATAAAAAAACATTAAATACTTTAATGTAGCTGACCCACATAATGTTTACAGTAGGAACATTCTTTTCCTAAACATATACAGTTTAATTAAAGTTTAATAAGTACAATGTGGATGCCTTATTTTCTACACAGGAAAAGCTAGCATTTAAATGGAGTGTACTATGCTTGGATTAATGAAAAATAGATGTTAAATTGTAAGTGTCCTTTCTGAATTCTCAAAAGCATCACTACATATTGACTGGAATCACCTCACAACTTTTGAAAGAAAACCAAAAACTATTCCAATTTCTGTGAGGCAAGCTGGGCGTAATCTCATCTCAAATTTCTTAAAAGTTTCAGTGGACCACTATTGCTACTCTCTGGCTTTAAAATCCTAAACAGAATATTTTCAATACAAAATGTTATGTAACTGTAACGTTGTGAGGAAAGTGCTTAATAAGGAGGCCTTTACTGCATATGGCTTTAGTAAATGTAGCTACTAAAAATAAGAGGTGAACACATGTATTCTTCTTCCTTACGAACAGGACTGATGGCTGTAGAAGCTGATGACTTTCTTTTTCGTCACAGCATTTTACAACAAAAATTTCTCCTGAACTTGCACTCCTACAAAGGACGTATTTTCATATATGCCTTTTCAGAGGGAAATAGAATAAGAGGTTCTGGCAGCTCCTCCATTGGCTGTACATACCTTTAGATAACACTAGTAAGTTTTTGCCACTGCAGCTGTGAGGCACTGACAGACCCAGAGCACTGGAACAGAGGCAAATTCAGCCTCAAACATAGACTTTCTCAAAGTAAAAATAATGTTTGATTCATCATTTTTATTCATCTGCTTACATGATTTCAAATGTAGTTGTTAGATTTTATTTCATCTTTTTAACTCACTGTTACCACTGTAGCTTGCTTTACCTGAAAATCGGTTCCTCACTGTTACTCACTCCTAACTTTTATATGTCTCTTGGATACAGTTTCATGTTTGAGTCCTCGGTGATAAGTGTGTCTTCACAAGAATCCAAGCTTGCAAGAACTCATTTCATCTGAGGCCTTTATAGTCTTTTGTTTATGGTTTCTCTGGTGAAGTCTAGGTAAAAATACTGCATATGAGAGACATCAATTCACTTAGCTTTATGGACTACTTTAAACCCTTTTAATTATATGATAATATTTATGGTGAGTTTCCTGAGGGAGCTTTATCAGTTTCAGAACTTAAAGTCTTGGTTTATCCTCTCTTTTCTCTTCAGCCATGTGTCATTTATGATTTTCAAGACTGAGGAATACTACTGTTTTTAAAAAACTACTCAAGAATCTTGCACTTGATTACTCCTTCCGCTCTGTGGTTGGTTGGGATTTTTTGCTTCATATACCATATTATCCATCTCCCAGGCCAATTGCTCTTTTCCTCAGTATTTGTATGGGCACATTTTTAAATACTTTTATACAGTGAAATGAGATAACTAACTCCTATTTCATGTTTAAAGCAACACACATTTCACCTTTAACAGTAATTATTGTTTGTTAATCAATCAGAAAAGATCACAATGTAGAGGCTGAACTTTTGCATGGTAAAAATTCTGTTGACTGTAAGGAAGAGTATGCCCTAATGGCTAAAGAATCCATATTCATAAATTGGCAACAATTCAAAAGACATGAATAAAAGAAATGCAATACATAAAAGAACAGGAATATTTCCAGAGAAAAGAGATTGAGTTCTTACATAAGCTACAGTCTCCAGATGTTTTGAAAAAGGTAAATTTTTCCTACACCCTGTGAACACAAGTCTGAAAACTTCTTACTGTGCAATAAAAACTACTTCAAGTAACATTGCAAATGAAATAAGGCAGTAACTGAATACCATTAGACACACTCGTCCATATTTACTAATCTTGATTTATTGCACGACTTTAAATAGCAGGCCTATGTATCCAATCAGTTTATCTCTTGTTTACTGGCAGTTCCTGAAATATCATAATTGACTGAGACTTCTAGATGCCAGAATATGCAAACAATGGAATTGCTAGGACACAAAGCATTAAACTCTGCTTTGTAACATCCTGTTTTATAATGGCATAATTTCAGTAATTCTTCCCAATTTATATTGATGTTATTGAGATCAAATTTTGTTCTAGCAAAGGCATTTTCAGCAGAGGAAAAGAAACAGAGAAAATTGGTTATTTAAATAATATTTTAAAAATCCCAAATTCAAATGTACTTTGATAATAATACATATATTCTATAAGAGTTTATAATTTAAATCCTGACTTGCATAGGTAAGGTTCAACTGTGTATGTCCAAGTACATTTAAGTTTTGTTGCTTGCTTTCTCTTATAACTTATCCTGCATTAGTCCACAGTATCTCTAGATCACATTTTTGGCTTTGAAATCAGCCTCTTCATTGACCCTAGCAGGAAATGACTGCTGGCCATTCCTATTTATCATGACATCAGCATAGGAAAGCATTTTCTTAGGTGACTGACTTTGTCATCTTATTGACCAATCCTGAATTTGGGAATACTTTGAAGAACCATTTAAATTTTCATTTACAAACTGATGACACCATGATAAGTTACATATTTTTTTTATTCATTCAAATAGGAAGAGCTGGTAAACCATACAGGGTGTAAAGTCTGAAATAAAAAGTGTTAAAAAGTGATGTGCAAACTTCTGCCAGAAGAAATTCTGCTTTGTCTTTTCAAGGACCTCTTAGGTACAGTAAAGAGCACATTTCAGTCCACTGGGGAAGTGAGGGAAACTTCTGAAAAGGAACACATTCCTTTAAGAATTTACAGCGTATCAAACCCAAAACATAGTCACAAACTCCAGATTGTTTTTTTCTGAACATGTATAAAGAAAATTTAGTCCTTTGTTTAATTATATTGACATTACTTCAGTTTCACAAATAATTTACATAATTCTGTCTCTATTTCAGTATTCCTAAAAAGTACACTTTTTTTTTAATAAAGAAAAAAAAGATACAGAATGAAAATTAGGAAGGCAAAAGGCTGTTTTACAAACAAGCCTAAAAGCTGCCAAAAAACACCCAACCCTGCTACAAAAGAAGATGCAGCAATAATACCTCATGTGCTATGCCAAATTATTTTAGCCACGGTTACAGAGCACTGAGAGAAGTAATCTAATCACTTAAAAAACTGAACTGCCACCATGTATTGCATATAATGCACTAATATCATGGGTTTAGGTCAAAGTAAATCAAGATACAGTCTGGTTCGACTACCGGTAATTCTCCAGGTTTCCAATTCCTAAAGTAGGTTTTCCTCCACATGTCTCTAAGAGACAAGCAATAACAACTTCAGCATATTAGTCATCACCCTAGGTTCATCAGCTATTTTAAGCATTAAAGATTAGCCTGTAGCATAAAAAATAACTGAACTTTTGGGCTTCTGCAAAGACTGTCTCCTTCATCCTGCACATCTGTAGTGTTAGGAAGTCTATAAAACTAATAAGTAATCTTTAATGAAGCCGTAGTGCAGCCTTCTTTCCATATTCGTCCAGTTACACTGGGCAGAGCAGCCTGATGAAAGCTATGATCCTGGGTTTTTTCTCCTTGTGCTCATTTTGTACCAGAAAGTTTTGACTGCAATGAGAGACCTACAGATTTTTTGCAGAATGTCATTAATTAACTTGCATTGCGTGCTTATAGAAACAAAGTGAAATTTCCCATTCTTTCCCATCTCTCTAAACAATCCTATAATTTACTCACATCTCAGTAATCAAAAGGGCAACTTCCACATTAGTTTCAGTGCTCCTTAGGTAGAGAATGTGGATTTAATTACTGTGGTTTGTTTTTTTTTTTTTTTAATATGTTTAGTGCACTGATCTACCAAGGGCAAGATTACTGTATCAAAGGAACATTCAAACATTCATACTATTCATGGGAATTAAATGTATACATACAATTGAGAATTTGCAGTTTAGGGTCTAATGCCACCAATAAAACACAAGTCACGTGTTTTATGGGTATGGTTGGGACTGACCATTGCAAGATAGAAGTAACTATCAGATAGTAGTAACAAAGAAGAAGTTAGAATAAAGGTGTATCAGAGTTTAGAAGAAATTTGGAAACAAATATTTTTTCCCAAACATGTTTGAGTGTAGAGTGGCTGTTTCTGTAGTTAATGAACAATCTAGTTTGTGCATGCTTGAGTGACTGACAGTTGCATAACAGCAAACTCTATATGACAACCATGCATAGTTTCAGCAACACACAAATGTTTTCTTGCTGCCTGAACTAATGAGCCATTTAGTTGGGATAAATCAGGTTATTCAATAGATGTTTCAAGCAGCTAATAGGCCCGATCCTGCTGCTGATCCTTATTCAAACTGGTACTCAAGTAGAATTAAATTCTGTATCCATTGAGTGAATAATAGAATGAATAATGAGATTTCACACGTGAAGTCACTGCAGGATAAAGATACTACATAACTTAAAAAAAAAAATCATCATAGTGAATATGAAGTATTTGCGGTTTGTTTTTGGAGGAAGAAATAGTTCATCAAATGATCTGAGACTAGATCTTGAGATAACTAGAAACTCCATAATTCAAACACTGATTTGCCCTGATTTTCTCTTGCACTTCAGTGGCTACTTGGGAAAATCAAAACACTTACATAGTTTATGGAGTTTCCCAAAAGTATTTTGATAAAGTTAAATATTAACTACACAGACTTTAAAGTAACGAAGTTAGTTCTATGAATATGTGAAAATCCCAAATAAAATTAATAAAGCCAAACCTCGTGGTTTTATGAGAATTGTTTTACTTGAAATCAAACTAGGAAAAGTTGCTTACAGAAAAAATAGAATTACTAAAAGTGGAATCTTAAAATTTATCTTTGCATGTGTCTTTCTGAACTGTTATTGCTAAAAATGCTGTATGAATCCACTGCAATATATAGGATTGTGAATTATTTCATAAATCATAGAAAAGCAAATGTATCTAATACAAATTGTTTTAAAAATACATTCAGTCTTTTCAGTGTGCATTTTTGAATGCATCTTGGCAATTCTAATTGATGAGACCTAGTTTAACAAAATCTAGGGAAATTCTGCAATCAGGCCACAGGATGTGCAGTTTAATTATGTTGGTGTGCATTTCTATTTGTTTCTAATGTAGAGGATCTATTGGTAAAATGAATGCCCATTTTGTGGTCTGTTATGCAGAAAATGTTTAATCCAGTGTTTGATTTACTCTGTTAAATCTTCTTTATTGAATGTGCTTATTCATCCATGCAGAATTGGGTATGCTGCTTTCTGTTACTATGACATTGCAATTAAATAGCTAAAGAGAAAAACATGGTAAGACATTTTCTCAAGGTCCATGAAATTCTCATAAAAATTACTTACATATTTTACTTCTACATTTGCTGATCTTAAAACTGTAAAGTACAGAGAAATATTTTTGTGTTGTATGGGGCTGACAAACCTTGCAGTTAAAGATCCTGAATAATCATTTTTGTCAAATAAATAGCACTTAGAAGAATTTCTGGTCCAGTGGATAATGACTGTCATCACAAAATAGGATTGCACTGATTGCATCTTATGAATGAAGCTAACAGGAACTCACAGAACCAAACAACAGCATTTTGTGGTGGGATAAATACTTAAGCACTTGAGAAACAGTAAGACATTGACAGTGAAATAGCTCTGTTCTAGTGCAGTCCTAGAATTATACTAAACAATAACAAAAGGTTTTCACAATGCAATTATGTTTTCATCGGTATGCCCTCCCTCAGTAAGAAGAGGATGTGCAAGGAGAAATTGTCTTATCTGATCTAACTAATATAGTCATGCTTTGTTCCTCAAATCAAGACATTTAGGTCAGGATGATCCAGCATTGTGAGAATTCTGGAGCTAAACTTGTGTTGTTACAGGTTAAAAAGTAGAAATGACGGCTTTATTAACAGAATTGCGCTATGGAACCTGCAGAATGGAAGTTTTTAAAAAATCTCTATAGGACAGCTGAAAGCATAAATATAAGGAACATAAGATTTGATCATACTACTTTTATATCTGAATCCATAACTACTAATTTTCTGTTACACATTTCTTAGCATGGTAATCAAGTACTGATGTTTAAATCTATATATTTTTTGTTCTTGTGTTGTTTGATGTTCCCTGCTGGGCTACTTTCTGTGCTGTAGTCTGTTCTAGCACGTCTGGCAGTACCGCGGGGGGAAGGTGGTCTCTGGTTTCCATTAGTCACTTTATACTATTTTCACTATACTTTTGCCATGTGAACAAGGAGCTTGTAATAAGGTGTTAACAAGCTGCTAGCTGGTTTATTGTTATTATTGATTTAAGGTGTTAAGACTTTAATATAATCATACACAATGAATAATATTAAGAGATGAGTTTAAAGCCATATAAGCCATTAGATGCAAAATGCAAAGCAAAACTTTCTAGAAATTTCCTGTGTATTCTGGCACAGGTATTCTGTGCTAGGTTATTTTGCCTACATTGCTTATCTGGCTTTTTCAAATATGTGTTTTCATTCTCGCTATTCTTTCGCTCAGGCTGGTAACACAGAAGGGGCTACTCTGAAATGGTGGATTGTGGGTTTCACCCCCGATTCCCCCTTCATTTCTTTGTAAGGTGAAGGAAGAGGCAAAGGGAGACTGAAGTGTGACTTAAGGCTGCAGAGGAAAAGAAAAAGTTAATGTTAATTGATAGGTTGAGAAAAATAGAGCGGTTTTTGAATGCAGAAAACGAAGTACAATCCAACGTAGACTATGGCTGTTAATTAACAAGGAAGGACATGAGATTACTGACTAGAAATAGATGAACTAATACACTTTCTTTTAAAATCTGTCTTCAGCATGGTGCATAAAGGAAAGAAATTACCATCATTGGGGAGTAAGGCGACTTTAAAAAATAATAAGGGAAATATTTTCTTAGATAATAAAGTGCAGTGATTGATGAGATTAAATAAACGATAGTGTTTTGGAAACACTGCACGTGCAGGGGGAAATAACAACAATTAAATCTGTTGTGAGATAATGAAGAACTGGTCATCCAAGAAACTTCAGTGGAATCGACACATAAATTGTACAAAAAATAGGGCTGTTTGCTTTGAAGTATTTTGCATTTGCAGTAAGTAGGTGGAATGCAATTGCATTATTGTACTTCGGAAGTTTTCGGACCGATGCTCGGCGCATGTCTGCATTGCCGCAGTGCCCCACAGCACCCCTCTCCCCGCGGCGGGGGCCGGCTCCCCGGGTCAGCAACAGCTCGGGGGGCACCCGGCGGGGTGACGGGCCCTGCCTACGGCCTGGACGGCGCTGCCAGGGCTGTCCGCACAGGTGCTCCGTGAGGAGCCGGCCGCGGCAGAAGCAGCGCGGGCTCCTCCTCGTCCTTACCGCGGAGTTGTGAGGAGGGACCTTGGCCCCGGAGCCACCGCCCGGAACCCGGTTCGCGCCCAACTACATCTCCCGGGGGGCCCCGCGCGCGGCGGCCGGAACTCTCTCCTCGGACCTCCCTGCATTTCCGCCAGCGCCGGCCACGTGACGGAGCGCCTTCCAAGATGGCGGACAACCTGCCCTCCGAGTTCGATGTGGTGGTGATAGGGACCGGTAGGAGACGGCGCGGTGGCGGTTCGCGCTGGGGCTGCTGTGGCGGGGGACGAGGGAGGCAGCGTCAGAGGGGCTGGGGGTGTCAAGGTGGCTGTGCTTGAGAGGAGGCAGGGCTGGTGGCTGAGGGTGGGCCGGGGGTCTGCCGAGGGCACCTGCGTGAGGAGCTCTGCCCCAGCGTCCCGGGGACTCGCAGGGCGCTCTGGGGTCGCTGCTAAGACTTTAGTGTTAAGATTTGCTTAGAAATCAGAGGTGGCGCGGAGGTGTGGTGCGAAGCTTTCTCTGGGAGGGGGATCTCCATCTCCGTTCCCGGGAGCCGGTCGGTCAGACAGACAGACAGACCTCCTGCCCCTGCACACTGAGATCGAGTGCTCACTTGGTGCTTCATAAAGCCTTGTTGAGCCTGCCAGCCTTGGCCTCCCGTTCCTCTGAAATACTCTCCTGCTGCTTGAGTTTACTTTTATGCACTGAAAATTGTTCTGAAGAGCTAAATTCCATACTGTTGCAGTATATATGGTATATGCTGTTAATACTTATTTTTCTGTTATATCTTGGTATATAATACAAGAACTTTTATCCCTTCAAAGTTTTTTTCTAATTTTTATGCCTGCTTACAAGTAACCCAAAACTTTTGGTTTTTTTGAGTCCTTCTCGTTAAAGGATGTTTCTCAGTAGATGAACAAACATAAGGTTGAATGACTGGACACATCAGAGACTTAGCTCTGAACTTTCTGGAACTACCTGTGTTTTCTATATCCTACACAAGTTTATCCTGTTCCCTGCTCAGGTGAATAGTGGTGGATCTTGAATGTCTCACTGAAACATACCACAACATTGTAACTACAAGACAAATTTTAGAATATTCTGTCAGAACTAAGACACTTGCTGCTTGCGTATCATAATAATTGTTAAGTATTGAAATAGATTTCTGTTTTGTAGAACCCAGTGACAGTGGGCTGGTTTGACCTGGCCTTGATAAACCCTCCCACCTTAAATTCAGCGTTGAGCTCTAGTCTTAAAATGTTCAAAATACATTACTGTTTGTAGGTCCCAAATTGACACTCAAATTTTGTTTGCATTTATGAAGAGCACCCATGGTTAGCTCAGGATGCTGGTTGGAGCATAGATACTTCTAAATGTTACTGTTTTCCTTATGAAATCAGGAACTGTGTTTTTTGAGTTCACTAATCTGTCAATTTTCTACTTTTCTAGCAATTTGGAATAAAATGAGTTTCTTAATGTAATTGCTGTTTTCAGTTTTTACCAGGAAAAAGTAATCCCCTTACAATATGTATATAATTGGTCGAAGGGTTTCTGATTTAGTTCTGAAGTTTGTGAAAGGTTCTAAAAACATATTGTCCCTATTGTTGACCGTAACTCTAATTAAAATACAAAATTAAGGTTCTTGAGCAAATTAAGAGACCTCTTCTATATGCTTAACCCACTAAGAACTAATGAGTCTGACATTTTCATTTATGTTCAGATTTGTGAATATTTTGAGTGTATGAGAAGAATGATTCAATGAAAGGCTAACTAAAAGGGTGAAATATTAAAAATTGCATACCTTCTGTGATTTTTGGGATAATTCATTGTTTACTGCCGTGAGAAAAACAGTATTTATGTAGATGATGCAGTGGTGTAGAAAATTAGAGGAAATTCAGGTTTCTAACATTAGTATTATGTTAAGCTATTTAGCTATTCCAGCTGGTAAGGAGAGTAGAAGGTGAAAACAGTAGTAGGAATAGCTATTGTAGCTACTAAGGAAGCTAGTGAAGGTGTTACCTCTTTAAAAGAGCTGATTATAACTTACATAAATAAGACTTCATCATTTCATGAGTCCAACAGAAGAGTAGCAATGTGCTGCCAATTTTTTCTTTTGGAGTTTTTGTAACTTTTGATGAAGGTAGAATGTACTCCAGCTTGCTCTGGCAACCCTTGTGCTGGGGGGTCTCGGAGGCACAGAGTGCAGGCCAAGGGAACCACTTTAGTGCTGGCAGCCTGCTCTTGTGTGCTGTCTTTCGTGGCCCATGATACGTTGTGCTGGCTGGAGGCATGTGTTAAATAAATAACAGTGGGCTTCTTGCAGCAGAGGACTGCAGTTTGGGGGGTAGTATGTCACAGATGGAAGAGATGGTGTGGGCCCAGACACACTTAGAATTCACCTGAAACTGGCAGTTCACCAGCAAAGACACTTTCGGTGAACTATCTGTGCCAGTGAGAGTTGGTCATGCAACGCCCATTAAATACAATCTTCTCTGCTTTGGAATGATCCTGTAATATTAAGGCTTTGATGTTGGGGAATGTCCTTGTTCTTTGAGCTAAACTCTTCCTCTGAAATACTGCTGTATTTGGTGGTGGTGGTGTGGATTTGTATTAAAGGATGTGTTTTTGCCCACCTGTAGAGAGTACCGCTGTAACTAATTTCAAGATTTTCAGACTTATGCATTTTAGGAATTATTTTGTCTATTCTTTGCATTCCTTTTTGCCAAGGGCATACATAAATCGTGACCAACACTGTTGAATGACTGGGTTTTTTTAAATCTGTATTAAATTACTCAGCATGGAAGATGATTCGAGGTAAAACTTTCATCTGTATTTTCTTCTTGAAAATGACTCTTAAGGAAATACCTTAGCTTTTTCTTTAACTCTCTGTTTTCTAATGTTGTAACCAGTACTAAGTGTACCTATGGATATTTATTTGTTATATTGTAATAACTAGAATGTTTCTGTTGATGATGTTCTTAATTGCATAGTAGTAATTGCATTCTTTTCTGCATGTATGGCTTTTTTCTGGCTTTATAATTTGTGCGTTAATTTTAGTAATTAGGTTGAGTGGTAACATTAGATTTGAATTTCATTTAACTGTTTCTCTGTAGTAAGCTTAATGAAAATGGAACCTTTCACTAAATTTTAGTCATCAGTGCTCCCTTTAATGCTTAGGTTCAATTACTTCATCAATATTTCTATGGGAAAAGTAAATTTACTTATTGAGGAAACTGCTTTTCCTTAAACCCTATTAAGCATTTTCTTGCACAAGCAAGTTTAGAGCAAGATGGGTGTGTAATACAAAAATAATAGTCCTGGTGGGGTCAGCAGCAAAAGTTCACTACTATCATGGAATTTATATCTATAGTTCTAAATAAAACTAGATTATCATATGATATAAAACTGGTGGGCATATCTTGAGGTTTTTGAGGCAACATGATAGGAGAGTTAAAGCTGTTCAGACATTGCTCTTTCATTCTACCCACTTTTTTGTTGCAGCATTGAAGTCACTCTTCCCTCCTGCCCGGGCTTCTCTTCCCTACTTTCTTGCTTTTTGAATATAGTTCTATGTTCAAGTTACCCACTAACCAAACAGGAGTGGATTTATTGGGTGATTCCCTGCCAAAGCAGATACTATGCAATATCTTTAATCCTCAATGCAGTTCTAGTATTTTGGAAGGTCTGTTCTTTGGAAAGTGATATGCAGTGATTTTTATTTGTCTGAAAGTAAGTTCTAGATTTGGAGGTATGTTATGAGTGCTTGCTTGAGGAATTCAAGGTGGACATTAGTAATTTTCATTTCAATGAGTTCATTATTGATAAAATTTTGTGGGGTCAACTTGTAAATTAGTGCAGGTATTAATATGGTAGTACATTTATAGCAGGAGGGAACATTATGAGGTTTTTTATAAATACTTGTCTCAAAGAATAGGCATCTATTTGAGAGTGACACAGAGCTAGGAGTCTGTCAGGGCTTTTGTCTTTTGGCAGTTGTCAGGAAAATTCATAGGTGAAACATTCAGCAATGTTGAATTTATGTCAGAAAACACTGTAAGTGCATAGATTTGAAACATGACTGTGCATATTTATAAGTGGTGTGGATAAGGATTCAGGGTCATCCTTGATCTTTGAATTTCTTCAGTTGATTGGGTTATATTCAGTCTTAACTTCTTAAACTTTTCTCTGATACTCCAGAAGGCCTGTATTAACTGCTGGTGAAGTTGTAAAATAAAGGATATGGCTCTTTAAAAAGTGGTTGTATTCACAAGTTTGTCTGCCAGTAGTTCTAATTTTTTTCTAAAAAGGAGTTATTCTTTATAAAAGCAGTCACAGTAAATTTTCTAGTTCTATGCAATTTTCTTTCCATTCTGGTTTTCAGTGGTTATAAATAACACATGAAATGACTTTCAAGGTAGAAAGCAGGAATCCATTTTGAAATATTCTATAAAATAAAGAGTGATTTATGGTTTCATATGATTTTGGCTGAAAGCACTCGGGCTTTGCCAGGTCATCAAAGTCCTGTCAGGAGAATCTATTATTTATTGTTCGATATGCTGGGAGTGGTGTAAGTACTTTGTTTATCTTATGTAAGTATAGTGTTAGGAAAAATCGCTTTCATATACTAATACAATTTTAAAAATATACCATGGAAAACTAACTTAGATATTATAGATATGAATGATGACGTTTACATTAAAGATTGAGTTTTAACAAAATTAAATAATGAATAATTCTTAATGTTTTTATTGTTGCATGATATTTTTCGGATGTGCCTAAAATATTTTCTAATGCATCTTCTGGGCTGATATTTTGGTTACATTATCTTACATAAGTACACAGTCTTCATTTTACATAAGCAGCTCTTCCAACAAAAGTTAGATGAAAAACCAGCTGAAGATGGATATTTTTTGATGTCAGTGGCCATTGTGGACTAATAGAGTAGCACTGACTTGTAACGTTGATGTCTGGAAGGAGGAAATAGACCCATATTATTATTATAATTTGTAAATAAGGCATGATCTGTCCATGAAACGTCAAACAAAATGAACACTGACTCACAGTTTCTGCCTTTTATTTTGTTTTTTTAGTATTCTCCAAGTGTAAACATTCCTTTATCTTACTGACCTTTTTTTAACCTGACTAAAATAGAGGGGTTGTTTTCTTGGCATGCCTTCTATTCTGAATTTTTTTGTGTAGCAGAGGTGCTGTGGTAGCCTTCTTGGAGGCTTGGACTCCCACTGGTATCTCAGATAGGATTCTTTCCCAGATACTGTGCAATAGAATCATAGAATCATAGAATTTCCCAGGCCGGAAGGGACCTCCAAGGGTCATCTAGTTCGACCTCCTCGCAGTCAGCAGGGACACCCCCAACTAGACCAGGTTGCCCAGGGCCTCGTCGAGCCTCTCCTTGAATATCTCCAGGGATGGGGCCTCAACCACCTCCCTGGGCAACCTGTTCCAGTGCTCCACTACCCTCACAGTAAAGAACCCCCTTCTAATCTCTAATCTAAATCTGTTCCCCTCCAGCTTGAAGCCATTTCCCCTCGTCCTGTCACTACTGGACTTTCTAAACAGGTTCTCCCCAGCCTTCCTGTAGGCTCCCTTCAGGTACTGGAAGGCTGCTATTAGGTCTCCCCGGAGCCTCCTCTTCTCCAGGCTGAACAACCCCAGCTCCTTCAGCCTGTCCTTGTAGCAGAGGTGCTCCATCCCCCCCCAATGTCCTGTGCTGCTCTTGTAACAAAACTAATTATTTTGTGACTCTTTTGTTGTCCTTCTCAATCTGTTAGTGTTCTTCAGGTTTTCCAGATTATATTGCTGATTTTACAAAATAAGAGACTGTAGTACTTCTGTGATCCTACTGTGAAAAATATTGAATAGGTCATCTGCATATCAAGGTGAAAAACTCCTTTAGAAAAAGTCTTAGCAAGGTACTTTGGAATTATAGTCTGAATGAAGACTAATCAAAAAGACACATTTGTCTGTCCCAAGTCGAAAATGTCACTCAACTGTTTGGAGAATGGTTGTAAAACTGGGAATTCAATCCTTCTGTAGGAACTCATCTCTTTGTAAATCACTGATGCACTGAGATTGACAAAATGCTTTGGTTGGCTTTAGAGAAGAGTCTCTGTTGGTACACAGATAACTGTATGGAATTACTAATGTAGGACAAGAAATTTTTTACTTGTGACTCCTCCTTGACCATTTATATTTTCTTACTGTCTTAATGGGTTGTCATTTCTGTGCCATTACCATATTCTGTAATGCAGAAATATAATAAAATTGATCAAAGCTATTATCAAGTTTAATTAGCTAGCTTTAACTTAAAATATTATATACAAAAATTATTTCAACTTTGTTTGTGATTCAATTATAAAATGTCTTTTAAGTTCTACATATACCTAAAACGTACTACAAAGATTGTGCAGTGAGCTTCTCCTGAGTCACCTGCTCTTCTCTTCTTAGAACTCTGGATACAAACGAAATTTATTGCAGTTGGTCAACTGTCTGACTCCAGAAGATTGTTTTGAAATTGTCTGTGTTCCAGCATTTTTAATATATTTTCCTTCAACATTTTGTATTATGAAAAAGCCACTTGTGATTTATTTAGTAGATACAGTGGAGCAAATTAAACATTTAAACCTTTTCAAGATGAAGCTTGTGTAATTCAGTAAAAGCTTATCAGTTGGATGACTGGGAAATAGTTTACAGTGAAAAACGCAGGAATCAAGATGCTTGCATTCATATGAAGCTGTTTAGTTTATAAATTGCTTGGGGCAGTGAATGTATCCATTTCGAGTCACTTGAAGAGGCAGTGTGTCACTATGGCGTTACATATAGCCACTAATCAGAAGAGACACAATGTGTAAGCCTGAAATTAATTTTTGATTACACAGAGGTGAATTATAACATTCCATTATTTTGTAAAGCTTTTAAAATTGGTTGGCTTTTAATGCTGAAGAAAAGAGTTTTCTAGCTTAGCAGTTATCTCTAATTTTAATTTTGCTATGTTGAAATCAAAAGTAGAATTGGTATCTTGATAACTGTTTATGTGTAGCTAATTCCTGTAATTCTTCCTTATTTACTTGTAAAACACATTATTCGTGAAAATGAAAGTATGGCTGATTTTGCTTTATAGGAAAGGTCCAAAAATTCATGTAATGGGCATTGTCTCAGAATCACAGAATAGTTTGGGTTGGAAGTGGCCTTTAAAGGTCATCTAGTCCAGCCGCCCTGCAATGAGCAGGTTCATCTTCAACTAGAGCAGGTTGTTCACAGCCCCCTCCAACCTGACCTGGAATGTTTCCAGGGATGGGGCTTCTACCAGCTCTCTGGGCATCCTGTGCCAGTGTTTCACCACCCTCATTTTAAACAATTTCTTCCTTAACTCTTTTAGTTTAAAGCCATTGCCCCTTGACCTATCGCAACAGGCCCTGCTAAAAAATTTGTCCCCATCTTACCTGGAGGCCTCCTTTAAGTACTGAAAGGCTGCAATAAGGTCTACCCAGAGCCTTCTCTTCTCCGGGCTGAACAACCCCAACTCTCTCAGCCTGTCCTCAGAGCAGAGGTGTTCCATCCCTCTGATCGTCTTTGTGGCCTCCTCTGGACTTGCTCCAACAGGTCAGAGGTTGCTGGGAACAACCAGATGTAGACTTCAAGGTCAGTTTGCAGCAGCCACTTCTCTGAGATTTACTGAAATTAATCTGCCTCTCATGTATCCAAGAGGACTATAATAGCGATAGTGCTTAGAGATCTGGCACTGTCAACTAATGCTACCAAAAGCGGACTGTATTCTTTACCATAAGATTGTCTGGTGAATGAAGGTATGGCTTTAAGGAGTGATGATATAAGTTTCAACCGATACTAATCAGCCCTCCTTCATGAAGAAAAAACTGTTTATCTTTGTTTTTCTGGTAAAAGAAATGAGGTGCAGGACAGTTTAACATAATGCAAATATTTCATGTGTAAGCATTCTAAAGGAGAATATGAAGGGGCTAGGAGGCACAGAAGGTGTTTATACTTCTTGATAACAAGCACTGCTATTTCTGAATTCATCCTGCCTCAAATATGAAGAACTTCTGAGTCAGAATATTAGATTGATACAAGAATTATATGGATTCTTTATTCCTCTACTTAAATCCCTTTTATGCTGCCAGATGTTTATAACATTCTGAAGTATGGATCAGTTGCTGCTTTCTTGTGGTTGGATCATGTGATTCCTATTCAGACTTCTTAATTAATATCATTGGAAATCTAAAAGCTGCCTGATTTGGAACCTTATTTGAGAAAATATGCAGTAGACCTTTTCATTTCAGATACAGTAAAATGAGAGGTGTGCTGTGTTTCACAGTAACTCATATGCATAATAGGTTAGTAGGAAAATACTGGTTACTACTAATTATACCAGAGGGCAGATCTCTTGATGATTCAGTAATTTGATTACTGATTTTGATAGAAGTACGATCTTGGAATTATTTTTTTAAATCTAAAAGGAAATGTAGATTCTCATTTAGATCCTGCTGTTCTTTGATCCATTACTGGATCCAAATCATTACTCAACTGCCTGTTTGAAAACATTAAATGTCATGAATGACACAGGTTATAGTGCTAAGTCCTTCATCCCTTAAGCTGGCAAAACAGAAGCTGACGGTTCCTCAAGAGGGATGAGTGGCAGGAAATGTTAGAATAATCCTTTATGAGAAAAACGGCTTAGAGATACCATTAGGTGTAAGTGAAACTTCGGAATCAATATGAGGGATACAGCCTTTCCCCTGCTGTCGCTTGAATTCTGTAATAAGTCATTATTTTCAAACCAAACTGTAAGAAGAAGTTTTGGAGTCCACTCTGCCCTGTAGCTAGCATCTGAACACATTTCAAAATTTGAATATAATCCATCTTAGAATTTTTTGAAAAATGAAATTTCAGAATAAGAAACTGTTTCCAAATGGAAAAAAAAATTAAAGAGAATGTATTTCGTTGTTACTGAATAATCTGAAGGGGACCTGTGTTGCACAACTGTGTGAGCATCCCGTAGGAGATAGTTTAACTTCACGTGCTATCATTAAATCAATCTCTACCATTTCTCCAAGGAGGCTTTTCCAAGTTAGTTATTTTTTTCTTAGGTCAAGAGAGACTATCTATAACGATATTATAATGGTCTGTTTACCAGACCCCTTTCCTGGAAAAGCCTTTTGTAAAGTAACCATCATGTAGTCCAGATCACATGTAGGAGTAACTTGCATTTGATGAAGCTACCTATTTTTCATGTGGTCTTATTTCTGTTAGAGAAGAGAATTCAGAAACTGGTCCCAAGGCACAGTCTTATTTCTTTGGTTTACCGAGGTTTTGTCACATGAGAATAAATGGTGTCTCGCTCCATCAAGTTGTTCTCAGAGCCTCTCCAAAAGCTAAAATGCTTGGGCCTTGCCTTTCTTGCACTTGCTCATTCTGTTGCCAGTGGGTACTCGGGGGGCCACAGTATCTCAGAAGCAAAGGGTTGGTGAAGAAAATTGATGCCAGCTTTCAAGAGCAAGGAAGCTAATTCAGGGACCAATTTCATCCAAGGTTAATGGAAGAACAGACCTCCAACACAGTATCAATTGGATCAAGCTTAAAGCAATCAGTTATGCCCTGGTAGCTATAACTCTAGTCCTGGTCAGCCAGGCAACACTGGTGATGTTTTACAACACTTTCTCAGTGGCTTTTATCAATAAGGAAGGAGAAACAAGCTTCTCAGTTCCATTTCCAGAGTAATATTCTCTGTGCCCAAATGAAGGAAATAAAACCTTTTTCAGGAACTACAAACAAAATAGTAGTAGATTCTGTGCCAGATAAGTTTATAGACAGAGAGAAATGAAACAGATATATAAACAATTTCAGAGGATGGCTGAATGTGGAGTTGCTTTCACATAATAAGGCTGTGCATCCAGGATCTTGTGACAGTCCTGAACTACATGCTGCAATTACATATTTTCTCATTGTCTCTTTGTTCAGAAGGGTCTGTGTTTTGAGTTCTTACTTCAGAAAAAATCAACTCTAAAGACTATTGGCCTTTCTAGGCTGTGAAACGAATCTCCCAGGAGCTGATCCAATTCTTCATCCCTATTTTTACCCCCAGAGATTAATTCTATGATAAGCGTTCACTTGCTGTGGAAGGTCAGCAACGCAAAACTATTGTAAATTTTTCTTTTTTATCAATGCAGAAAGGGATTTTCTTTTTTTAATACATCAAAATAGTAAGTGTTAAAACTGAAAAATTTGCAGGGAAGTTGTAGTTTTCCTGGAAAATTTGTCATGCCTGTCTTAAATGTCCTTTCTTACGTTGATACAGACATTTGTACTTTCGGACTGTCAACGCCATCATGGAACCAGTCTGCCAAAACTTTCTATTTATTTCATGTGGAAGGAGGTCAGGAATGGCCAAAGATAAGCGTGGAAAGGTTGTGAGGTCTTTGTTTTGATGGTTGTGTTTGCCTTTGCTGGCACAGGTCATGAAACTATGGTCTCATGTATCTAAGTCCCTCTAGGTGTTTTCTAAACTGCATTTCAGGTTCTAGAATTATTAAAGACTAGCTCAACCATTTCAAATGGTCTGTTCCTGTCTCTCCAAGTGCTAAATTTTACTTAATACCCCATTAAAGTCTGACAGCTTCTTACTCTAGGTAAACTAAAACTGGTACTGCACAACCATATTCTACTTATAAGGTAACCTTTAACATACTGCATTACGTGTTTTAAATGGATTGTCAGATTGGCAACATGCTGAACTTTTACTCATTTGTGAAGGCAGTATTCTCTCTGAAGAAATAGACAACTGCAGACCAGAAATTCTCATGGAGATGGTTTGGTGTGAAGTTAGCCAAAGAAGTTTGTGTCTTACCACAAACTTCTTTTTCCACTTTCAGTTCTGTCTCTCTTCAGCGAGCTGTGCTGAGCTGAGCTGGTGTGCTAGTACAGCTGCTTTTGGTCCTACGCAGTAAATCACATTAGTGAAACGCTCCTTTCACTTTGTTTAATCTCATCCCTTAATTGAATATGTAGCCTAAGTGTCTCCTAATACCAGTCCCTTAGAATTTTAATCGCTTTTACTGAATTACCTGCTTAAACAGCCAGTATGTCATTTAAAAAGAGATTTCAGCAAAGCTAGTGCCAAACAGCTTTTTAGATAGTGAGCAATGCTTCTTTCCTGAATCTAGTCAGAAATTCAAGTCGTCTAATTGTGCATGTAAAAATCTGGTGAGTGGGAGTAGAAGTTAGAGAACAGCCTTCTTTATTTATTAAACTTCCAATTGCGATCGTGTGCCATTCCAAACAGGTAGTGCTGGTAGAGAAATAGCTCTAGCCTTTTAGTTGGTTGGATTTTTTTTTTTTTACTACATATCTTTTCTAAATATGGTATAAACTTACTGATTTGACAGTGTAATTGCATGATGATGGGCTATGAAGGTGATCAAGAGACTGGAGCACCTCTCTCATGAGGAAAGGCTGACAGACCTGGGTCTGTTTAGCCTGGGGAAGAGAAGTCTGAGAGGGGATCTCATCAATGCTTGTAAGATCTAAAGGGCGGGTGTCAAGAGGACGGGCTTTTCATCTTACTGCTCTTTTCAGTCGTGCCTGGTGACAGGACAAGATGCAACGGATGCAAGCTGGACCACAGAAAGTTCCATCTGAACATGAGGAAAAGCTTCTTTACGTTGAAAGTGCCAGAGCACTGGAACAGACTGCCCAGGGAGGTTGTGGAGTCTCCCTCTCTGGAGATATTCAAAACCCACCTGGATGAGTTTTGAATGCAGCCTGCTCTGGGTGAACCTGGTTTAGCAGGGGGGTTGGACTAGATGTTCTCTAGATGTCCCTTCCAACCCCTACCATTCTGTGGTCCTGTGTGTCTGTGTGGGAGATTTTGATAGGGATACCACTCTCAGGACAACCATCTCACATTTGTTCTGCCCCTAACACTAACCTTAAATATGAAGTGAAGGTACTCCTGCATTGTCAGTTTAACTTTTCTGTTTACAGTCAGGTCTGGGTCTGCGGGTGGAAAAGTAGTGTGCTCCTGGGCACTCTTTTGGAGCAAACCACTTAGTTCAATCAGAAACAAAGTCCACATACAGTTCTGAGACTGTTCACAGCAGAAATGTTTGCCAGTAGATGATATGGAGGAGACAGCACTGTGCAGGACTCTGTCTGCCATACACAATTGTGTAATGCCATCCCAACAGGTTTATACCATCATACTTTCCAGTGTATTCTTGGACAATATACCAGAGTATGCAGCATTTACCATAAATTTCTTAATTTTGAAACACCATTTAAATGGGTTGTTACACAGTCTTCCAATTATATAAGACACTTTGAAATGAACAAAAATACATAAAAATGCCCTCAGATAATACCTGTTTGTATCAGGAGGGATACAGTTACAGAGCATCCCATTAAAATTTGGGTACTGTGCTGACAAGCGCTCAGTCTGTTTATGATAACAAGGTGTCTAGAGAAGACATTGGTGACAAGCTTTAACTCAGATGTGGTAGGGTTTGCGAGTGATACGTGCTGTACAATTACTAAGAAAAAAAAAGTTGCATTCAGGAGGGTTGTAACAAAATATTAATGAACACAAATTAGTGTTCATGATTTTAGTATCATGGGAGTGTTAAAAATTTCAGTGACTCACATTGTAATCGTTCTTCTGTTTAACCTGCCTGTTTCTGGCAAGTTCTAACTTTAGTTAATTTTTTAATATATCTTGGCATACTAAGTTCTAAAAATTTTATGTGTTCTTTCAGGTTTGCCTGAATCTATTATTGCAGCGGCATGTGCCAGAAGTGGCCAGAGAGTTCTCCATGTTGATTCGTAAGTTACGCCAATAATTTTCCTTTTTAAGAGTTAAACTGGCTAGAGCTGTATCTGTGTCTATGTCAGTGTGCCCTTCAGCACTTCTGTTTTGTGTTCATCTGGCATCAAGTGATCTTACGCTTCTGTCTCTAACTTATTTTTGGTGTGTTGTTTCCATCAATAGAGCAGGCAATTTTTGCATGCTAGCTCAGTTATTTGGAACATAAGTGATGTGGTCAAGGATGCTGTTGATGGCTCCTTCTTCCATACAGACAAGAGTCATTACAGATTTAGTGCCCTTCATTATCATTCCTGACAGTAAGTATCCCATTCTGTTTTTGTGGGAATTTTTCCCTGGGCCATTATCATTTTATGACAAAATGTTTTACTAGTATCTTATTTGTATCAGTTCTCAATGCCTAGAGAAGTTAATACAAGTATTTTTGCGTTGTAATTGTTGTCAGAATGAAGACGAGTGAAATCTGGCTGATAAGGCAGGAGATGAACACAGGACTGTGCTGTCTTGTCTCTATCCTGTGCTAAACCAGTTTGTAAGAAGAGTACAGAATCATTGAAATCAGTTGATTCAAAAAGTACTTCTGTTGCACTTTGAAATAGAAGGATTTGCTCAAGCACTAGGAGTGGCATATTTCTTTGCAACCTTTTAAGAGATTACATTTAATTTTACTTCTCTTTACCAATTAGCCAAAGTTAATTTTTTTTTAATAAACTATGACTATACACTATGATGCACGCTGTTTTTTAGAAGAATGTAGGAACTTTGAACCTTGGCTTATTTGTACACCTGCTCAGCAAAATTTAGTAGCGTGACTCAAGTCTAGAGCTCTGGTTTCTGAGGGAAGCTTGAGATCAAATGCTGGAGCCTCAGCTGACCAAGACAAACTCTTAAAATACCACCTTCTGCCATCTAGCACTTTAAAACTCTAATTTTCTCATAACTCTTCTGAGATGATCGATCGTTACTAAGCAGCTTTTGAGGCTGCTTTACTGTCTGTGTTTTTCTAGAAGATAACAAATGCAATATATTTTGTGAGATTTCTGTGCTGGATACCTACCCTTTGCCTGCTGTAGTTCGTTAAGTGAGACCAAGGTATGATTATACAGATACTTTTTTTGTTTGTTCTATTTTTTCTTGTCAGCATTGCCACTGATGTTGATTTTTGCTGGCTGCTGGCTCCTGTCTTGTTGCTACTTTTTCATCACGTTGTTAGTGCACTTATGCAATTTGCTGGTCTAATACAGTTTTGGGAGAGGGTCATAAGCAGGGGCTACCTAAGCAGCTGCTGCTAAATAGGATAAAATGCATAATAATTTTTTAGGGTGAAACAGATTTCAGCTGTGGTAATGACTTATGCATGCAACCAAAGTGGATAGTTTGGTAAAATTTAATCTGACCTGTGTGTGGGCTAATATCTTACGTATTTTAACAGTAAAATCACAACTGATAATAACCAGTAAAAGTCTATGTGGAGACTAGTTTCAGGCAGCCTGTTACCTTTTCTCGAGCTGGTATCTGCTGGATTTTGGCAGAGAAGTGTGGCAGGAGGGTTTGAAGTGGTGGTAGCAGCAACCGTGCTATGAGCTTGGATGTTCTGATTGTTAGTACTTGTTCGCCAAAAACGACAGAGTTGGCATAGTGTTTTACTTTTACATTGTGTTTTTAGAGCTCTTGCCTTTCTATGAAAATTCCTGTGATGTGCACCTGAGTATCCAGCACCAGGGTTTAGAGACTTTTCCCAGACACACTATATGTTATCAGTTTTTCTTGTGTCTTGCACCAAGACCTTAAAAAGGATATGCTTTCTGTTGCTCATTTTTTCTGAACAACATTGGTTCAAGATTAAACATTTTTAATCTTTTTTGTCTACAGCCCTTCAAAGGACCCATTGATTTTTCATGCATTGATTTCTAATTTGAAATCATACGCAATTTCAAAATTTTCAAGACTAGCTCACTTGGTTGCATGAAACATGGTTTGCAGTTGCTCAGTTTGCTGTTACACTGCCCACAAAGTTTCTGGGTTGTGGTGTGAGGACAGGGGATACGCTTCAGAGTCAGTTGGATTAAGAACTCATCCTATTTAATCTTGAGGCACTACTCTCAGAACCTATGGAAAATACCTCGAAACTGTAAGGAAGAAAGTCCTTAAATGGGCAAATATTGTAGTAATGCAGTTCACAATGGGATAGTACACAGCAAGGCAGTACTTGATGCTCCATATGTAATGTAACTAATGATACAATTGAAACAAAGACAGCTCTTAAGATTGTAATAAACTTAAAGAAATATGCAGCTACATGGTAGTGATACTGAAGTTACTATAAAGACCTCATGCATAATGTGTAAGGACATGTTAATTTCAAACATTTTGGTACAATAATTCTTAAATTAGCTATTAGATTGCTAACCAAATATTAAAAACCTTATCTGTAATAATAGTTAGCCAGTGGAACTTTGATGTTTGTTTTTTCTATCCATGCCTATTTTTAGCTGTGCTGAAGAGCCTTTCAGAAAACTCACAGTAGCAGGCAATTAGAACTGTGGAATACAGATTTTGTTTATTACTGTTTTCCCTTAAATATGCTCATTTACATTCACACATGCTTTTGTTTTTATGATGAAAATGAATGCTTCAACATTTGATTCTTTTTTCCTATGGAGTTATTTTCTAATTCTAGTGCAGGCTAAAGTCAGGGAAAGGTGTTCTTAACCAAGGTGTTATTCACTCATATTAATAGCTGCCATTTTAATTGGTGTATGTGCTCACTAAATCATGGTCTAGAATCCATATCTTGCAAAAAAAAAAAAAAAAAAAAAAAAAAATTTATAATAGAGCCCTTTTATGGCTTATTTTTGAACAGTGATTCAAGGTTTAACTTACTCTTGGGAGGTTTTCTTGTTTGTTTGTTTTTCTGTTTGCTGACACAAACAACTTTGTGCTGAGGTTGCTGCAAAGATAAATGTATTTTTAAGAGTGTCCATTCAAAAATAGTAAATAAACTTGTTTCCTTTGAATCAGGAAGTGAAGCAAACTTTATGTTAAAAGTTCGTCCTCTGGAGAAATACCAAAAAAAAAAAAAAAAAAAAGAAAAGTTTATACTATACAACCCCTTCCCCATAAATAGGGAAGTGTTTCAAGCCATCTGCTTTTCATGTTTAAGTTAATACTCTTGCAAAACAAGCCTACCAAAACCAACAGGAAACCCCCCACCATGATGCCATTTGAATTTTAAGTGAAAAGTTAAGTCTGGAAACCTTGCCAGAGATTCATCTGAATTAAAATATTTTAATTTTATTTACTATATGTCTAGCTTAATATACTAATTTTTAGGTGAATTTTCAAATTTCATTTTACTGAGGTAACAGTATAATTGAAAATTCATCAACAGAAAAATCTGGTTTTATTCAGAATATCACTTTTTAACAAGATATGTTGTTCCCTTCTTGAAGGATCATGAGTTTGTTTTTTTCAGATTATAAGAAAATAAGATTTGTGTTTACTGAAATGCTTGTTTGTGTTATGTGTGCTATTTTGATTAATCTTTTGTTCTCTACAAAGCTCTGAGTTAAGTTATGCACAGGATATAGAAAATGTATATGGATAAAGTCTTTGTTTACAGTTTGCTTGCACTCGTTACCTTGTGTACATCATTTTATTACTTTTAATCTCCAGCAATGTTTGCATTTATCATAATATACTGCATAGGTGATTATGGAAGATAGTTTTGAAGTGGCCTATTATAAAATACTAACTTCTAAGTTTGATTTATAAACACTGTCCAAGCATCACCATCAACAGTAGCTAATCTTATTCAAAATAGTCACTGCACTGCAGTGTTGCCATAAATTCCTCTAGACGGATTTTAAACTAAAGTTAGCTTCTGCCAAATAGTAATTGAAGGAGCTCTATTTCTATGTGCCAGTTATCTGTCTCAATAAATGTAAAATCTGTGGTTCTTTTCAGAGAGCTGCATTTACTGTAGATATTAATGAGCTGTTGACATGTGAAATTTCAAGGATATTTGTTAAGTGATTTAGAAAAGTAATTTGCAATTTAAAATGTGGAGATTGGCACTTAGTTTAAATTTGAAGTTTCTGAAGAAAGGTAGATCAATACTAAAAGTTGGTTATTTGAAGTGAATATACTTCTCAAAGTAATTGTTCATATGCATAGGGCTTTCTCCTGATGGCTCCTGTTGTTTTCTGGTTTTGTTCCTTTGCTTATTATCTTTTTATAAGTTATGTACTTGTTTGGTTACTGAGGATGGGGCAATTAAGAGGTGAGGTATGTTTAGCTACATTTTGTACTTGACTTGCAGCATCTAGAATATAGCATTTGTAGACTATAGTTTTATTGTCTACATCCTTCCTCATGGAAATATTTGTCTTTCCATATGGAGTTTAATTCAAAGGCAAAGGAGTGTCAAGATGCAGGATTTTAACTCCTCTTCTGTGCCCAGCTTGCTCTGTCTGCTTCTCATTTCCTGCTTCTTGACACCTGTTCCCTTTCTTTTGTTTTGACTGTACTTTGCATGCAGAGTACTGGAGTGTTCCTTGTGTCCAAAATTCTGTTTTATTTGAGCGTCCAAAAGCACACTGGGCACCCTTCCTGTACCCCCGACACCATGGTACCTGCGTTTGTAATTTGTTCCACTTCTTGCTAGACAATCTGTCTCACTTTGTTCAAAAATTGTAAAATATGTAATGTAATATGACCCATGTTTTCATATAGCCGTCTTTTTGATCTTTAACCTCTGTGGAGTGAGGTAGCTGTGTGAGTACAGCAACCAGAGAGGGAAAAGGTTGCTTCTCAAAGAAGGTCAATTTTTTGCAAGAAAAATAGAGGAATTATTAAACTTTCAGTAAGGAAACATAGGAAAAAATTCTTAATTCTGGTGTCTTGACTTTTTTTGAAAATGTTGGTTTTATTTTTATTTTCTTCCAGGATTTGATCTCATAGCAAAGGTATTAGAGAGTAAAACATGGTCTCAGCTGGTCCATGATGTTTACCTTTGGTTATGTTAATATCCCAGGAGATAATATAATGTAGGACAAATGACTGCCACCATCACCGTTTTATTGAGCTGAAGGATCTCAAGAGCTGTTTGGGTTAAACCCTTCATCTTGGAAGACAAGAAAGCTTAGTCCACTTCTCATGCTCCAAAACACAATTACTGTGTCAGAATGCGAATTTTTAATACAGGTGACTGTGTACTTAATAGGTAGCACATGAAACTTTGTGGGTTTGAAACATAAGTCATTTTGTGTTCAGATCCTTAAAATCGATGTGGCAGTAACTTCCTTTGCAAAAGACAGCTACTCTGATGGTTCGAGACTTCTTTCTGAAAGATCAAATACAGGACAGAGATGCACAGGCAGCTCTTGGGAGCAATCACGAGGCATCAGCAGCTTTTCTTCAGACATCCCCAGCTTTGACTGTTACTCTGTTAGGACATGGTACTGCGAAGGGCAGTCTTCGTAACAGCCATAGTCCATTAAATACTTTTTCTGTTCTTACTTATGTTTTCCTTGTTTATCTCGTGCTTTTTCAAAAGTGTTCAGTCTCTCAGATTGCAGTCTGTCTTCAAAAGGATGTTAGATATTCTCTTGGTTCAGATTCCAAGAATGTTAATTAGTTGGAAACAATTTGCAATTTCAGTGTTCTGGACTGAGATTTGCTAATACTTTGAAAGAGTCTGAAGAAAAAAATTGTGTTAGTGACTGAGAAAAATAATCCTAAACTAATGTTGGAGAAAAGAGAATTAAGCTTTTTGCAGAGGTAAAACTCTACTCAGGCTACATTTCCAAAACTTTGCAAAAATGTCTTTAGCAGTTCTGCTGTTACAGGTTTGAGATTTGAAAAATGTGAACTAAAAGCAGTAGTATTTTAATTCATATGAAAATCCCGACAATACAGGAGAAGTTTTGAGCAAATATCATCTAGGGAATAATGTAATAATGTATGGTAGAAAAACAAAACATCTGTGCTTTAACTAACTCTGTAGAAAAATTAATTTTTAACTGCTGTTATACTATCAAAATGTTTCATGTCCTTACTTAGAGGATAATTGAATTATAACCCTGAAAAAGGGAGAGAATATCCATCTTTAAAATTTGCTAATATAGCAAGAGAAGAGAGGAGCTTAGTCCTTGAGACTTTGGGACAATATTTTAGCTTTAATTAGGCTTTGATCTTGACCATTATTTTAAGGAATTCCTCGGTTCATTTTCAGGGCAATTATAACAGAAATATTTGGTTACAGAGGTCTCCTATTTGTAAAACCATTAGTCAGCTCTTTCCAGAATTCCTCTTCAAGATTTTACAAAAAACTTTGCTCATAACATTAGTAATCATGTCTGGTCTACCTTCCTTCTGTAATGTTTTCATATGAGAAAATTACACAATCCTGATTCATCATGTAATGCAGGGTAAACTAATTAAAAAATCTGGGCAAAAAAATATCTGGAAGTTGATGCTGTGGTGGTGTAGCATAACTTGGGAAAGGTGCTCAGATGCTAGAGGAGAGGAAGGACAGCTGCGATTCATTTTCCATTTCAGAAAGGCCGTACTGTCTTCTCAAAACTGATTGAGCTTCAGGACAGCATTATAGACTGCTTTGTTGAAAAGATTGTTTCACATCTTTGGTGGTTAAAAAGAAAAGCCGTTTCGAAGGAAAATCTACCCGATGAACAGAGGAATGTATGCATCAAAGATGTCTGACAGCTCACAAATAAACTTTTGTAACTTTCTGTGAAAATAGCATACTAATTTCTCTTACTGAAAGTTTTAATTATAAATATTCTAAATATGCATGAATTTATATTGGTATAGAGTCAAGAAACGCAGTCCTAATTTTAGGCAGGTGTTTTCTGTGATTTCTGTGATCAATGGCCTTGCTTGCTCTGACAGCCCAGATTGTATTCCATATTCAAGGAAACTTGGAACTAAGCAGCAGATTCCCTTAAAAATAAATCTTCATGGCTGTGTTTTTTGGAAATCCCAGAGGTGGTAGATAATATATGAATATCGAAATTTTTATTCAGTGAAATTTTAAGAAGATGCAAGAAATTAACCTGCACCATTGACAGCTAAAACAGAGCTGGAGATTATCATTGCATGCAAGTATCAGTTACTGTTTTACAGATTGAAATTTGACAAAATCAGGCATTTAATATATTTAATTCTCATAGCTTTGTATCCTATATGGTACCAAATAGTAGTACTTTTTCAGCCTCATCAGTATCATTCATATAATGAGGTAAGTATGAACTCCTTTTTATAGCTGATTGGAGTTTCTGGTTGGTAACAGGTCTGCAGATCTTCTGCTTAGAGTAACCAAATTGCAGGGTAGACTGTGTGGGTTCTTCTGAAGTATAGACCCAGTCCACAGCCTTAAATACCATGTCATGTTGTTGAAGCCACCTTTATTCAGTGAATGCTGGATTTTGTTGTCTTTGCAAAAGATGTCCTATTTATGTTCTTTGCTATTGCCTTGAAGTAGCTGAAAGACTTTTTTAGGTCAGTTTCTAGTCAGGAGCAATTAGACATTGTTTAGCAGACATCTGTCCTTCATATGCTAAGTAAGCAACATGGGCTGGAGCATCACCCTCTGGTACCTAAAGGAGCTGACACTCCTAATGAAGTCTTTGTCAGTGCAGATAAGCCTTGTCAAAACCAGCCCATCTTAAACAGTAGAATCAAACCTGAATTTAATTTTTCACTGTTATCACACTTATCTCTACAATTTAAAAGTGAAGGATGTTATGATAAGTTCAGTTGATTTAGCAGTCTTCACATTATTCAGTGAAGTGCAAAACCCATCATCCTCCCTAAATGGTTTTTTTTTGAGTATGCAATAATATTAGGTGTCCATTCAGGAGGGTATTTTTTTGCTATCTTTCTGAAGTGCCAGCATACAGTGCCAGAAAACAGAGTGAAATCCTCAAATAACTTTATTTTGCAAGATCTAGTGATTTTTTAAAAAAATATTATTGCTGTATTATTTTTCCCTTCAGAGTTGTTTAAATATTTAAGATGTAGTATGCATGATAACAAAAGCTAGTTAATTCAACTGATGTTTAGAAAAATGTTGATAGAAAATTTTACAAAAGGGATGGTAGAGGCTGTCTTTGATCAACTGCAGAACTGTTAATTTTCTGTGATATAAAAAATGTAAAATAATATTTTCAGGGCAGAAGGTGGTAAATATAAACTGAAGAGTACTCATAGAGTTATGATCATTTTGTACAAATCAGTTCCTTTGGCTCCACCTACAGTATATGCAGTTTAATAATCATTTTTCCAGAGCATCTTAACAGTCTATAATAAGCACAATCTGTTTTGTAATCAGCAGATAAACAATAGAGTGAACTTTCCTTCATTTGACATAATCGATAAGAGAGATGTGATTTCTACTGTCTGGACCCAGTTTCAGTTTACTTAACCCTCCCTTGCATATCCACCTCATGAAGCACTGGTAGTTTAGACATGGCATGCAATGCAATTATGTTAACTTCCACATCAGCTTCAGTCAGAAGCAGTATAGTTGTGCTCATGTGACAAAGATTTTAGGTTCCTGCCAGAACCTGAAACTGTGGAGTGTGGTATGGATGCAAAAAACTGGCTTTTATGAAAACTCAGTTGAAACTGGCAGACTTGTTGGCTTTGCTCCACACTAAGTGAAGATGTCTATAGTCATGCGTGTTTGGCCAAAAAGCAACATGATCTGTGTTTTCCTTTTACTCACAGCATCCCATGTGCTTTTCCCAGCGTTATTGATTTTATCCTCCAAATGGTTTGATTTTGGACTATAGGTCAGAGATGCATACAAATGATTGAAAATGGAAGTTTTGCATGTCATTAAGAATTGTGAAATATTACACCAGTTTTTATATTCTGCCTCTGTAAAATCTCTCGTGGAAAATATTCTGAATGTCTCAAACTTGGTTTTGTTTTCTTTAAACCTGAAAAGGCTATGTGTTATCTGTCCACCAAGTTTCGTTGTTGCTTTTTCTTTGCAGGAGAAATTACTATGGTGGAAACTGGGCCAGCTTCAGTTTTTCAGGATTATTGTCCTGGATTAAAGAAAATCAGGTAAATATTTCCAAAATTGCTTCTTTTAATGTTCTTAAGCATTAAGTCTTGGTTGTTTGCATAATTTATTACAAGACAAATTATCACAATGCTCTTTCTCTTTGGTGATTTGACAGATCAAAGAGCTTTCTACTTTCCAACTTTACTAGTTAAGCTTTATCCATCTGGCCTAGCATTCTAGGACTCTGATATGCCTCGTTTATTAACATTATAATCCGAGAGCAAATGGTCTAGTGCTCAGTCACACTTTTGGGGTTCTTGAATTTATGTAGAAGCAACTACACTACTGTTTCAATTCCTTTCCCAGCATCTTCTGTAAATGATACCCTGATTTTCTCCATTTCATGTTTGATTATTTTCTACTCTCTGATGTTTTGGTCCCTTTTGTTCTTCTTGCATGCTTTCAGCTGATTCTTCTTAACTGTGAGAAAGGTAGTTATTAGATCTTTTCATTGGAATGTTCTGTAACCAGGACAAAAAGATTAATGTTGATAGTGTATTTTTCAATGGCCAAAGTTTAATTAATTCACAACAGTCCACTAGAAATCTTCTGAAGAGGATATTTATTTAAGAGATTGAGTACTTGGACTATATTAGCAAACGGATGTTCATATTATTTACGGAAGCATTATGAGCTTGTTGGTCCGTAGAAGATGGAACTTTGTCAGTTCAGTCTCATGCCTATTTATTACATAGTGCTACCTTCTGGCATAATCAGTTGAGTTGCTCAATGTCAGAACTCAGTATTGTCAGGGTTCTGTTATATGATTTAGAGATTCCTATGTAGACAGATTAATATAATACCCAAATCAGTTTATTTTTTCATGTGGTCTCTGTGCAAAGCGTTTTGGCACAAAATTTGGAACTAACTTGGCTGTGGCAAATCTGTCATTTGGTAGATTGTATTCAAAGTTAAAATCAACTCTATACTAAAACTTGTATTTCATTTAACACTGTATTTTCAGTTACTAGAGGTAGTAATGTAGTGCACATGTTGGCATGCTATAATAAAGGAACCAGTACTAACTATTTTAACTCAAAAAATCTGAATAGAAAAGCCATTAAGACAGTTAAGATGATTCTTTTTTTTTTTTAATATAAGATGGTACAACAAATCATTTGGGACTGTAGAGATGTATAGTTCAAGAGCAGCTGGCACAGTACAAAATGTAATTTTATAATTGTTCCTTGTAAGCAAAAGACAGATATCGATGAATGTGAAGACTGGAGAAAACTGATCCTTGAGAATGAAGAAGTTATTTCTCTTAGCAAGAAAGATAAAACTATTCAATATGTAGAAGATTTCTGTTTTGGCGAGTAAGTATTAATATAGAAATATACAAATGATTTTATGTGCCCAGAGATAAATAATCATATGCTTTTGGCCTCAAGCATTTCACCACGCTACCATATTGCATGTTGTGTAAAATGTATCCGTGAGCTCTGAAACAGTGCTCTAAGTGCTTTTGTTGAAATCACTTGGACTTTGTTGAAGTTAACTTGTTCTTCTTAAACAACCTTGTCTGGATGCAATGTGATTTGTTGGCCAACTTTGTGAGTTGGTAATTTACTTCTGAATAGAAGATGGAAGTGTTGTATTTGTAGGTATTATTAGTAGCAGATAGTTATGCACTACCATCTATTAAATTTTTCCATTCTTGATTTGGCAAACAGCAGCTTTTCTCATAATAAAAAGTTAAACTCATAAGTACATGTAAAATGAAATAAGTACACTAGTATGTGAACACGAATGGACAGTAGTACTGTAATTATAAAATACTTAATTGTGCAAAAATGATAAAGTAATCTTTCCCCTTTGTCATTTTTTATATTCAGTGGATCTAACTTACTCATTAAACAGTGCATACTCATGATGCTTTAGAAGGAATTGCATGGTCAAGGGCTCCTGGTAATATGCTAACAGTTAGCCTTTTGGGGCTGTCACTCTCCTTCTGTTTTTGAAGTAAGGTAACTCAGCTCTTACTTTACATAGAACCTGCAGAAAATACCTGCTTAGTTTGAAGTATACATATTTACTTTTGTGAATATTGTTGCAGAAGCAGATGACCAATAGTATACCATCTTAGGACTGAGTATGTGATAAATATCTTTTAGTTAGGTATTCGTAGAGGTATGTCTGCATTAGCAGAGGTTAAGAATACACATATTTTGTTTAGATTTTTATAAGGAAGTATGATATAGTCTTTTGGATTTTGCACTGAACTGAATGCTGTTCTGAATTCCTGAAAGGTTCTTTGGGATAGTTATGAACCCCTTGTATGATTTTCCTAAGCAGATGTGATATTGACTGATGGCCAGCTCATGGCCAGCGCTAGATGTCACACTTTGTAGAAGTGAGCATTATACTTGAGTCAGGACAAATAGAATCGAAGATTCTACTTTTAAGCATTTGACTTAGCCTTGCAATAGAATTGTCTTGATTATCACCAGAAAAACCACCCCAAATCCCACAAGCAAGATTGGCAAGATTAATAAACCTAGGAAAGAAAAAGTTTTCCAAAATAACTTAAAACTTTATGAGAGATTCAATTATTGTGTTTCTGACAATTTACACTTTCTGCCTAGATTCTGTTGTTTTTGCTCAACTTTATAACTCCTATGAAGTAACCATTAAACATTTATTTTGAAAGAATAAACAGCTGGGTAGCAGTATAATATACACAGTGCAAATCTTAAATGAATGGCCTTAGAACAAAGTGCATCCATCAAAGGGAAAGAATACTGTGTCTACAACAAGCTGTATTGAAAAAAGGCAAATGGCTGAAAAATAAATAGTGAACACCTGTGCTGAATAAATTAACCAGCTGGTTGGCAATTTTTCATTTGACCTATCTGAAGGGGTTGCTGTTACAAGGCATTAATAAGACACATCCATTTTAAGATATTCCTTTGTTAGTACCATTAATTGATGAATGGTAGAAGATAATATTCTAAATTTACACAACAATTTGTCTGCAGATGTATTATTTTTTTCTGAATTAGGAGAAGAATTGTCTGTACAAAAGTTCAATTTGAGTGATTTTTATAGACAGTTCTTACATTATTCAGGAACATTTGTTCCTATAGGAAGGATGTCATGAATTTAGATTATATACAGTTTTTAGGCTTTCATTATAAAATGTGTAGAGCTGCATATCGTGCAGATTTACGTATTCATTAATGGGAATTGAACAGAGATTTAAAATATGTAAATATAACATTACTGTTACACTGCTTTTCAGAGTGATATAGAAGAAGGACAATATATTGGGAATCCAAATTTTATTTTTATTTTAGAAAGTAATAATAAAGTATATTTAAAATGAGATTGAGCTTGGGAGAAGGTAGAAAGAAAACTTGTCTCTGAATTTTTGTGTTATAAAAAGGTTTAGGATAGGTCAAAGAAAAGGTCCATTCTTAGTTATTGCATAAATGGCAACAGCTTTTGCAGTTTTCACAAATACCGTGTTCCAAATTCTAAAAAAACCCACCCCAAAACAAAAATCCAAACAGAATCCCAAAATCTAATTGACTTTCATTTGTGTTTTTAATAGAGATTACTTTTTAAAAAATGTTTGAAAAAATACTTATCTTTCTTTGATATTTTATAGTTATTTAATCCTTCCAATATGAAGAAAAAAGACATAATTAATGTACAGAAACAGACTTATTTCATTAGTGCTTCCTTCTAGCAGTCCCTGTATTTCCCAGGGCAATATTTTACCCCCTTCATGAATAAGTGCTTCCTGGTGGCTGTGCACAAGCTAAGAGAGTTATTCCAAACTCTTATTTTTAGAAGCCCATGTGAGCTCCCCAAGCTTTTAAGTGAGGAGCAACTTTTAAAGGATACAGAGGTTTTGTTCCCTCTTGGAACAGAAACCCTGCCCCCTGCTTCCCTCTGTAAGGCTACAGATGTGTGAGGGAGCATTTTTATATGTTACTGAGTAATTCCGTGCCATTCACTGAATTTTAACCATCCTGTTAGTTATTGAAATTTTGTTCTGTATGTTTGCAGGTCACCTTTAAAATCATAGTTCATTAGTTTTCAGCCAAGATTAAATTGTTTATTCAGTGCATTAATGGCTTGTGGTATAAAGATAAAAAGATAGCGTGAAATTATCGCTGAACTCCCTTCACTTACAATGACATTGATTTGATTCATCTCAGCTGGTAGTATAAACTAAAATTCTAAGTTCAAAAGTAGTAGTTTCTAAGGTGGATGTCATTGAAGTTCAAGATAAAAAGAATATATGAGATTAAAAGTGGAGGTCTGCTTTATAAGAGGAATTTTAAAGAATTGTGTTGTGAAAAGGAAATGGACTGTACAGAGTAAATGCTGTGTGGTAACGTCCCGGCTTTTCCCTGGCTGCCTTCATCTACTGTGCACAAATTTGTAAAATTGCATAAAAATACCATTGCTACATGGGGGAACTTTGGTCTGTCTGGCTGTTACTGGAACAACTAATTAGAATGCAAGGTCAGAGTTGACAAAGTAATCTCAGAGTTTTACTTAAGCTTCAGGTCAAAATTGCCTGCATCTCTTAAAGACTTGCTATAACAGTAGGTGCAAAGTAGTCCTGGTCGTATAAAGCACTTTGGTTTTCTTCAGTGTGTTTGTTTTTTAAAATACCTACGCTTAATGACTTTAATACAGTTTTGCATTTCAATTTCAAAGGGGTTTTTAATCCATAGGAAAAACCTAATCAAATTGCTTTACTGTTTCTTTTTTTTTTTTGTATTTCTTTTGTTTATGTAGCTGTGTATGGTGTTTCACCATGAGAACTTTGATTTTCATTTTAAGCTCATTCCCCCTCCTGTGTCCATGTAAAGTAAGATCCCCAATTTTGGGTTGTTTATTCTTTTGCCTCAGCAAAAGTACTCCTCATGAATTATATCTTTGCAGTCAAAGAACAAGTATTCTTTAGTGGGTGGTATACCTGATTTGGCCAGCATAAAGAAATTCTAACGCTTTTCATAGAAATGCTTGAGGTTCACATTCTGGCACCGACTCAAAACTTTAAATAAGTGTTTAAGACTGTTTAAAAGACCTTTTCTCCCTGCACTTCTTCCCCTTGTGTTTTTAATCAGTCAGGATTCTGCTGAAGATGTTGAAGAAGCTGGTGCCTTGCCAAAGCTGCCTGTCTTTGGAGCTTCTGGTGCTGAGGGGGCTGCTCAGGCGTTGGAAAAAGAGTGTCCCCCAGCGGAGGGGGCCTTCCTGGGGGCAGAGGAGGCTGGAGGCTCTGAGCCAGCAAGTGCAACGGAAGGGAATGATGCAGAAGTAACCTCTGAGAATGACAGTTCTCAAAATACGGCTCTAGACGAGTCCTCTCTGGAATTGGGAAAAACTGAAGCCGCACCCTCGGAAATTCCTGCTCAAGAACCAAAGAAAGTTACATATTGCCAAATTGTCAGAGAAGGCAGAAGGTTTAATATTGATTTAGTTTCCAAGGTAGGAACTAAGTGACTCTTTTCATATCAGTACTTCGCTTAAAATGCTGAATTTTTAAAAAAGTCTTTAATGTTGAGGAGGGCTGATACTGTACCTGTGAGACAAAAAAGACTCTCATGAGAAGTAAGCAAGAATTGCTGCCGTTGAAACAAATGAGCTATTTCGTACGTGCTCTTTAGCGTTTGTTTATAGCTAAAGAGACCATAAAGCATAGCTCAGAAATATGTCCATAAAAATAAATTTCCTGAAATTTAGCATTTAAGTCATACTTTGCTCTTTTCAAATAGTACCATTAAAAATATATTTTTTTTCAAACACATAAAATCAATCTATATGCAGATCTTAGATGTTTTTAAAATGAAAAATAATTTTCTATTAGAGTACTTCCTAGGTTTTAGATTTTCCTAGTTGAAACTCTCCTTATCTCTCTGTACTGGTTTTGGTTCTCTGGCAACCAAAGCACTGAACTGGAATAAATTTTATTGGAAAGAAAAAATAATTAGTCAGCTTGTATGTTATGGAATAACTGTAAAGTTAGTCATTATTGTGTTGAATTCTTACTGGTGTGTGTTTTACTTAGAGGAGAAACTATTGGTCTGACATATTTGTCATACCATTTAAACTCTAAAATCTCTCCTTTATGTGCTTCACAGTATATGGATATGGCCCTGCAAATTCAAGTTAAATGGAAGTTTTTCTTAACTACTGTGCTTTAAACTATGCATTCTGCAAAGGGAAGTTTTTCAAAAGTTGAATGCTTAATTTTTTGTATTTTGCATGAGAAGATTTTTCAAACCTCTGGAAACTGGGGAAAAAAAACCTTCAAGAATGTATTGAATTCTTTGTGGAGACACTACAAAATGCATTATTTGAAATTTTGGCTCTGTGTTCCAAATGTAGATACCGCTTTCATGCATCATTGGAATGACATAATGCAAACAATAATCAGTGTATGGTGGTTAATCAGATAATACTATTTTGTACCCTTTTTAATACTTTTTCTGTGCCACTGTGTTACATGGTGTTTGTTGCAATGAATTCTAGAAATTCTGGCAGGAGAGTAGTCATCAGGGCAAGTTTATGTTGGTTTCTTTCTGGCACTGGGACACTGACTTTCTCGTAGTGTCCTAGCTAGTGTCCAGTAAACCTTTATCTTGGAAAGTCCTGTGTGACCATGCAAATTTTGTTACTCAGGGCCACAAGACTTGAAGCATGTTTAAACTAATCTCCAATGCTTTTCAATTCAGACATATGTCTTCTGTTAATAGCTACATTTCTGTCCCTTAAGTATTTTGTAATGTATTTGCACCTCATAGAAAGAGTAAAGGTAGAGAGATTATAAATTAATATAACAGAATATGACTAAACCTTAACTGGGGGTTTAGGAATTTACATTTAGAAAATGGGACCTTATCATTTCGGGTAATTTAAGAAACAACTGGAGATGATTTACACAGACAGCGTCATGTACTTCACTGATATTAGGAAATGAAGGTTATAAAATACAGTGTTCAAGGATATATAGCATACCATACACAGAAATTATCCAAGATGACAATACAAAAAATTGTCTCAAGCTGTGACTGCCAGACTAATAAAACTAAATGAGCAGTAGCCTGACAGCTTCTCCCTTTCTCTCCTGTGGACTGCTTTGTCTCCTCCATCTGCGTGGTTGCTTCAGTTCATTTAATATTATTTTGCTCCAACTGCATCTTGATATTGTTTTATTCAGGTTTTACTTCACTGTGTGAACTGGTAAATACTTATGAAAAACACCTTAAAAATGGGTACTTTTGGTATCACTGTTACCTTTTGATGTAAGCACTTTCTCTTTGCTCACCCTGGTTTTTTTCCTTCGCTGCAGTTGCTTTACTCCCGAGGTCTGTTAATTGACCTTCTGATTAAGTCAAACGTTAGCCGATACGCAGAGTTTAAAAATGCGACACGAATTCTTGCCTTTCGAGATGGAAAAGTAGAGCAGGTATCGTAAAATAATGTATTGCACAAGTTTATTCTTATCTTTTTAAAGTCAAGAAACTTGAAATCGGTTTCTTGAGAGTTTTGTAACAGTAAACTTGAAGAAAAGTATTTTCCTTGAGATTCTGATTTTTTATTTCATTTCTGGGATGAAAAGGAGTTTGTATGTCTCCTATAAATAATATATAAATTATTTATATATTTATTTTAAAATATATATAAATATATATTTAAAAAAAACCAAACCAAAACCTAACAATGTGTAGTGCAGTAAACTATTGACATAAATCTTTGCCTCATGTCAAGTATTTAGACTGTGACCGACTTGGCAGCTAATTCGTAAAGATTCACAGGTTTTAGGTTTTCAAATTCCTAACAGAGACTCATAAGTAACAGAGAAGTTGTTCGTGTGATATAATGGCAACATGAGATTTTGACACAGTTAATTAATACAAACTCTTTTGATTAACGTAGCAGTCAGAAATGCAAGTGAAATTAAGGGAAATAAAAAGGGGAAGAGGCTGAAAAAGATATTAAAGTATTTGTATTGTGGAGAATTGGTAACTTTAAATATAGTTGTAATAGAAAATAATGGAAATAAATTTATAAAAAAATAACTGTAATAGAAAGTAGTAATTTAAAATATTTGTTAGGTAGTCAGACTATAGTGTTGCTTGATGCTTTTCATATCTAGAGTATGGAAAGTATCTGAAACTATTAAAAAATATTTTCCAGGTACCTTGTTCTAGAGCAGATGTCTTCAACAGCAGACAGCTCACTATGGTGGAAAAGAGAATGCTAATGAAATTTTTGACATTTTGTTTGGACTATGAACAACACCCTGATGAATACCAAGGTAGTGTTTCATTGAACAGTGTACACTCTCTTCTTATGAGTTCATTCAGTTATGCACAATTTTGATACCTCTCCTGTGTTTTCACGCAATTTATTTTTATGGATTCATTTTCAAAGTATGCTTTGACCTTTTCATGACCTTTTAACTTCAATGTTAAATTCTTCTACTTAAGCACTTGCTCTTCTAGTTCCCACATCATTTATTATTTACAGTTTTCTTAACAGCAAAATTATTTATTACAGCAAGGCTGCAAAATGTTTTTTATAATTTTTAGTTGTTTTCTTCCCCCCTGCCAGGGATTTTTTAATATGGTGTGATATACCTGATTTTTCGGTTCTATTTTTTGGGGGTAATACGTAAATCTTCACAATATGATACCACAATATCAGAAATGGAGAAAATGGATTTTTTTAAATTTGAAAGTAAATGTAATTTAATGTGTTTTAGTTGCAGAGGGCAAGTTCAAAGGGCCTTTTTTAAACTGATGTCTTATTTAGAAGAGAGAAAATGTGAATAGATTTGAGCCATAATATGCAAAGATTAATGAACATCAGGTAAAAAAGGAAAATTGGCTAACAGAAGGAAGGTGATGGAAACCTGCTCTCTGCTTTGGGTCTGTGCACCTCAGGGTACAAAGAATGAAGTGATGTTCTCAGTTTTTGGAGTCTAAATGTAAAATCTAAAGCAAAAAAGAAAAATGTGTCAAAAAGAAATAATGAGGAAAGAAGAATAGTTAAACTACTGACATGAGTTTCAGACTGAGGCATATCAGTGCTTTTGTACCTTGACAGTAGCTTGGATAAGCAGTATTTTTGAAAGATTCTAGTGTTAAGATGAAACAATTGTTAAGGTACTGGTTTTCTACTTGAACAAGAACCTTAGGTTAGGTAGAAACATCAGAGAAAGTTATTTTAAACATATGCGGGAGAGAATTGGTCTATATTAGGAGTGATGTGTTAAGATTAGGAGAAAGAGTCTATAATGAACTCCAGAAAATCCTGAAGGGAGAAAAACTCATTAGACTGAAGTGGTTTATAGATTACAGGCAATTTCAGGTTTGCTGCTGCTGGAAGAAATGGAGGTGCTCAGAGTGAGAATGTAGGTGATATTTAGAAAATTTATTAAGTAAAAAAAGGAGACGCCACATCAATTTTAAATGAATCCACTGATTCATGTACCTAAATGACATTAAATTTATTTTACTTCCAGAGTAGTTAAACAGATTTTGTTCCTACATTTTAAAATAGCCTGGTAAGTAATTGGGAATATTTTGTGTCAGATTAGTCAAATATAAAGACTTCAGAAAATTTAAAATTGCTCTTGGTCAGATCATTACATTTGTGGGAAGGCAGACTTTTATAGGAAGAGTTCGTGATAGTGAAGAATTTTTTAAAGCTTTTTTCCATAAAATTTGGAGTTCTGAAAGAAGTCTGAAGTGAGGAAAAACTTGAGAATTTTTTTTAAAACGATAAAAAATCCCTGCCATTTTATGATGTGCTGCTACCCCTTACAAAGGCTGGTAAAATACATTTGTAATAAAACAGTGGTTGAATCTTGAACAGAATATATAACTTAATAATGCTAGTCTCAGCATTGATGGAAGTGTTTCTAAATTACCTATTAATTTATCCATGAATGGAATAAGCTTAAGAGCAGATTTCTGAATAGTATGAAAGTATGCTGTTGCTTAAATACGGTCTTTTCCTGGAAAAAAAAAATCATTTAATTATTAAGATAACTACAGTTTTTCAGGGATATATCAGTGTCGTGCAACATTGACATTAAACGTCTCCTGAAAGACTTACGTTTCTTTGAATTTCAAAGTGTGTTGTCAATAGTGTTCATTTAAAGGGGAGTTGTGCTTCCTCATCACTGTTTTCTTTGTGTCTCATCCATACTTGTTTGTTGCAAGTCATCGATTTGAATCACACCTTCTCATCTTTGGATTAAGACGCTGTGTGAGTGGCTTCTCTGTACATAAATACGCACTCTAACCATCTCAGTATGGATTCAGCAGTACTAGTCCTGAATGGGTGTCATTCAGATACAATATTTTGGGTAACTTACAGGAAACAGTGTCCCAGAACACTTCAATGGATTTTTGTCCATGGTGACTCCCTTTTTTCCCGTGATTAAGAAATGGGTTTAGACCAGGTCTAACATAATGAATGGATGAAGCCATATTTAGAGGTTGCTTTCTAGACTGTTGGAGACCTGTACAATGGGTTTGTGTTACGCTGAAATATTATAATGGAGTGATATTTCTGTCTTCTGAGAAAACTCACTTTCTGGAAGTAAAGTTTTTAACTTTCATTGACTTGCATTATCCATTTTCAGCAAGGTGTTTGTTGAAAAACTCAATTGCTTTTGTTTATTTAAATATGATAGTGCTTGTTTAAGTTGAAGCATATGGGAAAATACAAATGCTATACAATACCTTTACCTAAATTTACTTTTTCTTCAGACTACGAGAACAGTACCTTTGCTCAGTTCTTAAGTACACGGAAATTAACACCCAGCTTGCAGCACTTCATTCTTCACTCCATTGCAATGGTTTCAGAGACTGATTGCAGCACTCTTGAAGGTCTTCAGGCAACAAAAAAATTTCTTCAGTGCCTTGGCCGCTATGGCAATACACCATTTTTGTTTCCTCTCTATGGTCAAGGAGAGATCCCACAGTGCTTCTGCAGGTAAGCTTCACTTTTCTAATACAAATCTTCAAAAAGGAAATCCTTGGTAACCTAACACTAATAGGTATCATTCAATAGGAATCATCCTCGTAACAATTTCATGGTGGTTTTATTTGATTTACATTTTCTTTGGCTGGGAAATTCTGGCTTACCCCTTGGTTAAAAAAGAAAAAAAGTTGGAAATTATGCTACTCTAATACTTTGAAACAAGTTTCATTGTGTTACAGATGCAAATTGTAGTAGCTGGCTGTCGTGGGGGCTGCCTATGGTAAAAGTACTAGGAAATGTGAGAGAATAACTCGTACGTAGCTGTCCCTTTTTAAAACTGGCAGAGACTTGGATTGATGTCTGTCCAAAGGCATGACTATGCATTTTAGTAGGTTGAGAAAATTTCTGGTTTAGTCTTCCTGAAGTTACAGGAAGATACATGTTTTCAATTTGTGTTACTAATTAATACTGAGGGTTCATCTACCATTCGTAGGTAGATATTTAATAACGAACTGGATTTTTGTTATTAAATAACAAAGCAAAATTTTGCCACGTGTCCAATTTATTATTAAATAATAAAAAAAAGTTTAATTCTTACATCACAGACTTACAATCTCACATCAGTTGCTCTGTTTGTATGTCCTCATTTTCTTGGCATTATTTTGTAGATTGTAGAATCTTGCACCTATGGCATGAACAGCAGAAAAGATATGGTGAAGCCCTGTTATACTGAGCCACACACAAACTGCAGTTTTACATTCTGTTATCTTAAACAGCAGCTTTATGTTCTCCACTACTTGAGCCCTAGAAAGTAATTGAACCAAAAAAAAAAACCCTATTGATTGCAGGATAAAACAACATCCACTTCAAACCCTTTACTGGAACTGTGGGCAATGATAATGTAGTCTTCAGTGTGACTCCTGGGCATCGTAGTTCTAGCAGAGGAGTTGTTGATGGATATTTTTGGGGACCATCAAGAATACATGTGCAGGGGGTGGGCAGTTTTAATTTTCAGTTGTATCCAACAGTTCAACTGGCTTTTAAAAGGCTGAGGTTTTTTTCTTAATCTTTCCTTTTGCTAGCAAGCAGCCTTTTCATCTGCTCTATGTGGATTTTTAATGTAGTAACCTCTAGGTCTGAAGTAAACACTAGCTTTGTTTAAAAAAAAGCAGTATTGCATGGTGAGGCCATTTTGTTGTCTGAGTGATGTGTTTGTGTCTTAATTGCTTTGTTCTTTGTCGGTGGACAAGTGCTGCTTTTTACATGTGTGCTACTATTAAGAAATTCTGGTTTACAGCATGCTATTGGACATTATCTTCCTATGTTGTCTGTGGGATAGATTCTGGTTTTCTTCTCTATAACAGTTCTTAAATTACTGCTATAGCAACTTGAGCCTATTTGGCAGTGTAAAGGATGGATGCAATTATATGTTGATAGAAACATTCTGGAATAATTATCTTAGTTTGTGGAAGGTATCTATAAAGTAGCTGGTTGGCACCAGCAGCTGGCCATATTGTGGAAGGTCTTGTATTTGGCCTTAGCAACTAATGAAGGCCACATGGAATTGTCCTATATAATGTATATACGTCGATTACCTAATGATTCCATTAGTTCATTAGGCAACGAGGCATTGTTCTGTACTACATGGAATAGAAATGTTATTTGGTAACATCTGTACCTTAAATCTCTTTACCTCTTTCATCGGTACCTGAAACTGTATTTGTCTGGAGGATTTTAGAAGATGTGGACCTATATAATTAGGTGCACAGACAGGCAATTTGTGAACAAGAATTTTTTTTTTGTAAGTACTGTGGACATAGTCATGCAATAGAACTTGCTTCGTAGATTTTATGGCTATATTTGTCTTTACAGGACTTCATAGGGGTTTTTTTGCTAAATTATAAGTCTTACAATAAGGGCAGTATTTTAATAGTTGAAGCAAATTACTTGTGTCAAACCAAGAAGTAATTATACTTTTTGAAGGTTTGTATTACAAACATTATAATACAAAATAAAAGTGTTAACGTCTTTGTTTTTAAGTAAACAATTTAGGAGGCAATCACAGTTTTTTTGGGTTTTTTTTAAGATTAATCACAATTTTTATATGTGGTCTGCCTTGGGTATTATGTCTTGCTAAAACTGAGCAGTATCCGAAGAATACTGTTCAAACTGTATAGCAAAGTGGTAACGCCACAACCTATACATCATACCCTACAGTTTTTATCACCAGGTTATCAGAGTAAGGTGTCACCTGTTCTGTGATTTCTAACCACCGTTCTATATTCTGTTTTAATGTAAACCTCTTAAGCGTTTCTTGCAGCCAGTTACACTGTGTGTTCTCATCAAGGCTACTGTTATAAATGGCATGCATGCATATTTATGTGAATGAGTCAAAGACATTTGTAAGTCACATCCTTGCATTCTAAATGAATTCTGCATAAACAGTACAACATTTTATAACTACCGACGCCACTCGAGTGAGTAAAAGCGGTGTTAGTTCTTTATTGGTTTAAACAGGTATGGTTTAGGAGAGAAAATTAAACTTTTATATCACTGTAATGTACCTCCCAATATGTCGAGGTACAGATGTGAGATTTTTATCTCCATAAATTGGGTTCGTGGTACAAGGAAGGTCATTGGAAGCCTCATGCTATTCCAAATTGACAAGCAGCAGAACTTTACTGGCCTGTGTAACAGCTTCCATTGGTTCAAACTTGGTATGAAGCTGTTATGTCTCTTCCTTTCTAATTTAGTAGTAGTAGTAGCAGCATGCTTAGTAAAAATAGGTATAGTAGTATCTCATTTTTGAGGAAAATCAAAGCAAGTCTTTACATTTGATGGGGTAAACATAAGACCCCAAAACTGCAATAGGTAAGGCAGCTGGGAAATCAGGATATGTTTTGCAGTTTGCTGTTAACGTGTTTGTTGCAAATCTGTGATAAATTTTTCATTTTCTTGAAAAATGTCACTAAAGAAAAAGTATAATTGGGCATCATTGTAAACTAAAGTCTTGGTGATACAACATTTAGAATATTTAGTGTGATTTTGATGGGTTTTTTTCTGGTTTTAGAAAACATTAGGAAATACCCCAAATATTTTCTGATGTAGGATGTTAATGTTAAATTTGTCAGCTTCAAAATTTTCATTTGTAACCAGGGAAAAAAAAAGGTATTTGACTTAAAAATCTGAAATAGTTGTCAAAAATGAGGACATAGGTGCTTTTGCGTGTTGTTCAAAATTTCTCTTTTGTAACTGGAATCTCTGTTCTTTCCTTCCAGTTTTTCAGAAACAAAAACTTTTTGAGTATTTTTACGGTTTTGAGGAGTGTTTGGAAGCACTATTTTACAAATATTTTTTCATATAGTTCACTTTTACAGTTCACCTCAGTGAAAGATGCCTCTTATGAGGAAGCTTTTTTTTTTTTGTTTTTGAAAGCATTTTTCTGGAGGCTTTCAGTTGTGATTCTCTTTATCCCTGACCAGCGTTGTTTAACAAATGATAGCTGAGAAGTCAGTTGTAGGTTGTGGCCTCACTTCTGTGATTTTCCTCAGTGCTTTGTGAACACACTGAATTTCAGGAGAGACCATGGTAGTTTCTCTCCAGTTTGGTTTTGTATTCTTTTTTCTGGACTCTTGCAAATATGAACATACAAACGGAAACAAGACTTTCAGAGAAGTAATAGTGTCATTTTTCCCCATTTGAAGTTTTAGAGGGAGTTGGAGACTTCACCACCTGTCATCTCATAAAGGTTCTAGGGAGTGATGCATCGTGTCTTTTTCTCTTCCTTAAGTCATCCAAGAATTGACAGATGTGGTGGTGGAATGTCTTTGGCTGCTTTGCCATAGGAATTAGTGATTCACTGACTTTTATGGTTAGTCAGTTGATGACTTGCATTTTCTATAAATAGGCTTTGTACTTTTACATTCTGTATGTATTTGGTGGGCAATGTAACCTTTTTTTAGTAGTTGTTACAGATTCTAGCTGAAATTCGTCATTTTTGTGTCAGTGACAGTAGTAATTTTGTGATGGAGGAAGGATCTGATTAAGATGGTTCATCTCTTTCAATCCCTATATTTACAAGAAGATTAAGAGTCCAGGCTGAGATATGATGGATTGTGTGATTGATTTGGAAGGTTCCTGTATATATTTCAAAAATGAATAATCAATTTTTTTTCCTTACACTTGAGCTATTATGTGCTACAAATGTCAAAGCTTCTGAGGTAGTCTCAGGTACTTTAACATTTCCAATTATGTCCCTGTTAAAATCTCTAGAAAGATGTTAGTATTCTGAAATCAATTAGGAATTGAATCAAATAGGAAACCTGACTGCAATAAGCACTTAAAATTTATATATAAAAATCTTAGTGCATCATCTTTTTCATTTGAATCTATACATGAGTATTATGCCTCTATAGGTAAGCAATATGTGTAACTTTTCCGTATGTTAATTTCATGATTTGACATATTAATGACAAATCCAAACAATGTTAATTCCTTGTGACGATCAGATATAACATATTTGGGTCTTAGCACATGTGTAATTCTATGCAAGTGTGAAAGAATCATGGGTAATTTAGAAAACTTAGGCTCTATCTGAGATATGAGTTCAGTCCTGTATTTCAAAATAGGTAATGTTAATATTTATATGTTTCTTATTATTTAAGATTATTCCATTTGTTTATTTTCATTTCAAAATAATCTTGAAAAATTATTTTGAAATTACTGACAACTTGTCAGTATAACTTGGGTTTTACTAAAATACTGAATAGCTGCAATGCTGCTTTCTTCTTGTTTTCCCTTGCATTTCATTGAAATAATAAAACTTCCGATGTAGTTTGGGTTTTAAACACAAATGATATATTTCTCTTCCTTCTGTTAGCAGATGAACGCGAAATGGCCAAGTGTAGTTAGCATGATTGTTTGTAGGATCAGTTGTTTGTTTTCCCTCTAAGGAGAAACTCTTTCTTGGGATAAACATCAGGGAAGTGAGATAATCCATCATTCTGAGACCTGTTCACTAGTGATGGATGGATAGATTGGTAAAGTAACTCAATAATCTTCATTTTTTTCAGGTTATTCACAGATCAGTGAGCATTGTCGTTAATAAAGCTATGGAATGCTTTTGTGTCCTTGCCCACATTATTTCTCAGAATTTGACAGGAAAAGACTTTTAATTTGGAAATAACCTTAGTTGTGAAATGCATTCTAAGTGTATGAAACTTTGAAAGTACCTTCCCATTTTAGATTTTATCTTTCTTCTCAGTGAGATGTTTGTCAGTTAAAAAATTATTTACAAATATGACAGCTTTTCTGCTCCTTATTATTTTACTGACGAGAAACACAGTGTTCTTGAGAAATTTATGCCTCATGAAGGCCTTCAGCCATTAGAATATATCACATAGGATGCTCTGATCGTACGAATGTTGTCAAAGTATATTGATTTCAGATCTCTAACTAGACGTGGAAAAGTTTTCAGTCAAGAAATTGTATAATAGGGGTTAGAATATACCCTGTGGTATAGGAAAAACAAATGTAACATTAGATATTTAAAAAGGCTGAAAATAACTTACATTCTCCTACTATCATTCTTGATTATTCTTTCTCCATTTTACAGACATATCTGGAACTTAAAAGCACAACATAAAAACCCTATAATGATAAGTCATTAATTATTTGCTTTAATAATTAAGAAAATGATAATAATATGGAGGGAGTATATCTAATACATTATTTGGTATTATCTCTTAACAGTCTCTTAACAATTAAACTACTCTCTGCTTGTGTGGGGATGTGCAGGTTCCAGTTTATATATTCTTCCTGAGAATTAGGATGCAGACATATGAATATGTTAGAGCATTATCAGAAGATCTGTGCAAATGACATGAATGTTTATTATTGGAGCAAGTCTGGGATGCAATGCATACGTAGTTTAGCAGAGTCCTTTTTAATTAAACTAGAAGACAGAGAAATGTAGCTTCCAAAACATTACTGAATTAGTAAAAGAACAAGTCCTATGAGAAGAGGCTGAGGGAACTGGGCATGTTTAGTCTGGAGAAGAGGAGGCTGAAGGGAGACCTCATTGCCCTCTACAACTCCCTGAAAGAAGGTTGTAGAGAGGTGGGTGCTGGCCTCTTCTCCCAAGGGAATAATGACAGGACCAGAGGAAATGGTCTGAAGTTGGGGCAGGGGAGGTTTAGATTAGATATTGGGAAGAATTACTTTACTGAGAGGGTGGTCAGGCACTGGAACAGCCTGCCCAGGGAGGTGGTGGAGTCACCATCCCTGGAGGTATTTAAGATACGTGTAGACGTGGCTCTTCAGGGCATGCTCTGGTGCCCGAGATTATTGGTTTATGGGTGGGTGTGATGTGGTCGGGTGTTGTGTGTGATGTGTTTTGTTGGTGGGGGGCTGTGTGGGGTTTTTTTTGGTTTGGTTTTTTTTTGGTGTGGTTGGATTCGATTATCTCAGAGGTCCCTTCCAACCATGGTGATTCTGTGATTTCATTGAGGGTTAAGATAACTTGAATTTTTATGTCTTTTCTGGAGGCAGGGAGCAAATAAATGAGTTTTATAGATGAGCAAATGCTTGGTGACTGGTTCCTAGTTTTTGTGTCTCTGCCCTACGGTCCTGATTTCCCAAGCTCCTCTGTGAGGGCAGAGCTGTTGTATAATTGCAGCTAAAGGACCTTGTGCAAGGAAGAGCTTCTTCTCTTACAAGGTCAGTAGAACTGAGGGCCAGGCAGATCTTATACTTCTACCTTCCATAGAGATTAGTCTGAAGAGTGCATTTGTAGTTAACTACCATCACAAGAGCACGAAAACCACTGAACTTTCCCCCACCCCCTCCCTTTCTGCTGTGTAGTAATTTCTTACAATTTCCACAGTGCTTTAGTCATAATTCCTAGGACACTTGCTACTTAAATAGTTGAATATGTTACCTAGTGGATCCTCACCTTACTTTCACGTAAATAATCTGTTTCTTGTGTTTAGCATCCCAGAAAATGATTCTTAACCTAGGTTCACTAAAAAGTAGTGTTAATTGCAATACCCTTGAAAAATGTTTATATAATTCTTCCATTTAATAAGCCAGTATTAAGCAACTTCTCTTTCAAATTCCAGTAAACATTTCTGAAGCAGCTGTGCTAGACCAGCTACAATATGGTTAAAACGTGGTGTTTATCCTCCAGTTCATTTCAGGTCTTTGCCCAAAACTCAGTCAAGGGTACACCATGGAATTAAAGTGCAAGTTAATTTTCTAGCAACTTCACTTTGAGATCTGTTTTTAGATAGTTTTGTAAAGCAAGATGCAAGTGTACTGACTAAATTTGTTGAGCAGACTATTCAGGGCTAACAATGTCATTATTTTAAGAAACAGCACTTTTTACATTGAGATTATAACTGTTCAGAAGCTTGACAAAACTTCATGGCTCTAAATATTTTATTTAAGAAGGGTAAATCCCAGACTGTTTTATAAAATTTTTTTGCCTTCATCTGGGTAGGTGCTCATACTGAGATTTGACTGTTTTTGTGGAAACTCTGTGTTGGGAAAATTGACTACTTATTTTTTAACTGTAGCCATTTTAGATTTATCTGTATTATCCTTTTTAATGTTTTTAGAACATGCAAAAATGTTGTAGGAAATGCTGAAGTTCTAGAGACTGTTCAGGAAACAGAATTTAACATAAGAACCAGGTTGCAGGTTTCTCTATGTATAAAAGCAAATTGAAAGAGGACAATTCATTAATTCAGCACTTGGCATGTTCTTTGATCTTTTGCCAAAGCTTGCTGTGCTGTACATTCACTTTTAAGGAGGGAAGCAAATAGTTTTTGCTATAGAAGACTGTATAGTTGGGGAGAAAAATATTCATTTTTTTTTTTAATTAATTGCTCTGTGCATTTTAGAAACAGAAGATAAACTATGTGCTAGAAAGAAGAGCTACTTTTTTGGTGTGAAACTTGTAATATAGTTTTCCAGTTCTTTTATGTAGTTTCAGAATGAGTCTATAATTTAAGATGTTTATGCTTTCTCTGTGTTGAAAATCAAGATGTCAGATGGAGAGACATTCTATTTTTGTTCAATTAATATCGGAGAGCATTACATCAAAGCAGTAAACTTCTCTTGTAGCAACAGATGCAGCAACCCTGAAGCCTATTTTCTCTCTTGTTACATTAGTGTTTAATTAAAGAAAACAACTAGTTGGAGGCAGTTACTTTCTGTGAAATGTAATGAAGATTTATTTTGTAAGTGACCTTCACTGTATTAGCGGAATCAGTAATCAGTAAAATTAATAGAATAATCAAATTATATACAAACTCATAAATCATCACGAATATGCTGTCAAAAATTCAACTTTTAATATGTCCTATTGTTTCACAGCTGTATTAAAAATTACAGCTACTGATTCCTGCCTTGATGGGAACTGAAATGGCATTTAAAGGCTGTGTATGACGGAGAGCTACCAGGCCAAAAATTTTCACAACTGTTAATTTAGCTGTAATATGATTTGATGTCACCAGGGCAAAGTTGAAGTTGAGTACAGTGTTGTTACTATCTTTCAGCAAAACTTGAATTATTGATGTAGGCAGTCGCCAGTTAATTAGAGTAATATCAGTTTAAATGTCTGTCATTTAGGGTTAATGGTATCAAAGAGTTGCCTTGTACTTGAAGTACAGTCAGATCATCTTGAATAGCCTATTGTATGAAAGTAAGTTAGCACAATGATTTTACTTTGTCATAAATTATCGGGATGCCATTTAGTTTAATATTTCAATTTTTATATTTAAATAATTTTGGCAAGTTCTTCCTAATATGTCATTTTTCATGCTAGGCTGTTTTAATAGGTATTTTGGCTCTTTGTAATTGTTTAACACAACACAATCAAAATTCCTTTCCATTTTCATTTAAAAAGAGAAGTTTTCCACCAGTCCACTCTGAAAATAGGTCATGCCCTCCTCCGCTGGATAGCAGGCAACTCTTGGAAATAACTAATTCACATTTTTGCGCAGCCAAGCAGGAAAGTTCTTTCAAAGCACGCCAGAAAAATAAAGTGCATATATCAAAAAGCCCTTGACTGTGGTTGAAGTCAAAGGAAAAATATAATTTATAGTTTTTAACAAAGGAATCGTAGTTCTAGTTGGGTTAATAGTGCTGTTTTTTTATACAACATATAAAATAAATTCATCTGAGTTGGTTTGAAAGATCCTAATACATGCTTTGTCAGGCAAGAAGCCATTGATTGCAGCATTAGAGATAATAAGCCTGTAGCTCAAGGCTCTGTAATAACTCTTCAGCGGATGTTTAACCTTTGTGTTGTCTTCAACAATCTCCAGACAACCAAGGTTGGGATTCAACATGGTATATGTTCCCCCTGCTTTTGCATGGGTAGAAGAGGTATTTCTAGAGAACTGGATCCTCTGATTCAGCCAGTAGTAAGTGATATCACTGACATTTCCTTAGCCTGCTACCTTTTGGAGCCCAACTCAGAAGAAATGTGAGTTGGTAACACATTTTAGCTGTGTCATCCATGTAATTTAAAAGGTATTGCAGTACTAACCGTCTTTGAACTGTCTGAACGACTTTTGAATGCCAGTATGGATGCCATTTTAGGAACTCAGGTTTGCAAAAGAGCTGTTTAACTTTAAAAAAAAAACAACCCAAACAACCTGTTTTTGTAAACCAGAAAAATCCTGCTATCATCCCAGAAATTTGGGAGAACTATGTTCCCCCAACCCAGCCTGCCTTTCTCATATTGATTGTGTGCTTTGGGTAGTCTGATGCCTAGCTAATGGTAGAATTGTAGTCACACTGATCTGTGTGACTTTACAGTGTAAACTTTACTAAAAGATAAATAGAATTACACATTCTTATTTTAAATATAGTACCTAAGCAGACTCTGTTAATGAAATAGCAAGTGCAATTTCTAATTTTTATGCTCTCCCAGTTTCAGCTCTGTCTGTCCATCTGTGAGCTGAATATCAAATGGTTGGGTCATACTAAACTTCAGCTGAATAACGGGAACTTGGGAAACTCACAGTATCCTTCTCTGGCATGATAAAATGGAACAGTGTGTCACTGTATTGAATGGGCTAGATACTGTTTTATGATTTACTCATAAGAGGCTATTTACTTTTGAATAACAGGGATCACAAGAAGAACACAGGTGTATTTAACTTGGAAGGAGTTAACAAAGGAAGAATTGCCCAATGTGGCCTGATAGCATTAGACAGTTGTCTCCGATAGAGCACTTCTCTCTGAGAAAAGGATAGGCAGTTTATGTCAATATGCAAATTATTTGTCCATTCTTTCTCTTCAGCATTCATGACAAGAGGTCAGTGAGAGCTGATTTATCTGAATAAACCACTGGAGGTTCTTAAATAAATTAAAACCCCATACCATTAAAGATTCCCAAGATAGATCAGACATTGCAAACAGTCCAAAGCTGAAATTGTATTGTAAGGGATAGACACACCTTCCCCATGTTTTCTCTTTACCTTTTTCCACTGAGTAATTTCCATGGTGACTGGAAATTTTAAAGAGAAAGATGATTTCTTATTTAATGCAATTTGAAAAAATATTTTCTTAAATGCTCTTACTACCAAATTCTGGAGAACTTAATTGTTTGCACTTTGTATTATTATTATACTAAGAATGCCCCTGAAATAATGCACTGTAAACAAAAAACTGGCTGACGTTTATCGTCCTGCGTGACATCCTTGTCTCTAAATTGGAGAGACACGGATTTGATGGGTGGACCACTTGGTGAATATGGAACTGGCTGTACGATAGCACTCAAAGAGTTGCAAGTCAGTGGCTCAGTGGGATTGAGTGCATCCTCACTTTGCACCCTCAAGTTTGCCAATGGCACCAAGCTCTGTGGAGCAGTTGGTAACGCTGAAAGGAAGTGATGCCATCCAGAGAGACGTTGGGAGGCTTGAGAGGTGGGCCCATGCAAACGTCATGAAGTTCAACAAGGCCAAGCGCAAGGCCCTGCACATGGCCTGGGATAATCCCAAGCACAAATACAGGCTGGGCAGAAAAATGGATTGAGAGCAGCCCTGAAGAGAAGGACTTGGGGGTGTTGGTTGATGAGAAGCTCAGCATCAACCTGCAATGTGTGCTCCCAGCCCAGCAAGCCAGCCATATCCTCAGCTGCATCAAAAGAAGCATGGCCAGCAGGGCGAGGGAGGGTATTCTCCCCCTCTGCTTCTCTGTGGTGGGACCCCACCTGGAGTGCTGTGTACAGCTCTGGGGCCTGCAACATAAGAAAGGACATAGACCCATTGAAGTGGGTCCAGAGGAGGGTCTTGAAGATGATCAGAGGGATGGAGCACCTCTCCTATGAGGACAGGCTGAGAGAGTTGGGGTTGTTCAGCCTGGAGAAGAGAAGGCTCCAGGGAGACCTTGTAGCCCCTTCCAGTACTTAAAGGGGCTACAGGAAAGATGGGGAGGGACTCTTTATCAGGGAGTATAGCAATAGGATGGGGGGGTAACAGTTTTAAACTGAAAGAGGGGAGATTTAGATTAGATGTTAGGAAGAAATTCTTCACTCTGAGAGAGCTGAGACACCGGAACTGGTTGCCCAGACAAGTTGTGGATGTGTTCAAGGCCAGGCTGCATGGGGCTTTGAGCAGCCTGGTCTAGTGGGAGGTGTCTCTGGCCATGGCAGGGGGGTTAGAACTAGATGATCTTTAAGGTCCCTTCTAATCCAAACCATTCTATGATTAACTCACAGCTTATGAAGCTTTGCCCTTGAGAATCTCTAACATACATCCTCTTTATGTAAGATCATGAATTTCTCCGTGTTATGATGTGTTATGATGCTCTCACAGAAAGTTTAAAGAGTTTTTTGAAAATACATAAAGTGAATCATATGTAGTAGTTTATGCTTTCTTGATAGCATTTTGAAGAGTGTGGATTTAAATTAAAACCTTTCAGAAGCTAGAATTAAAAAAAAAAAAAAGGTTAAAAGTAGTGATATCACAGTCATCTCAATGTTAATGTGGGTCCAGTAAAAGTTGTAGGCATCACCTTGTGTCACATCAAATCAAGAGAGAAGTAATTCCCAGAGATTAAGCCTGTCTTTTGGCAGATATAGGAAGTTAAGATGCAAAGATTAACCTGGGGTCATGTTTATCACCAGATCAAGTGAACTTTGACTGTGCAGCTTTACAGGAGAGCAGTCTCCAACTTTGTGCATAGGACAGGTTCAGCTGGTGAAGAGCCACAGCGTGGCTAGTGGTGACATTTTGCAGTGGACTTACTTGACATGGAGTCCCTCATGTTTAAATATCATAATCTAGTTTCTTTAAATTTTGAGTCTCCTTAGAGTTTAAATGCAGATGAGTTCCGATATTGGCTTACTGTTTGGGTAGCATAATTTTCTTTGTGTTGGGTACTGGGTTTTATTTTGGGTAGCATATTTTTCCTTGCTTTGGGTACTGGTTTTTGTTTGTAAGTGGAAGACTGATAAATAGCTTAGTATACTTCAGCTTTTGAAAAACCGAGCAGTGAAGCTAGTTCCTTTTTTTCATTTAGGAAATTTTTCTATCATCAGTCCACACATAGAAGATCTTAAGCGATTGTATCATAATTTAGGCATAATCTGGAGGAATCACTGTAAGAGGTCGTCTTTAGATAGTAAAATTCTTCATTCTGTTGGGGCACTTCTCAGTGCCCTCAAAATTTGAGCTATTTGTAGTCAGTGAAGTTTCCACAGGACATTTTCTGAGAGTAGAGAAATAACTTCTGAATCATGCTCACAATTCTAGTAGGAGGTTAGTGTGGTTATCATGTGTTCTTACATTTTTATTCTACACCATGTGCAATGTAGCAGCGTCAGAATATCAGTAAATATTCTAAGCATCTTCAGTAAATTTGTGCTTTTCCATCCTGAATGACTGAAGATGGTGGCAGAGAATGAGTGCTCAAACTAATGTAACAATTTAGAGGACAGATAAATGCTAATACAAAGAAAAGTTAACAACATATCCTTTACAAAAACAATATGGCATGCTTTATTTTCATTGGGTTTTGATTGTCTGATTCAGAGATTAAGATATGCCATTAAAAATGTACTACAACATGCAAGGTATTTTTCTTTGCTTATGACACACACTCATAATGATTACAATTAGTTGTGATAAAAGTAACCTTTATTTTTTCCTAATATGTTTCTAGGTTGTGTGCTGTATTTGGTGGTGTCTATTGTCTACGCCATCCTGTGCAGTGCCTTGTAGTGGACAAAGAATCTGGACGGTAAGGGTAATATAAGTAACCTCCTGTTTATATACAAAATACAGATGAAAAATGTGTGAAGTCAATTTAAAAAAAATGATTCTTCAAAGATCCTCCTTGGTATTAATAACACATCAACCTTGATTAAAAGTAATTTGTGTATAGGTCCTCCAGAACAAGGAAAGTGGTCTAGAATATAGAAACTAAATTAATTTCCCTGTGATATTACTACAGCTCCTGATCACCCAAGCTTGGAAGACAAATCATTTCAGCTGCCGGGGGGCTGGTGATGAGTGATGTTAGTTTTCCTTGTGGCCTTACCTACTCTAATTGATTTTCATCAGATGACAACAAAGCCCTCTGTTATTGCATTTTTAAAAATGGAGCTCACCTAAAGACTCATCAGATTAATCTTTGCTGATAATGCATGTCACTCCAAGAGAAAAGACTTTAATGAGTTTTTAGGTAGATTGTTGTCATAAACTATGCTGCCCTCTTATCCTAGGATAAATTCTTCTACAACGATATCAGGCCTGTAGGCGGGTTTACAGTTCAGCTAAGAAAAATCAACCTGTAGTTTTTTCCATAGTGGTATCTTTCACACCTCTAAATTATCATGGTTTCTGTTATATATATTCTATCAGTTAGTAGTCTGACTGCAGATTTTGGTTCTTTTAAGAGTCTGTTTTCAGCTCAGTTTCTGTAATTGAAAAGTTCAAAATCTTCTGCAGAAAATTTTGAAAATTAAGCTAGAAAATATGTAATAACATTTTTATTAGGAAAATTAGTAAATGGTCGGTGTAATGTGTTTACTTTCCAGTTGCACTGCACATTTGACTCTTTGAGCACAGTACTTGAGCACAGATTTGTCATTACATAGTCAAGTAGTGTCTGTTTTCCCAGAAGTTCTATATACAACTGATCTTACCTTTCTGTCAGTTCCTTAAGGTTCTGAAGTTCATTGCAGTTTTTGACTTTGAAAGATGCAAATGTAATAGTATTTCATCATGTGTGACTTTAACAGATTTTCAGTATTCCAAAACCACTGCTCTTTTAATAATGCTGTTATCTGATGCTGAATATGAAGAAGCACAACACGTGCAGCTTCTCAAGGCTAGTCACCTGCCTTTTCCTTGGAGCTGCCTGCCTTCTTCTGTTGTCTCCTCTTAGGTCTCCCATAGTTTCAAAACAGGTATTTTACCAAGTAGTATTTCTACACCAAAATAAAAGTAAACCAAAAAAAAAAGAGAAGGGCAAGTGTCAGACTTCTTTGAGATGATGAAAATAACGCAGCCTAGGTCAAAATAATTTTTTTAAAAAGGTATTTTCAGTAACGAAAGATGGGATACAACGTTCCCTTTTTTCCTTAATGATTTTTTAAAGTGTCAAACATCATCTTCACTGTAGCAAAAATGTCACTTAGCTGAGTTTCTTTGATGCAGGTATATGTTTTTATTCAGTTATATTATTTTTTCTTTTATTTTCTTTCACCTGAATCCAGTAGTGCTTTTACTTGTTAATTCTTTTCCTTGGAGTGTTACTTCAGCAAGCAACCCAGTTAATTGCTAAGATCATCACTATTTCCTTTCCCTTCTTTTGCTTTCTTCATCTCTCTCCTACTGTGTATTCCCTCCCTGCACCAGTTCCAATTTCCTCTTGACTTTGGGCTTCAGTGTTTTGCCTAATAAAAATTGGCTATCAAATCATTAATGAGGGTATTTATGAGTTACTGAGCTTTTGAGTCAACAGGCCATTAATAGACAAATTCATATCTTGTTGTCAGTACAGCTGTCTCTGTAGCTTCACGGGCAGCTTATCGTGGTTACAAATAGGTTAAACTCACAATAGTAGAAATGTAGTCAGAGTGTGCAGTATTCATTTCTATTTTGTAAGCATCTTCTGTGCAGATCTTAGTGCAGTTATTTTTTCACTATTTTTTATAGTGAAAAAAGCTATTTTTTATAGCTTTAGTACATGTAAGGAAAATTTGTGCTTATAGCTACAGCCTTGATTTTCTTCTCAAACTTTTTGTGGATAGAGTTTGATTTGAAGTTCTTAAATATCATCAAAGTTTATTCTAGCTCCTTTCTAGACATGGCTAACATTCTCTCCAGCACAAGAAAAATAAGAACCCATTTAATATCTAGTTCAATTGCTTTTTCACTTTTTTACCACCCATAACTGTATATACAGAGAACAGTAGATTTCATTCCCAACTATATAATTATCTTTATCATTTTACTATAGCCTTTTTTATAGTTTATGAAAGTAAGATTGAGGGCAGACAGTGTGGAAGTATAGAAACTTTTAGACATACCTATCTTAAGGTTTTGGTAATCCACTTTAAAGTTTCTAATTTTGACGGATTTTATCATATTAGGTCTGCTGTTTTAATACATATGCAGACCATCCTGCGTTCTTGATAGAACTCTGATGCTCTGTTAGAAAATAAAAACCATATCATATTCCTTAGGTTGATGAAAAAACATATTGAATGTATGCATAATTATTTTGTTGTTGCTTATTTTTTCTGTGTTATTGTAGGTCACTTTTTGGGGTACATATGATAAAATTTGAAGTATTTTTAGTTACATGGATTGCATAAATAATTATGGTAGGCATTTTATGTTAATCGCACTTTACATATGTTTCCAATTACATAATTCTGTCTCAAAAATGGGAAAGATGTGATAAATGGAAATTTATACATCTGTAATAAAAAGATATAGCAAACACATAGTAATTTACATATCTTTCTTGAAATATTGCATACTGGCTTTGTCAGTGCTGGTAAGTCCATTTCAAGGATGTCGCCCTTAGTCCATTAGTTTGGATAATGAGCCCTATAAAGTACATTTATAACTCGTGGCACTGCAAGGAGATGGATTCTAATTTTCATCCTTTTATCTAGACACATTGAAAGAAGGTCAATGGAGGGTTCTCTATGATTCATTGTCCCAACACATATCAGATGACAGAGACCTGATAATGTCAGTGCATAAGTGTTTTCCATATTTGGAAGCAGTACTTGAAAGAAATTTTCTCAGCATCATCCTTTGAAGTAAAGTGGAGACTAAAATTAAAAGTGCTATCTCTTTTTCTGTTTAAAATCTTATCAAACATATGACCTGATAGCTATTCCTGAACAAAGGAGAGGAAACAACACTTAGCAGGAAAATAAAAAGTGTGTAGTTGCTTTTGCTGGCTTTGAGTGATGCAACATGACATTTAATCAACCTTTCCCCTTCTGTAACGTTTAGGGGGGTGGCAGGGGAAATTGTTTCATAAACAATAAGAAAGGTTATAATTAGAAATGAACTGTAGCAGCTTGACTTCCTTGTTTATTTGCAGTATTCAAATGAGTGCTTGAGAATGAAATCAGTTAGGTTAACAATAAGAAAAACCTTACAGTTGCAAGTGAAACACATGTTGAATAGAATGTCATCGAAACTGTATGAAGAATACTACATGTTTAAACAGTGCTTGTACCATTAGGCATCTTTTAATGTTTTCAAGTTATCTGTTCAATTAGAATATAGGTATATATGTAGTACCCAGTTTCCTGTGAAGTCAACATTAGAAGTTAGCATTATACAAACATGCTTAATTGCCATAAGCCTCTTAGATTTGTAAATAAGCATTGTGTGCACCCTTTGTTAATTCTCTTTTCAGGCTACAAAACCAGCTGATTTACTAAAGCTAGTGGCAGCTGATTGCTATTACTTCTTTAGGTTTCGTTCTCATCTCTAGTTTCCTAGAGAGTTTTGATTACAGAAGCTAATGAATAACTTGGTCACAGAAATGCTCTGTATTCATAAGGCATAACTTGCATGTCAGATATCAATTCATACAGGAATAATGTTGTGCTATGATAAAACACATTTAAATCTGTAGGGAATCTCTGTCTTAGGCATCCTTTTGTTTCTTTTTGATGTTTCCCTGTGCGTATGTGTGTGGAAATGTGTGTGAGACAATTTACTGATTTCAGTCCTGTGTATTAAATCAACTGAAACATTGAGATACTGATTAAGAAGAATTTCATTTTAAAAAAATGCAGTAACTTTCATACGCCAAGCAAAAGTTAAATGAAACTAATTTGCTTTATTTATTTATACAATAAATGTTCTGATATTGTAGAAACTTTAAAATCTTGTTTTAAATGTCAGTATTAAGCGTTAAAGATTCTTAGTATATGCAAACAAGCTATAAAGAAAGAAATTGTAGTGCATGTATTTTCCTTGCACTTTAGATCGGAAAAGCATTCATTAAGGTAGGTGCTCTTTAAACCTGTAGGAGTTTCTAAAAATGTTTGTAGCATCTCAGTTTGAGGAAAATGTGTACAGTTAAATTGAACACAGATTATGGCATGTAGGAATCAGCAGTAGAGGCTGGGTTTAGTTAGTATCTGCATGCACCCTCTTTTTAATTTTTTTTCATATATATTATTTGGTTTCATATATGTCATACATGAATCTGAAGTTTGTTCTTTCATAGAGACTTTTCCCCATTAAAATCTGAAATTTGTATCCTGTTTTCATTTAAGCACTCTGAATTGCTTCTTTCCTGTGGTTTGCATTTCTGAACCATTTATCAGATTGTTATTTTGTTGTGTTACGCTTGACTCCTGAAAATTCTTGTAGCAGTGTCCCAATTTTTAGTTATTCTAATTTTGTTTTGACCTGCTTGCATTCAGAAAGGCTTTTTTGGAGGGTCTTGGGTTTGGTTTGGTTTTGTTTGTTTGGGATGGGTTTTTTTGGGGGCAGGGATGATGCGTTTTTTGGTGCTTTTTTTTTTTTTTAGTTTTCAAACTATTGCCTGAGGCAAATACATCTTTGCTTTAGAATTTGTATATATTCAAAGATAATCAGTATCTACCAAAACATTTGTGTTGCTTTTAAAGCAATATGACTTAGTTACTCCTTTTTGTAATTAAGAGATAAATGCTATGTTTAGTCACAAATATAGAAGCTCAGAAAAGTCCTTGTCTGATGCACGTATTTTTCAGGGATTTTTCCTTACATCTCTGAAGTTAATTTGCCATGTAATTTGTCAAATATGATTGGCAAAATAAATTTGTCTTTGGTAAGGTAGGTGACTGGGGGGGAAAAAACCCACCGTGATCAGGTAACACCCACAAAACCATTCACAGTATTACTTTTCATAGAATCATAGCGTCATCTAGGTTGGAAGGGGCCTTTAAGATCATCTAGTCCAACCATCAACCTAACTCTGATTAAAATAAATAAAATAAAACAAAAACGAAAGAAAACCATACAAAAGAACCCCCCACATTACTGAACTATGTCTCTAAGCTCTTTGTCAACCTCTTTTTAAAATACCTCCAGGAGTGGTGCCTCAACCACTTCCCTGGGCAGCCCATTCCATGTGTCAGGAGGTGAGATACCTAAGCTGTTTTTGCCTCCAGTCAAATGCCAGCGTTATTAGCTTGTATTTAATTTTCTGTATAATGTGACCAATTTGTTAAAGTTCTAATATCATTAGCAATAACAGCATTGTATAGATTAAAAAAAAATAGATGTATATACCAAGTAGAATGTGTAAGTCTAGGATTTAGTTATCAATTTCAGTTGAGTTGTTTCAGAGGTTCACATATTAAAAAAGTGGGTAGCTAACTTATTTGAAAGATATAAATGATGTTCTGTGTAACTCAGTTTTGAAAACTTACACGTCCTTTGTTACCGTATATCTAAATTTCTTATTTCGGTTTGAATTTTTTTAACAGTTGCAAAGCTGTTGTGGATCATTTTGGACAAAGAATAAGTGCTAATTATTTTATTGTGGAAGATAGTTACCTTTCAGAGAGTGTATGCACAAATGTGCGTTACAGGTATGTAGTAAAACAGTAAGCACAGCAAATCTCTTTAAATTATAGTGTATAAAGTATCATGTGAGTTAAGAGATTATTGTCTCCTACTTTATCTTGGCAGTACAGCTTAGTTCTGTGCATAGTTTTTCTCTTCCTCTGTATACTTGAGGACATACTGTACTTTCTGTGTTTAGGTTTTCTTAAATTTTCCTCTAAACTATATTCCCCTTCTCCTTATGAAGAAATCCAATAGCCCTAAGTGCATTTCACATTTGTTAAAATGTGTTTGGAAGGTGAAGGTGCCTGCTACTGCTCTCCCTTTAAATATGTTCAGGATTAGAATAGTACTAAAAGTCATTGTTTTCTCTGGTTTTCATTGTTCTTGCCCAAAATATAGCATATACTGTCTTTGTCTTCAAAATACTGCAGACGAGATAGCAGCAAAACTGCAATAGTAGGTGCAGTATGGAAATAATCGTAGGCAATGGAGAGGATTTGACACTTCACGAACTTCACCCTAGTGTATTTCCCCTTAATCCAAAGTGTCCTATGCTGTTTGGAACATAAAAAGTCCTGTAATATGCTACTATTAATCTTCATCAAATAAAAAATAAGATAATAAGATTTTTTTTAAAAATCTGAAGGATATTCAAGCTGTTTTGTATAACGGCACCGGCTCATTTATTCATCATCTGGTTTGGTCATTGAAAGTACTACATTCATGTTCCAGATGTGGTCCTACTTCAGCAACAGGCAAAATACCTAACTAACGGTCATATTAATAAAGATTATATGTTTAAATAGCCTTCCCACAGTATTCTGTTTAGATTGCTATTGCCAAAATTCTGAATCCAAATTGCTATTTTTTACATTTTTGTGAAATGCCGTAACTGTTTTATTTAATTGTAGGCAGATCTCCAGAGCAGTGCTCATTACAGATCAATCTGTACTAAACACAGATTCAGAGCAGCAGGTATATATCAATTTTGTATCACTTATCTCTTTATTAATTGTATGTATTAATATTTAGCTCTCGGTAGGAATTAATTCATGCTTTTCTTTTTCTGCTTGAATCCAGCTTTTTAGACAGCTCTCTGTACGATTATTCTTTAATTCATTAGTCTGTATAAAACCATTAGGAATGTTTGGGGTTTTTGTCAATGACATGGGTTTCCCTGTTTGGTGGTTGGCACTATATGAACTAACAGTTTCTAATCTGCTGTATTTAGGGTAGTTGATTTTGCTTGCTTTTAATAAACTGTTTTCCTTAATATTCTGTTAATTGTTAATTATTTATATCATCAAACTTTGTTCAAAGCTCTTTTGGTTTTTTTAACACTCACTTTTACCATTCAAAGTTCTTATTACACACTTTCAGATCCTTCTTTTAATGTTTCTGTTTCGTCAGTCTTTGCAAACCTCAATTTTAAAGGATATTCATCTGTTGTTTCTTCTGTTTGCATCCTGTATTCTTACAGGTTAAACAGGACCTACAAAATAAGAACATATGAGACAGAGAAGTCTGTTCTTCCTAAGTCTTGCTACTGGCATCCTGCATAATATTACTGCACTCTTTCTCACCAAACAGTGCTCTGCCCAGTGTTCAAAAAACATTTTGCAGTCTCTTGCCAGCAGAGTTTCTAAACTTTCATCCTTTTGGAAAGGATGGTGGTGTGAGGTTTCTTTCTGGTCTGCTGTTGCAGACATTCCTAGCAAATGTGGCCTTCCTGACTTTGGTAGAAATTCTTGACTGCAGAATTGATTCCGCAAATTGTTACTGATAAACCAAAACTGTATAAACATCTGCAGATATTTTTCACCTTTACTCAGAATTTTGTTGGTTACCTCATCCTCTGTGTTACTGCTTTAACGTATGTTGCTCTTTTGACTTGATAGGTTTCCATTTTGATGATGCCTCCAGTGGATGTAGGAAAACCAGCAGTTTGTGTAATTGAGTTGTGTTCCTCAACCATGACATGCATGAAGGACACTTGTAAGTACAGGGTATATGTAATCTTAACTATATCTTTCCCATTGACTCTATCAACTCTGAAACAAAAATTAAAATATGTGTATATCAGCGCTCTGCTGCACAATGACCAGGTTATTACCTGAGAAAATAGTGTGTACTGGGTATTGTTACCAGCAGAGGAGTGAAATAGTCCGTTGCCTTCATGCTGTATCAGTTATGTGTCGTTTCATACGGCTTCATATGAAGAAATTATACCACAAGATTCTTACTGCATTCGAGTTCTTGTAAATTTACACATGATAATTATTTATTTAAAATCTTACTGTGATTTTCATGGTAATACAGTCTATTGTTCTTTATTTCCAAACAGGTCAAATGTTCCTTTAAAATCTTATGTGGCTAATAAGCTTCGTAGTTGCAGCTTTATTAGTACATGGACAATATTTAGTTGCTGTACTGTAATTACAAAATAGCACCACAATGAGGTTTTTGTTCTGGCTGCTCTAATATTATTTTTTTACATTAAAAAAATAAAAGAGTATTATAATTCTGCATTTTCTTTATTCTGTGAGATTAAGACAACTGAAAGTTTAGTGGAATGGCAGACAAGGTTAGTGGAGAGCTCTAGTAGACTGTTTTTCTCCACTGTAATTAGCTAAGATTGTGTAGTCCTCAAGTCAAAATATTAAGATTTTTTTTTTAAATTTAAAAATGTTTTCTTTGTAAAATATTCTAGCAAGAATATTTCTCTTACTGCTATAAGTAAAGTGCAAAAACCCACCCAAAGTATTCTCTTCTGAATTATTCGTTTCTTAAAAAAATGTAAGCAAAAAGCTGTGGGGTCTTAGTTAATATAGATGCATGTATAGTGTGTTTTTTTCCTTTCAGACTACCTTTAGACCTTAAGAGAATCTTTATGCTATATGATTATTCTGTGGCCCCGTGAAAAATGCTACAAATTTTTGTTTTTATAAGGATAGATTTTCAATACAAGCATCAAGTTATATTTCAAGATTATTTCTAGCAGAATATTTTGAGGTATCTGTTCTTGTCTATTTCTACTTTTTTTTTCTTCATCAGCATATACTGAACAATTGATAGAGTACAGTTAATACAATAATAAATTTTTCCTTCAGTAGGTTTAAAAAAAATTCTGAAGCACATAAATCTGACTGTTAGCTTGTCATTAGCTTGCTTTTTGAAAAGGAGTACTTCAACTGAACTATCACATTGAAGTACCTGAAGTGCACTGTATTTGGGGGCTATCTATTTTCTGAAAGTTTTGGGGGAGGTGGGCTTATGTCCCATTGTGATATTTGGAGGAAAGGAGTGCATTGTGGTCTATTTGAAGGAAAGTTGTAAAAGTTCTTTTAAGAACTTTGTTGTCCACTGCATTAGATTCTTTAATTCTAGAAATATCTGAGATCACTTTTCTGGAAAGGACATCCTGGTATTTCCAGTAACAGTTTTCTGTGTGCAGAGCTTTATGACTGTTGTTGGTATTTTATGTGAACAGATGAGCAATAGAATGTTCTTACTGGGTATGTATTTTTCTTTCCAAATTCTTTTAAAAATATTACCAGTTTGGGACGCTCTATGGAAGACAAATAGAACTAGAGGTTACCTGACGTGATGCTTTTAGACAAAAAATAAGTAACTGTAATAATAACCAATTTATCTTACTGTTACCTCAGCTTGTACTCAGGTCTTTGCATGTGAAAGAAGAGTGAACTAAATGTTTATGTAATTGAAAGTTATATTTCCTACTTAAACAATTTAAAAAATGGAAAATTTGTAATTAACAACCTAGTGCTATAAAACATATTGCTAATATTTATCCTTTTAATAGCTGATTTACTTTATTTAAGGGTTCACAAAATAAATATAGCAGGAAAGTAAAACTAAAGAAGGATTGATGTTCAAGTAGATATAAATCATTAGTTCATGAAACTTGATGAAAAATTAAGGTTTCTGTTATTTACATCTCTCTATAAATTCTTTTATTTTCAGAAGACAAAGTACTACATTCCGTAATGAAATTTGTCTGCATGCATTGAAATAATATAGCTGTATTTTAGGTATAGCTAAATTCTATTTATGGGACATATTTCATAATTTTTTTAAACTTTTACATCATTATCTGTAAATGGGTTTTAACCTGACTGATTTCTCCTTCAAACAATTATTTAAGATAAGTATACAAATACATCTACTCTTTGATCACACTGCATAAATGACAGGCACATAATCTGTATTGCCAGTTGAGTGGAACCAAACTCCTTCACTTGCCCTAAAAATTGAGACCGTAATGATGAAATCATGAACTAAACTCATCGTTCTTCTTGCTAGAAGAATTACTTGAAGACAAATGTTGGCAACCACTGTAACTAATGCAGTTATACCTGAGTAAATCAAATATAATCAAAATATATACTGATGACTGTGACTTATAGCCATAACCTTAAAGATAATAAAAAAGATTCTATAGAAAGTAAATGATGTGAACTTTAGTGATTTATAGTTGGGTTTTTTTGAGGAAAGAAGAGATTGTATTACAGTGTTAAGGGTTGTAAACATTTAGATAAGGTTACAGGGAGACTTTCATTATCACCACCTGTTTTCAATTACTTTTTTAGTACATATTGCTTTTAGACAGAAGATTTGGGTTTGGTTAAATAAAAAATGAATGTTTGAATATATTCTGTATATGTGCAATCTGAAAGAAGAAGAGCGTGAAAGGTTAATTTTCTGATCCTCCTGGAGTCAGTTTCAAACTTTGGAATAACTGAGGCCAGAAAATCATTTAAAATATGTATGATGTACTTGTAAATAATGACACAAATATAGCCAGACTTCGGACTGAAAAAAGCATGTCATATGGATTTAAAATAATGCTGTAGCTACACATTGCTATTAAATTGATCAAAAATGTGCGGTAAAGAAGAAAAAATGAATGAGCTCAAACTTTGTACAAAGAAATGTTAATCTTCTTCATGATTTTTCTCTGCTGATAAATTTCCAGACAACCGTTCACTAGCAAATGAGTGGTGATTTTATAAGAAGCTTTAAGATGAGGCTTTTATATATCTGGATGAATGGATGTAAAATCAGGTGGGATAAAGCAGCAGAGTAGTTGGCTCTGTATCTGAATAGAGGCCAATGGAACAGAAAAGAGGTGAAGAGCTGCATCAACTGATTTGTCTCTTCTAAGGAGTCAGCAACTTCACTAGTTTGCAAAACAGAAGAAATAAAGGAATAGTGTGTTCCATGAGGAATCTGTTTAGCAGCTTTATTTTATGAAAAATATTTAAATATCAAATCTACATTATTCAAGAAAAAATTGGGAATTTTCACAAATACAGAATTGGATTTAGTGTCATTGATTTGCCCATGCTGTAAGGTAAATTCTGATTAATTACGCAGTTCCACAAATGTGTTCTTGTGGTACAAAAACTCTTTATGTCATCTTTTTTCCAATATGGGCTTGCTGTGCTCTGTGATTTGTTTCTGATGTGTACAGAGCACCTCTTGAAATCAGTTTTGCAAAGTGTGGTAAATCCTGTCTGGCCCACCTGACCTAATTTTACCCTTTTGCAAACAGAACTGTTGTTTCTCTCATGCTATAAGAAGGTGGATGGATGAAATGTTCTAGAGCTTTTTTGTTACGTTGTACCAAGGGATTGCATGTGTCATAATTTACATCACAGAACGTTCTCTGATATTCAGCAGTGCTTCTCTTTAAATTCTCTCTAGTTTGTCGAAACATGACAGTGTTCTCACTGTTCTTTATTCTCCTTATGGCTAGAGAGAAATAGTTAACTGCCAGCCCAGTTGAACTGTAACTTAAAACACATCTATTCACTTCATCTCCTGTTTACTGTTTAGTACACTAAAAAAGACGGAAGTCTTGCTCAAACTTTTTACTTCAGTGGAGAAGGACAACTTCCCACTTACTGCTGTACAGCCAGGCTTAACTGCCAGTAGCCAAATTTCCAAATTCCTCTTCAGTCCCAATTTAGCTCTTAAAGGAGAGCTTTGATGATATTTGTGGGTTTAGTAAGTTTTTGAACTACTGGACTGTCAGCGCTGATAAGAGTGTTCTTGGGGTTTCTAGAGGTCATAAATGGCAAATACAATGTGTTATCCTGGTTCTTGCTGTTACTTTTCCTGGTATTAATAGACACCTTTTCATAGAATGATACTCTTTGTCCGCTCTGCTGGTGTTAAATTATACTTTTGTCATACTAACATATATGGAAGAGAGAGGTAGTTGAGATATATTAAGAAAACTTCTATATGGTGTATATACACTGAATTTCCATAATACAGTATTTCTCTGGGTTGAAGGAAGTGAGTAATATAAAGAACAGTGATTTATAAAAGCCTGCTGTGCCCTTTAAAAAATTGTAAATGATATTTATGTATCTGTGTACTAGTGATTGTAATTAGTTTGTATTCTCTTTTAACAGATTTAGTCCATTTAACCTGTCCATCAACTAAAACTGCTAGGGAAGATTTAGAGCCTGTTGTACAGAAGTTATTCAATCTAAATACAGAAAAAGGTAAAAATAACTAAATGGAGTATTAAGAAGTATTAAATTAAGTATATATTTTGCAAAAATGTGATTTATCCTTGTAACAAACGTATCTGTTACTGAACATCTGAATCTGTTATCAGAGTCAACATATGGTGAGCTGCTACTTAGATATCAGTATTTCAAAGTAAAGGAATTTATTCTGAGAGTGAGATTGATTAGACAGATGTCAGGTTTTTTCTGTTTCATGATCTAATGTTCCAGGTCTTCTTCAGCTGTAGTTTAGTTTCAGTATGGCACAGGATCATGGCTAGAAGTGTCCAGGACCTTTTTGATTTTTCACGCATTCTTTTTCATGGAAACATATTTGCTCCTCAGCATGTCTTTCAAAGGTGCAGTAAGGAAATTAAGTGTTTGTGAATATTTTATTTTTTTTTTAAACTCTGTCCTGTTTTTAGTGAACTCTATCACTTGGGTATCTCTAACAAAAGATCTCAAAACCCCAAAAGTTAATAATCTGCTCTTCTCCTCCAGGTGACAGATGACCTCAGTGCTATAACAGTCTTAGTGTTCTTTTGCTTTCTTTTACTGTAACAGCGTTGTGCATCCTTTGTTATCTTCTTCGAGCGCTTCCTTGTTTGCTGTTCTTTCTTTAAATTCTCTGGTTTCTGCTTGAAGCAGTGGAAGCCTAAAGTTGTTAACACTGCAGTGTTATCAGGAAGATAGATTTCCAGTCATTTCCAATAACAAACTGTTTTGCCCTAAATTAAGGACACCTTAACCGCTACTTTGATGAACTTTGACCTCAAGGTGGACAATTTCACAGTTCCAGAAGAAAGTAGCTGTTGACAAAGAAGTTTTTACCTAGAAAGAAATTGTCCCTGAGATACTTTGAGGAAGTTCCACAGAAACTTAGAAATTTAATCCTGAGATCTTTAGTCATATTTTTGGTAGATGCTCATAGAATAGTTAGCACATAGAAGATGTTGCTGTGTTCTAACCCTGGCAAAGCATATTTAAATATAGCATGCTCCTACTTAAATAGATTGTAGTTCTTCTATCAGGAAACAATTCTTAACTGTCAGTGGAGGTGTTTATGTTCATATATATATATGCAAGTTAGATGTGGATGTATTTTATAATATTTATAATTGGTTTGCTTATAATATTTGCTGTTATGCTTCATTCTTAACCTTGTGAATTTTCTCCTGCTTAAAAAAAAAAGGCAAAAAAAAAAAAAAGGCTTTTCTGTGGCCACTCTTTCCTTTTCCTCTCAGGGTAACCAAGAGCAGTGTTTCATGAAGGACTGAGTTCAGCTTTTCACTAGTTTGTTTTTCTGTGCTCTTTTCAATTTTTACATTTTTTTTTCCTCTTCTTTTTAATGAAAAAAGCAAATAACTTACTGTTTTTATTAGACAACAAAGTGTTCTTAATAGGAAGTGAAATATTAAATAATATGCATATTATTATTTTTTTTGCTTACAGGGAAGGCAATTATTTTGATATCCCAAAGATGTAAATTTTTTACTAGGTTTGTAGTATAAGAACCTTTACAAAACAAACATATACAATACAACTAAGGTTTGTAAATAGAAAACTTGATTAAATTGGAGAGCTGCAAACACTTCTCGTGTTGATATTTGTTAATTTTAAGCCTGCTAATTTCTAATTTTTAATATTAAACATATATCTTAAATATTCAAGACAGTGCCATGTGTTTCAAAGGCTCAATTGATGAAGAAAAGATTAGCTTGCAGTTTAGTGTCTTCTAATCATTTCGGGGCGGGGGGGAGTTAGTATTAATCTTAATGTTTAAAGTGATACAGTTTTGAAATGATAGATTGTTTAGAACCTGACTGAAATTCTTCTGTAGAAACTCTGTGATCATAGGGGTCCTCAGGTGCACTGAGGCACTGAAAAGCTAGTTTTCACTGACACATAGGCCTTTTTATCATCAGGATGAGGTAGTGGTCGTATTTTAATTAAAATGTCAGAACAAATACTGTTGGAGTTATTGAAAATGAATCACCAGATAAAGTGAGCACTGGGCCATGGCAGGTCAAAGAGGCAAAGTCACCTGGAGAAGAGGACTCCATTCATTTTCCTGCCTAAATGAGGAAGAAGTAACTTTTATGAGCAATGTGAACTTTTAAATATATTAAAGAGCATCTTGAGCTGTATTAAGGCTCAGACTTTCACAGGCTGATGAATTTAATTTATATTTCAAACTGTTCAGTATGGTTAGCACCTATTTTTTTTTAAAGTATTTGACAGTTATAAAAAGATACTGATGGAATAGTGTAGATTTATCTCTTTTTTTTTTTTTTTTCTAGTTCAACTGCTTTAAAATACTGTTTTGAATGCCATTGTTATCTAGAAGTTTCTTCCTTGGAAGGAAGTAAATCTCACAAGGTCTTTTACAAGCTTCATTTATTATAGAGGAGGTAAAATACCAGAAAGGGGATAGCAAATATGCCAAACAAATAGTATCTATTAAGCTAAGAATCTATGTTGTGTATTCCTCCATTGCATTCTGCACTGTTAAAAAGTGACCTTCATATTCCCAGAGGTTTTCTCCCTGTGCCAGGAGGAGGTGATATGAATGTGTAAAGTAACTGCAAGAAAGTATAGATGATGAACAAGCAAGACATAGTTTATGATCATTTTGTATTTGTAATGAGAATTGTAGCACAGTTCAAGTCCTCAGTAAGCATAGGTAAATATAAATTAATATTTTATTTTCATTTAGCAGTATTTTCACAATTTAGAGATTCTACATACTGCTTATCACACATCTCAAGTAGAGAGTTTTGATAATTCTTTATTGGCAGTTAATTTGGGGGGTGGGTGGGTTATTCTGTGTGACTTTTTCTTGAATTTTTTTTTTTTATTTAATCCATGAGCATGAGTTAGTCTCCTTAGATTGGCTTGAAGACACTCAACCTTAAAGCACGCAAAGGTCCATTATGAGAAGAGTTCCCATACAGAAATAAGCTATTAAATGAGTGGAAAAAAAAGTCTACATCAAAAATATCTTTGCATGTGGAATACAATAACTTCAAGCTGGCACAGCCTGTGAAGGTCTTGTTCAGACTGTCATATGCTCATGGAGTTGATTATCTAGAGTAGACTAGATAACATGAAGTATCAAGGCCTTAAATTTAGACCAAGTTTCTTGGTTGTATGCTTTTAGGTGATAAGTGGTTCTTACATGGCATAATGTGTACAGAATAATTAGGGTTTCCATACATATGATTGTAAAGGAAAAGTACAATGAAAGAGTACCTCAGAAAAGAAAAAGTTAAATGAATTGGCTTTTTAAAGAAAAAAAAAACACTTTATTACAGTAATTCCATGTCAATAAGTTGACTTTTATTATGCTAGGTTAAAAATTTCCCTTATTACGTGTGAACATTCATTACTGGAAACACTTTTTTTTGTCTTTTCAGAGACTGAAAATGAAGAACTGGAAAAACCTAGAGTCCTCTGGGCAGTCTACTTCAACATGAGAGATTCTTCAGGAATTGACAGAAATTCATATGTTGGCTTACCCCCAAATGTTTATGTCTGTTCTGGACCAGACCCTGCTCTGGGAAATGACTGTGCTGTCAAACAGGTTGGGCAGATCAGTTTTTTCAGTTGTAGAACTTGAATTTTAAAAACCTGAGGAAGTCCAATACAGTCTACTTTTGTTCTGGATTATTCTGCTTTGTGCTATATAGTTAGTACTAATGCAGATGTAAAGCTTCACAGCCAGACAGAAAAAAATCTTACTTAATGAGCAAAGTAAATGTCAGTGGGATAGAGGACTGAGGAAACTTGAGAATAGGTCAGTCAATACAGTAACATTAGGAATTCATATAGTTCATCTGAATAGGTAAGGGGAACTTAGAAGGGTACCTGAAGATGATTTTGGTGGAATGGTTACTCACTCTTATACTGCGGAAAGGAAGAACTGTCAAATAATTCAGAAATATAGACGGTAACTCCCCAAAATATGTAGAATTTCACCTGTAAGGTTAAAGAGGAGGTACAGTAGTAGAGAAGCAGTACAAATCAAAGGTCAGAAAAGCCTAACTACAGCTCAAGTTGAAAGGATCATCAAAGTAGTTTAATACCTGCAGGACAGTCACAAACCTAAAACCTGGTGGGGGAAAAAAGCCCAGTACATTACTGATCTGGTACATTAAGCTATCTGTCTCAGTTTACCATCTCTTTGCCTTAGTATCACTGTACTAAAAACTTACGGAGTAATTGTGTCTCTGAAGGAATTGAGGGGAATGTCATTCTGTTTGTGACCTTGAGATAGTATTTGGCACAAAATCACACTCAGTTCTGATTTTTAGTTCTCAGTATTTGAGTGTCTATATATCTACTTCCTGCTAACTAGAATCTTGAACTGAGAGCTCCTTGCATTTTGCCCAGTAGTAGGCATGCCATGCTAGTACTCAATTTAAGACAAACTACTAGTGCTTTGAAATTGGAGGTGAAGAGAGAAAGCTCCATAAACAAAACCAGATGGAGAGGTTGTGAAATAGCCACCTTCTGCGTGGCAATAGGCAGAATAAGCAGGGACATCAGATTTTCAAGCGTAGGTATGGAAATGTACAAAGAACTTCATATGAGGCTCTCATTATGCCTCCCCCACTATGAGTGAATGGAAGGCAACAAGATCTTTACTTGTTCAACGAAAGACAGCTACAGGAATGCTTCTTGGCTCTTCCATTCAGAGATCCACCTTGCCTAAGGAAGGTGTAAGTTCCTAGGCAAATCTACCACAGCAGTTGCTGTGGTGTCAGGGTGCTTTCAGGGCTTCACATGAGAACACTTTTATGTCTTTGTAGGATTATCTGGCAGTAGGCATTTTTAAAGCTGTTTTTTAGCAGCTGTGTTCAGAGAATGTGCAGGCCGTTTTCTAAGCAGTTGCAGGATATTTTTATGGCTAAGTCATAAACCTCTTAAAAAGAAGATTTTAAAGTGGAAAGGCTGACATACCCTGAACTGTAGGGTCAGAACAGTATAATTAAGGGCTAATAGTACCCTTCATTTTGCTTTACAAGGCAATAATTTGCCTCCCAAAAGGATAAAGAATTATAAAGACAAAAAATAATGCAAGACAATTATTATGGTAGCAGTTTTAAATAGTAAATGAGCTCTTTTGTAGATGAGATTTTTTTAACAGTTATTTAAAACAGGGCAAGTTAAAAGCTCTTTAAATACACTTAAAAGCCAGACTATTTCTAATTCTGATAGCCACCTTTTCTAGCAGTCAGCTTTGACCTTAGGAGCTCTTTTTCAAACCGATGACTATATCCTACCAATATCTGAAGGAAGCCTGCAGGACAGCAGGCTGTCAGGAAGTGTAGTGACAGGACAAGGGGTAACAATGTTAAATTGAAAGAGGGGAGATTTAGATTAGATACCAGAAAGAAATTCTTTACTGTGAGGGTGGTGAGGCAGTGGAACAGGGAAGTTGGGGATGCCCCATCCATGGAGGTGTTCAAGGCCAGGCTGGTTGGGGCTTTGAGCAACCTGCTCTAGGGGGAGGTGTCCCTGCCCGTGGCAGGGGGGTTGGAACTCGATGATCTTCAAGGTCCTTTCCAACTCTAACCATTCTATGATTCTATGACTAGTGATGTCAAGCTGTGCTTAAATATTCTAGGTGCTGTAGTTAGCCTGTGTGTTAAATCTGTTGACCATTAGTGAGATAGATGTTAAGCAAGTAGAGGAGAAGCAATCAAGAGCCCAAAACACTGCCTTTCAGAAAAAGTAGATAGAAGATAAATTTTCTTGAACCTATTTTAAATTTTGAAACAAATGGTCACTAGTTAGAGTGAAGAATATTTTAGTGTAAACAAGTTTATAATTAAAAGCTATTAATAGGGAAAAAAGTGAGGAACTTATATGAGAACAAAGTGAAGAATAGCCTTAAGATGAAGAACTCGCAGATAGAATACACCCTTCCCATCCTCATGCAGCAGGTGTCTTCTAGACAAAGAGGAGAAGGCAAATACATGTAAGTTGGTGTGCCTTCTGCCCCCAAGTCACTTTTATCTTCTAGCAATGGGATGCAAATCTCCAAACATGAAATATTTACTCATGAATCTGAGTGCTTTAAAAAATAAGCATAAAACCACATTGTGTATAAGTCTTGGAGATAGCTTGGAGAATTGAATCTAATTTCTCTAATCAGTGTTTAATGTTTTAATGATACTTCCCATGATCTATGTTTTCATTACCATTAGTATTACTATATGTCATGCTGTTTGATTGTATTGATGATACATTATTTAGAAGGCGACACCACAGATTTTACAGACAGTTATCCATCTATAGCTCAGTATACAACTTATTTTTGTTTTATTTTCTAGTTTATTTATATTCCTAATATATTACTGAATTAATTTTGATGTCTGCATTTACTTGCCCTAAGGATAGGCTAAGTAAAATGTAAAGAGCCATTTATGATTCCTTCAAATTCTGTATGTATGGATCCAGTAAAGCATCTGGCTTCCGGTTTTGTATTTTTTCACTGCTACAACCTGATGTGAATTTTTGTCTTCTAAAGTAGCATGTTCCCTGAAGTATTTCAGATTTCTGAGGAATCTTCATATGCATAAGAGGAAGCACTAAAATTGTCAGGCCAATATTTGCCCTTTAACTTTTTTACCTTTTTTTCTCTATCTGGAAGGATTTCAGAGTTATTCAAGTGTGTCATATTTCAAACTACTTTTAGTTTGGTAGTGTTCTTCATAAAAGTTGCTATGAAAGCCCATGCAGCTTGCCTACATGCCATCAAGGTGGGTAGTTGGGATGCAGTAAAACAGTAACAAAACATGATTTTATTCAACTTCAAGCAGAATAACAGTTATTAAATTAAAGTATCTATGCAAGTGCTTTACTTGCTTATGTCTTAATGCTTAATTCAAATGTACACACTTGAAAGCTGGTACACTTAACTACTAAATATTGAAGGAAGTATTTACTAACTGAATTAGTTACAGTAAGTATCAAAGTGTTATAATAAAGGAGCTCTTAAATTATTACTGGTTATTCTGCATGACTTCAGCTGGATAAGGTTAACTTAAAAAATTGGTAGACCTGAAAGCACTCTATACCATTAAATTGTTCAATTATAATCAATGTCATGATGTCCTACATAACATACTGAGACTTTCTTTCCATGTTCAACCGCATAATTATTTGACCATTTTTGGAGTAGATAGTCACTAACTAATTGGAGACTGAATAATTGTTGAGAACTGCATAGGAAGTGTTTGATCTAGTTCATCATATATTTAGTGCAAAATACAACACTTCAATAGTCTTTTAAATATAATAATAGTTGAAATATATTGCTGGAGTTTCAAGGACAAGTGCAGACTTGAAATAAAAAGTCTGTTACCTTCAAAAACTTTGTTTTGTAAACTTTTTGTACAATGTTTGTACATCCTTGCCCTCCTGAGTTTTTTTAAGTTATAAAACCATGTTTTTGAAGTAGAGAACAGATTTTTTTATACATATGTGTATTTATATACTAATATAAGTAGTTTAAAACAGGTTTAAATGGGTACGGAAGAGTGAAATTTAGGAAGCAGAATGAAAAATTAAATTGAACTAAGAGTAGACAGGGTCATTTAAGCAGTTAATAATGGAGTCCTGCATCCACGTGCTGGTGATACAAATCCACTGCTGGTGGGCAGTGAAGTTTATCACAGAAAGCTGTTTGGTACATGCTCAATGATTTATTAATCTGAAAACAATTCCCTCTTGTCCAGGAATCCACATCATGTAATCAGCCTTTGCAGTTGGCATTAACTGACCCTACTGTCAGCTTTTTCAGTGCAGTGTCTGGTAGCAGTATGAATATAAAGATTAAATGCATTCTTGCCTGTGTGGGAGTTCTCATCACAGGTCGTCTTTAGGGCATAGTTTACTAAATAGACAAAATCGAGAGGCAATATTCCTGTGCCTTTTTAGAAACCTGGAGCTCACCGGAACTGTGATCTGCAGCAGTTGTCTCCATTTGCCTTAGAAGCTTAAGGACTTGGAAAAGCAAACCTTTATGGAAATGTGAAGTGCATGTTGATTCAGTAAATAAATTGCTGAGTGTCTCAACTTTTTTTTTCAAGATAAGCTCATAGATAGGTTATTTGCACAAGAACATGTAGAACTATTTAAGACTAATTAACAAAGCTCCTTGCATTCATGTGTTTTTTAAAGGATTTATGGCCTCCATTTTTATAAAATATATGGTTCTCAAGAATTCTAAGATCTTATGATTTTGCTTCTTTTTCTCCCAGATTTCGTAGTTGCATTCTGTATATATAACAACTACTCTGATGTTGTCAAGAACATGTTTCTTTTTAACATCTTTCATTTGAAAGTACAAAACTTGACTTTTTGTGTGTACTTATTTTCTAAACCTCGATGGCATGAAGAGTAAGTGGTATTGTAAATTAAATCCTTGAGCTGTATTTTAAGAGTTAACGGTCTTTTTATGTAAATAAAAGTTGCTTATACAGTGCTTTTCAGAAAGACACAATTTGTGCACATAGCTGTATGCACATACATACATATGCTCATGCAATACATTGAAATGGTAGAAAAAAATTTTAATAATAAATGTATCATATGCAAATATCCATGTATTTTTCATACTAATATTCCATTGGATGTGCATAGTTCTCAGTTGAACTATCTGTGAGCTGTTCAGAAAAAGAGAACTGGAAATCTTTTTGTAGCTTTTAAATTTAAGAAGGGATCCTGTATAGATATGATGTTGATCGTACACATTAACAATTTCCTGGCTTTGATTGTGATGTGAAATGGATTCTTCTCCCTGAAAAGAGGCAAGATCTTTCCCATGATTTGCATATAACTGCAGCTAAGGGTATTTTTATAGTGGGAAAGATTATTTTGCTTACAATAAATCAGCTCTGTTCTTAGTACAATGTAGAATAACCAGCATTTTTTAAAAAGCCCTATGCTCTGACTTTCCTAGTAGAACAATGTAAAAGGATAGAGTGCTTTTTCTTTTTTGAGGACTGCAAGAAGGTGTGAATTTCCCATGTGCTTACACACTGTCACATTATTAAATCACTATTTATTTGAAAGAACAGAGGTTAATGTTAAATTTCTGTAAGATACTGCTCCAAGGTATTTAATTTCAAAGTAAAGTTTATTTTATGTTTTTTTTCTGAATAGGCTGAGACTATTTTCCAAGAAATGTTTCCTACAGAGGAATTTTGCCCACCACCACCAAATCCAGAAGATATTATCTATGATGAAGATGAGATTGCGCCAGAAGAGACTGGATTCAGTAATTCACCAGAGACAAAACCTGAATCCTCAAGTGAGGAAAGCAGTAGCGGAGGGACTACTGCTGTTAAGAAAGAAGATAATGAAAAATGAATAACACTGTTCTCTTAGCAGAAGAGGAAGTTGGCCCAAACTAAAATGTAAGGCAGGAAGGGTAAGAAAAAGAAGTTAAAAAAACTCATAGCCATATTGCAATTGCATTGCTTTCTTTAGCTTGAATAATCTTTCTTTGTCAAATAGTTTCATTGACATAGGCCCATGAGATGCAAGGGTGTTTGTAGCTGAACAAAAGATACAGGAAAAAAGCATTGATTTAAAAATGCTTAAATATGATTCATGATTTGTTGAGAGGGTTTGATTTTCTTTTACAGCTTGGAAGGAATCCTCCATCTTTTAAACAGGTAACAAGTGGAAGCTAATCAAAAGAAAAAATCATAGAATTGTCGAGGTTGGTAGGGACCTTTAAGATCATGTAGTCCAACCATCAGCCTAACTGATTAAAAAAAATATCATTAAACCATGTCGCTAACCACTATGTCAACCCGTCTTTTGAATACCTCCAGGGATGGTTCCTGAACCGCTTCCCTGGGCTGCCCATTCCAATGCTTAATAACCCTTTCAGTGTAAAATTTTTTCCTAATAGCCAATCTGAACCTCCCCTGGCACAACTTAAGGCCGTTTCCTCTTGTCCTGTCACCTGTGATTTGGGAGAAGAGACCAACCCCCGCGTCTCTGCAACCTCCTTTCAGGTAGTTGTAGAGGGCAATGAGGTCTCCCCTCAGCCTCCTCCAGACTTGGAGAAGTTCCCTCAGCCTCCCTTCATAGGACTTGTTCTCTAGACCCCTCACCAGCTTGGTGGCTCTCCTCTGGACACACTCCAGCACTTCAGTGTCCTCCCTGTACTGAGGGGCCCAGAACTGAACACACTACTTGAGGTGAGGCCTCACCAGTGCCCAGTACAGGGGCATGATGACTTCCCTACTCCTGCTGGCCACGCTATTCCTGATACAGGCCAGGATGCCATTGGCCTTCTTGGCCACCTGGGCACACTGCTGGCTCATGTTAAGCCGGCTGACCAACGTCCCCAGGTCCCTTTCTGCTGGGCAGCTTTCCAGCCACTCTTCCCCAAGCCTGTAGCGTTGCCTGGGGTTGTTGTGACCGAAATGCAGGACCTGGCACTTGGCCTTCTTGAACCTTATGCCATTGGCCTTAGCCCATTGATCCAATCTGTCCAGGTCCCTCTGTAGAGCCTTCCTACCCTCAAGCAGATCAAGATTCTCACCTAGTTTGGTGTTATCTGCAAACTTACTGAGGGTGCACTCAATCTCCTCATCCAGATCATCAATAAAGATATTAAACAAGACTGGCCCCAAAACTGAGCCCTGAGGGACACCACTGGTGACCGGCCACCAACCAAATTTCACCCCATTAATCACAACTCATATGTGAGTGACAAACATCATTAGTTAAGGTTTTTTGAAGTGGGGAGAAGGTTCAATTGATAATTCCAAAGGTTTGTATTGATCCCAGTTAATAGGCTTAAAATTAGTGTGATAGCTGTAAATTATGCATTTTGTAATGATAAATCATAAAGCATTTATACAGTGAAATTTATTGAAGTATTTATAAGCCTGATTTGTATGAAAAATTAAAAAATGAGAAGGCTCTTGTAAATGACTGTGATAAACTTGCACTTCTGAACAGTGCTTGAAATTAAGATATTCAGATGATGAGAAATATTTAGTATTTACTTAAAATATGCACCAAATAGATCAGTAGTATATCTAAATATAGAGATCAGTGAATTTTGATGAATCAGGGTTTAAACTTCTACATGAACTTAGATATAGTTCTAGCAGTGCTTAAATGGTGTACATAAAAAAAAATTGCCATTATATAATGAATATTCAGCACTGCCTGAACTTGACACATTCAGGCTTTTGTACAGTTTCTCCGTGCATGTGCCTGCCTTTAAAATGGCTTCATGCCATAAAGGTTAATTTATTTATTTTTTTACAGCATAATTGATACGGTTAGCTTCACTTTCTCTTGTATTATAATATATTGTCCAATTTGCATTTCGAAACCTGTTTTTTTGGTGTTTACATTCTTTGTTTATTGGATAGGTACCATTGTGTGCATAATCCCAAAGTCCTCAGAAGAATATGTCGCTGAAATGTTTTCAATGTTAAACAACAGTTATCTTTGGATGCTTGTGATGATTGAGCAGTTATTTATATATAGTAATAAGCAACTGCCTCTTCATTTAGCTGTAAATTTTATGTGTATTGGAAAGCATGAGTACATGGTAATTGTATTTAACATCTACTAATTTGTAAAAGAACTAAGTGGAGGACCTAGTCCCTGTTTGTCTTCTAGTAATAGGTATCATAGTTGAGTTTTTCATCTTCCATGTTTACAAGGAAATCGTTTGATGAAAATTAAAGGTTTGCTTGCAAGTGCATTTTTCTGTGTTTTCTTTCAATTATGCAAGAGAAGCAGTACATTTGTTAGCTGAGATTTCCTGGTTATTGTTGTCTACTTTCATCATGTTGACATCTGTAATAAGATTGAAGCTTACATGTATGACAGTATGTTTATATGAGTTAGCAAGTTTATATAAAGTAACATCTTTGTGCTTCGTGTCCATGGGAAGCAAAGTTTGGAAATTGATTTGGTTCGTGTCCATGGGAAGCAAAGTTTGGAAATACTGCAAATTTGATTTTAGATAAGATAGAATAATCTACAAGTTGTAAGCTATGACTTTACACTACATTGATTACCTAAAAACTGTTCTCATGTCTCATTTGTATGGTGAATGGAAACATAAAATGTTTTTCCTATGGTACTTGGGTACCCAATAGCTCACTTGCAAAAGCTGTAGATAAGACTGTTGATCTTTGTATTTTACAGAAATCATGCGCTGAACTGCATTTTGTTCTTGCTTTAAATGATTTAAGTGTTCAAAGCGAGGGTTAGGCTTATTTGAAGTAGTTTTTAAGGCTTGTCATACAGGATGTATTCAAAAGATAACATGACTTTTTAAAAACTGGCAATTTATCTGTAGGATTATTAATAAATCAAGTTAAAGAAAGATAAGGTTAATTGAATTTTTAAACAAGTAGCTGTATTATCCTTCAAGCACCTTGGAGCTCATACAATATTCACACCTTTTTTTTTCTAAGGAGTGCTTTGATATGTTTGAATTCCTTTTTTAATGAGTACTTTCTTTTTAACTTGGTTAATTGGATTAACCCTTAATATTCAAACAGTCAATTTTATGTCATTTTCCCTTCTGCTGTTGTATTGCCTTATCTGTATGACTGCAATTAGTTACTGTTCCTTTGCAAGTATTTTCAGCCATGAAGCTGCTACGTCTGCTTTTTCTGGTGATGATGATGCTTAGGGCCATTTGACAGGTAATCATTAGAACTTAGATCCTTGCAGACTACGGGGTCTTTTCTCCTATCATTGCAGGGGGATTTATGTAGGTAACTCCTATTAATGTTAATGGGACTTGCATGTGTAAATCCTCCTTGCATCAATGGGAAAATTGACCCCTGAAAAAAAAAACACTTCATGTTAGACTTGCTGATTCAGAAACGTCCAGGCACTGTCAGCTCCAGTGTGGAAATGTGATGGAGCACATGCTTTGTGCGATTACACTGAAATGCTCTGAAGGGGACTTGGGGAACTTACAGGGGGGGTTGTCTTTTTTATTGTATTTTATATTTTCCATACACTTCCAAGTCTCGTCAGAGTTCCTCTCACATTCTCTTTATATAGCTAGTATCCATTTCACTTTCTGTATTCAGGAGGGCTCCTTTTGCTTCAGCTCTCTCTGTATTTTAGGCTCCTCTTTCTCCCCTCTAAATCTTTTTAATTAGCAGTGTGAGTTGTAACATCTTAATTTCAAGAACAGTTTGCTAGTAATGTATTGATTAACGACAAGTCAGAATTATTAAAATACTGTTTTCACACAATAAGAGATTAGGTCTATAATTTAAAATGTTGAAAGAGTAAAATCAATTTCCTCAACACTTTTCCAGGTTGGGAATGGGAAAACATGAACTACCCACTTTCCTCAGGTGGTGGAAAGGAGAGACAAACAGGTGGAAATAGCTAAAGCAGGATTGTTGTAGTGAGAGTATTAAATGGGGGCTGTTTGTCATAACCTTCAAGCTCTGAGATCAACCAAGTCTTGCACTTTTATTTCCCTTTCTGCTGTGTGAGATTTCTACACAATTTCTAACAGTTTATGGACTCTGGAGAAAAAATTATGTATGTGTGTTTTCAAATGAGGCAACAACAATTAACCAAGAATGAAACAAAATATAAATGGAGCAATATCTGGCACATGCACTGGGGGCTTGGCAATACAAATAAGAATATTATTTTTTTATCTGTGGACATGTTTATCCAGTCTTTATTTTGTTGCTCAGTCAGTTACTAATGTAGATCTTTCATGTAATCCTCTGCAGTACATTTTAGATTTTTACTTATCTGACAACTTGATATCAGTAGCAAATTTTATTACCGCTTTTCTTAACATGATTTATGAAATTATTCCGCAGCACAGGTTTGAGATGATTCCTACTTTTTTGCTAGCTGCCAGTCAATAATAGCATCCTTTTACCTCTCATGGTTAGGGTTGGTGTTTTTAAGAGTCTTTGAAGGGTCATGTCAGCAGTTTCGGGGAAGGCTAGCATCATTATAATCTGGATAGTCCATATCCATCAAATTAGACTCCTCAAAAATTGTTGTAGATTTGTGAATCTGACACAGCTTTTCTCTATGAAAGCCTTGTTAAGTCTTCCCCAATATTATGCCTGTTCATATCTACTAATTCTTTCTTTATGATAGTTTTTATCAATTTGCCTGCCATGGAAAGTAGATTTCATTCAGTTGCAACCATAAAGCAGCTCCCTTGAAAAAAAAAAAGCTCCCTTAAGGAAAAGAGAAGTTTCAAGTCATCCCCTTAAAAAGTAAAAATTCTAGTGTCAGAACCACCCTAAATTGCTGCAAAGATCTCTTCCGGCTTTTCTGCTGTAATGAATGTTCTCTTCACCCATTAATTATCCATATGCTCTGCAGATTCTGGTGGGTTATCTGCTGTTGATGCTCTTATTATTTTTCCTTAGGATTCTGTGACTGCAGTTAATGCAGTTGCTAATTTTCCAATTATGGGAGCAAGTTACTGAGATCACATCATGAAACTTAATTGATTTGTGTGTGTGTGTGTATACAATTCTTAACAGATTTTTTTTCCAAATAGTATTAATTAGTTTTGTGTGTATGTGTGCATGCATATCTTGTGACAAAATTATTAACTCATAAAAATTCATAATTCATGACAGAATTGTTAATTCATAACAGTCTATTATTTAAACTTTTGCAGAAATCAACCACTATAGAATGTCCAAAAGTTAGAATTACCTGCTATTATACCAAAACTGTCAAAAATATGCGGGAGAGTTGTGGCAGGGCAGTTGCTTGCATTCCATGGGTAAGTAGTAACACCAGGTATCTTTGGTAAGATGTAGTAGTTGTGACAGTAGTTGTGGAAGTTTGGAACATTGATATAAAATGTTCATTTATTGCAAACCAATTTAATAGTAAGATTGCTTCAATAATCAGAGGAATATCTTAGCTTAGGTGTGTATGTTTTGAAGAATAATTTTATTAATGTGACAAAAAGTTATCATAGAAGGATACTTTCAACTGTAGAGGTAAGTAGTAGGAAATGGTTAGCCATGTGGAATTCATGTCATCAGCCTCTTATCTAGCAAGAAAATTACTTTTGGTGGAAATGGGGCTTATTAGCAATTCCACCATTATGTTTATTTACAGGCTGCCAGTTCCTGTTTATAAGAGTGACTGATTCTTCAAAATCTGGATGGGGAGCCAGGCAGGAATGTTGTAAATCTGAATGACATTTGAGATTTAGAAAGTTGACAGTGAAGTCTCGGGAAGATGCAGTTGTTGACTGCATGGGAGTTCTGATCAGAAGAGACTTTAATAGAAAATACTCTTCCTGTCACAATTCTAACAGACAATATATTTTGCACTACTTGCATACTTTGACAAAAAAGATGGAAGATATCAAGCTGAGTGTATATTAAGCCCTAGATGTATTTGAGTAAACAATGGTTGCGTAGACAGTGGTTGACTCCCAGTGTATATAATGCTGCTCAAGTGGCAGTTTTATGTAGGTGTTTTCTCAATCTTGGGGAAAAGCTTCTTTGAGAGTGTCACAAGTTTTATAACTGGCCAGTATACTGAATTCAGCAGTGTATTTCTTCACCTTATTTTGGTTTTTCCTATTACCTATCTGAATTATTTTACTTAGATTAAGGCATCAGGTAGAACTAAAATACTTTCTTAGTGACAGTCTATAATCTTTTGATTACCATAAGAGGCATGGTGCAAGGAGGTTGTGCTGTTAATACAGATCTCAGAACATCAACATTTTTAGATAAAGATTTTTAGGATCTCACACTTCCTTCTGAAGTGCCACCCTGTAATTCATCATATATTTGGGTCTCTGAGAAGGCTTTAGTGCTGTTTCACCATTCTGTATGGGTAAGTCTTCAGTAAGTGGGGCATGCTAAAGGGTATGGGTACTCCATCCGTCCTCTCAAACAGAGTAGGCTTCTCTTCTGAGGTGTTACTGTATGATAGCAATCACCACTGGTGGCTAACAAACATGGCTTTTGCTTTTATAGCTGCATTTTTGCTGCTCCAGCTTCAGGAAACTTATTCTCTAGTTGAGTACTGGTAGCTTTATCTCATTCCTTTTCTTCTGCTTGAAGCATGGAGCTGGACTAAGAAATGCTTCTCTGTTGGAAATAATTGTTGTCTCATTCCTGAAGCTGTTAGGTTAGTAAGTCGTGTAGTACAATGATAAAACATCTGGATAGCATCATGTTAAACTGCAGTTCACCACAAGGCCTAGTTCACAAGCCATAAAACCACTGTGGTATTTGTTGGTAATTTGGTATTCTGTACCTGAGTTGTACCTGAATGAGGAGTAAGTTGTTTTTATTACTGGCTGACATCATAATAGAAACTTGAGTCTAGAAAAGGATTTCTTAGAGGAGTATTCTCTCATCAAAAAAAAAAAAAAAAAAAAAAAAAAAGTCACAAATCCATACCCTCCCGTGCAGATTTTCAGACTGAGTACATAAGAAACTTTGTAATGGCCAATATGGAATTCTGAATCTGTACCATTTCAAACCCAAGCATATTTCTGGAGCTCACCCAAGGGAAAGCCATTTAATCATTAGAGACCAGCTGTCAGACCAATGTAACGAAACATTTCTCTGCTCTGGGAACTCTTCAGTAGTGTGAAAGTCACTGCAAGTCACGGTTGAGTCCTGTGTTGTGAATAAATTATCCAGTGCATTCAGCCTTTTTTTGTGTTTAAAAATTTGTGTAAGCACCAGCTAAGTGTCTTCAGTGACTATTCAGAGAGAATCCACTGTATGATTCTTACAACAACTTATTAACTAAGTCATGTGGTATTTTCCTGCTCCATATTTGGATGCTGAAACAATACATAAAACTTAATTTAAAAATTGTTGTATTCATTATTGCGTCATAAATTTTTAAAACAAAAAAAATTAAAATGCTTTTATGAAAACCAACAAGCCCACTATCTATTAAGGAAGCCATCATAAAATAACTTCGGTGACGCTCGTACACAATGCTTGCATTTTCTTTCCATAGAAGTTTTACGCCGGTAGACCTTAGATTACTTTCCAGGCTCTCAGTCCAAGTACAAAATGAAAATGTGAGCATGATAAAAGGTAACAGCCCTCTCAGTTACATTTTAAGGACATATTCATCTCTGCTAAGATATCACTTGAAATACATCCTGCATAGAGTATACATTTAAAAATTTGGTTTGCATAAAATCTCTTCAGATGGCCTGTTTTGGTGTCATCTCTGAAGTGATGTCTGAAAATATATACGTGTGCACACGTGTAATAAAGGAGGAAGGAAGCAGTACTTGAGTAACAACAAGCAGTGGATAATGTATCAGCTTGGGATTCAAGAGAAACAGATACATTTTTTTGGCTCTGGCACTGTTTCCCTCAATGAATTTGTTTGAGGCATTTCCCTCTAATGTCATAGTAAAAAGATGTAAAATGGTGACAGATATTTCCTGAAGCCTTCTGAAAGGTCAATAAAATATAAAAGTAAAACATGTATTTGAGAAGGAAAATGAACAGTGTTAATGATAACTGTAAAAATGGATAGCAGTAATACTTGAGGTGCAAATGATTTTCTGAGAAAAAAAAAAATTGAATACAATGTGATTGGGATAGTAAGGGTTTTGTTAGCCAAGTACTTTTTTCCATCTCTGACAGTTTCTGTGTTTCACAAGTAAGGTTTCACCAATCAGCAGAAATTCTTTCTTACGGCTTAATAAAAATAATGTAAAATTACACTTTTTTAAAGAAATCTTTTTCTGATTATGCATATTTTGCTGGCAGATTGTAATGCATATTGCTTCATTGTTTAATTGGGACTTAATGCTAATGTCATTAACATTCTATATGATAATTCAGTAGGTTGGCTATTTATAGACATAATGAAAGTCATAATTTTTTTTTTACTAAAGTGCTTTTGACTGTGCTATTAAATTAAAAAGAATGTTAAAATTCTCTAACCTGAGGTTAGCTTTCAGTTTCATTGTCCGTGGTCTAGTGAATGTGAAAAATACTGCTACATGCACTAAATATGGGGTTTTTTAGGTATTGATTATTATTTTTTACTAGAGCCTGACTCATCCTTTCCATTGAGGAAAAAAAAATAAATCGATCAAATTAAGCAGTAATCTCAGGAAACTGAGATCTGAAGTTTGAAATATTGTCCTCCGTGAAGACTGTTTGGAGTTACAACACTGAATTTAAGTAATCAGAATCTTACCTATATGTTATACTGTGGTACGGCTTATAAATCAGATAATTAGGCAGCACTTCACCTTTCAGTTTATTACCAAAAATAGGATGTGTGCTTTATTTGTGGTTATAAAGCACAAAATAACTGCTGAATTTTGTACTACATGCCATCTTTTTAGTATGGACAATGAATTCTATGGATTTCTTTCTACATGGACTTTTTCTGAGCATTCGTAATGTCTTATTTGCATAAGTTATCTCATTTTCTAGAAAGGTTTTTAAACAAAAGCAGTGGGATACCTGTAACAAAAGTCAATAAGCACGAAAACATGAATGAAGTACACTTCAAGGAACTCCTAAAATTATGTTTTGGCCCTGTTTTGGGTAGTATTTTACCTGATGTCCTTTTGTACTTAACTGATGAATACAGTATACATATATATATATATATATATATAGTGATGATATTCTGCTCCTTCTTATTTTAATTTACCTTTTTGCAACTTGAATTATGCATACCTGTAGGGCTCTATTTCTATTCTGGGTAATATGTCCCAGTTCATTAAACAGGTCATTTTGTTTTGTGCTCTACGCTCTAATCTTTGAGTCAAAACATGATGAAGGAGGTTTAATGGTGCCGGGCCAATGAGGCTGATGGTGGATGCTCAGCAGATGGGGCTGAAGGCCACCGCTGTCTGCCTCCTCTCTGGCCAGGGTTGTGGGACAGCTGGAGGAGGCCTGGGCTGGTGCTCCTCAGCCCTGAGGGAGGAGAGCTTTTGTGTGGTGGGAACAGGTATGTCTGTAGGCAGCGCTGAGGGAGAAGGCCTGTATGGCGCTGCTCCCTGCTCCTCTCAGCTGCTGTGCTGAAGAACTTGGTGCTGCTCTCCCATCTGCCTTGCCTTCTTGATGCCTCTTCTTTCCAGTACATACTCAGTTACTCCAGAGAGAGAAATAATGTCCCTTCTTCGTAGGTGATTATGTTTGACCTTGTTACTTCCTTCTTGAGAAAATACAAGTAAGTAAACTATACTTGTCGTGCAGTGCAATGCAGAATGGCACAAGCAAAGGCCTGGTATTTTGGGGTGGCTTCTCTTGGGTCTCTGAAGCTTTGCGGTCAATAAATAATAGCTTCTCTGACCAAGGATGGTCATGCCAAGTGGAAAGTGTTGTTACGGCACCTCAGCATTCAGGCTGTACTCACTGTTCTCAGCTCCTCAGGAGCTGAAGTGATGAACCACTGTGGGCCGGCTTATCCTCCACAGGAGAAACTAAGCGCAACTCTGGATGTAAATTTTGCAATTCTGTGGATTTTTTGAGGAATTTGAGGTAAGTTTTGAGTTTCTTATAGACACTTCTGTGGCTGTCGTCCTTGATGATTTTGGAAAGAAGACTAAGAACTAAACAAGCTAAGAAAATTGTCTGAACTTGACTGGTGTCTCCGCAATGCCAGGCTGAGAGGCCTCCTCCAGGAAGGCTTGTACTGCCCTGCTCTCTGAAGGAGCATCTGTACAGGGTTGGTGCTATGGATGCTATGGTATCTTCACACTGCAGGGCTTAAACATATTCTTACTGAAATCAATAGATATTTTTCTTTTAAAACCACTTGGAAAGGTTTTTAAAGGATTCTTGGAATTTTTGAATTACCACAGATGAATTCATTCTATTTCACTGCATCATATCGGTTTCTAGTATATTAATAAAATGTATGAAGCCAGCCTTAAAACGTGTTCCTTTGTGACTTCCCAATAAGCAGGAAGGATTTTTCAAAGATGTGTATTTTTCTCTCAGTAGTGTTGTGTACAGACTGGAGATTGCTTCTTCTGTTGAATTGCATAATGAAAAATCAATCAGTTTAATGGTTGACAAACTTTGACATTCAAATAAAAATGTTGCTGGTATTTTCATAAAGACCTGTAGGCAAAACTAGATTCAGTGACTTTAATTTATGCAATAGTAAATGTCTGCCAAAACATAGTACAAATGACTGTATAATGAGGCAATAATAACTATGAGGAACGGAAGGAAAGCAAACAGAGGCCAAATTTCTCAGTTCTTGCAGATTATAAAATTTTGCAAAGCCTTTCAATGTAAAATATGTTTCTACAGCATCCTTTTCAACAACACATTCTGTTTTAAAAGCAATTGCTCAAAATCATCAAAACCACATTTATCTGAAACTGTTGCATAGTATCAGATTATGATGTGTATTTTTTCTCCTTGTTCAGACTTCTACCCAGGCTGCATTTACTTCTTGACCAATTTCCATCTTACTATATATTTGGCAAAAACCAGCTAAATAAAAAAGCCTTGTTGCTAGCCGTTCTACTATTTTTCATATGCCTGTGAGCATTAAGGAGGATAAGAGAAGTCCTTTGGTGAAGGAGAAAAAGAAGAAAGCAAAAGGCTTGATAAGCTGCTGGTTTTGCGTGCGTGTTGGTTTTTCGGACTGTTTTGGGGTTTTTAACTTTCTTTGATTCAGAGGAGAAAGAAATCCCGGTAAGGGAAGAGGACATCTTCGTTCCTTGTTCATTTCTACTTTTAATGTATGTTTAAACACAGTACTTGGAGAAGAGCAAAGGGAGTGCTGAGCCATGCTACCAATTTCAGCCTTCAGGCACTGCCATCCTAGAGGCAGCAGGCTGGCTTCATAAATCCCAGTAGTCTCTTCTTGTTCAAGTGTTGTCTAGCTACAAGCTTTTCAGTGTCATTCATCCTTCATCCACTCCCCTTTACTTCGTTCTTTCCATACCCAATTTCTAAATGCTTCTTGGAAATTTCCTTTCCCAGTCCTAGGATAGGCTTCAAGGAGTGACTGGATGACCTCTAGTTGTATGAAGAGGTCTCAAGCTGGGAGATGGAAGGGCACAAAATGCTGAATACTGAACTGGTGTCTTGAAGGTCCTGACGTGAAGTGAAATTTAATACAACCAAAGTAGAACTCCTTTTACAAAAAAAAAATAATATGTATTTTCTGCCAGTACCCTTTGATTTCCGTGCATGGCTGGCAGTTACTGAGGCTCTTGCTCATACAGATGGTGATGTATTTTGGCAGTGGCCACGTGTCAGCTCGTTGGGCTCCTTGGTCACAGAGCTTTTGAGTGCTTCATTATGTCAGTAGCAAGGCAAAAAAAGTTTTGCCTTGCTTTCCTCTTTTTAGCACTGTTAACTACTTGAATCTTCTAAGCTTTGCACAACTTTCAACTCCCTTCCATTCCTACATGCTCTGGGTGGTTTTGTTAATTCTTTTTGCTCTGATTAATCAGCTGGATCCACTTTGCCCTTTTTTTCATTTTCCTTTCATGCATTATCGCAAGCTTTGCCTTTTAAAACTGGCTTACAGGATTGCTATTTTTTTTTAGTATAATTATGTTTGTGAATTCAAGATATTAACTAAACTAGATGTAACTTTTATTGCATTGTCTAACAGGGGGAAAAAGAAATGTACTCTTCTGTGCTGCATTCCAGTGCTCACAGGATAATGTAGCTGCCTTACAGCCGCCTGCCCTTGCTACTTCAGCTGTCACCTGCCCTTTGTCTGTTGGACTTATTGTTATGTTGTGCTGGGTTTTTCAAGGCAGTGGCTGTCTCTTTCTATTTCAGTAATGTCTAATTAACTTCATGGTGCTAGATTAAATAATGTGCCAGGTGACTCACACATTATCACTGCTTAATTGTATATTTTGCTACTTCTTTTCTTGAAGGATCTTTTTCATTTTTGTTTCCGGAAGTCCAGGAGATTATTCCTGGTTCATTCCATGGGATTGATGATAATTGTGCTTCTCTTCCATCTTTATCATTCTTCTGATTTTTGTCATTATATGATGACTGATTTTTTGTATCTCTGTTTTATAACTGTCAAAAACAAAATGAAGAAGTTAATTGGTTTCCCAATGGCCATAGAAGGAGCAAGTGGTGGAGCCCAGATTAAAGCATTGTTCCCATTTTTTCCTTCTAGCTAAAATTAGAGCTAAGTTACACTATACCTTTTATTTCTGTGGTTATTTGTGTGGTGATCTCCTAGCATTTCTTTATCAAGGAGAAGTCTGTAGTATGTTTTATTCAAGAGCTCTGCATTACTGCTGATGTTAATGCCTAGATGGAAGATGGTATGGTAAATGTCTGTTCCCAAGTGTAAAAAGTTTTGGGTTTTTTTATTTTTTCTTTAAATATAAGCAACTGTAGTATTCATTTCTACTGAGGCATCTCACAAATCTTTACTTATTTTTAGGGGGAAAATGTTACGCCATGCTCACACTTTGGAAAAGCTGTGGCAAGGAGAGAAATAAAGCCATGGCTCAGTCGTGTGTCGAGTGTGCAAGCAGGGACTCTTCTTTTAAAACAGGTTCTGGGGCCTTTCGGCTCTGTTTTTTAAGGAGCATCTGATAGGACTGTGAGCTACTGAAAACAAGGTAAAGCCTGTTAGCTGTACTAGTATCTGTCATAAGCAAGGGAGCATGTATATACTCAGGTGTTTCTTTCCCTGTCATAGATGTGAATGAACTCTTAAGTTATAATAGGAGGTTTGGTACTTAAAAGCTTAAACGATTACTCATGAAGGCACAAGTTTTTCTCAGTGTTTGGGAGATTAGTGTTTCCTGTTGGCACTTTGCAGCATGAAAGGAGCATGCATGTTGCATCTGAAGAGCAAGACAATATTGGATATTTACTGTACGATGAAAAAGTTCCTAAAAAACTCTAAAGGAAAATACAAACTTGAGGAGACAGTAGCTGATTGACATCTGTGGAAGTAATTTTTCTTTCATGATTCTGGCATTTCATGCATTGCTAAGTGTCATCCCCAGCTATCTGTTGTATGTGTCAGTAAGTGATACAATATGACAGCTGCTCTTTTCCATTCTGTAGCATCAGTTCATTCAATAATAAGCTTCCATGTGTTTTTATCTTCATTGTCTCTTTCCTGATAGTTCAAAATAAAAATAGATAATGATTACAATTGATACCGAATTCTCCCTGGTGCCAAGGTCTTGAGTAAGCAGCCCTATGTGCTAAGTAAGTTATTGACTCCTACTTGCTGTGGTGCTGTAACGTACACAAAGTACCTACAAGCACATTGTGCATTTTTAACACTATCAGATTATGCAGGCTTTAGCATGCAAGTACTGCCAGTCTAAACATTACTTATTATTCTGTCCAACATTAACAATAATCTGAAAAATGTTTAATAGTTAATATTGTATTCTGTACATCCTATCTTTAGAATGGATGTATGGATAGAAATGCTGGCTTCATATTCTGAATTTTACGTTTTTTACAAGTGGTGTGTAATTTGGAGTGTACATAACAAGCAGAGGTGGAATTGAGATTTCAGCTAAGCCCTCTTCTTACATATGATCATTGTTACATGACTAGTTTTAGGAAAATAGCATATTTATTCATTTTATGTCAATATAAAATCATACACTCCTTACTGAAATCTCTTTACAAATATTTGTTATAATGCTGTATTTTTAAATGTACGCAATCTGAATCTTTTATGATTCTACCACTGTTGGAAGTTTAAAAAAAATATTTTAAAGTTATTACTGATGTTACTTTGTAATGCATAGGCTTAGCTTTGATATATTTGATTATTTTCCTAGCCCTGTTAAGTAACAATTGTCAGTTATTGGCTTTATTTTTTAATATAATTAATGTAGCTAAAGTAGGTGCAGTAATATAATATGAAAAAAACCCCATAAAATACAAGATTTTTCCCAAAGTTCTAGTTTAGAATTCAGTGCCTGACTTCAGACAGAGAAGAGGCTGTTATCAAATGCTTGCTTCTGACTTTAAATAATTAGCCCTGAAACTATTCTGGCAAATGAAGTGATATGCGTATTATATATTCTTACCAACAAATAAGTAGATGACTTACTAAGCTGTAAACTTACAATTTCAAAGCAGTCTCACTGAGTAATTATAGTGAAAAGGAAGACTGGGAAGCACTGAGTTACATGATGACAAAGAAAGCGGATTTTAGAGTCTGTTTATCTCCTGCTGAAATAGGAGTTGCATCAGGTAGGGTTCTTCAGTTTCTAATCTAGTTGTTCATTAGATATTGTATCATTAGATTTTCATATGAAAAAAGAAATCCTAATTACATTTTCATTCTAGTAGGTTCTTAAGTGAAACTTGTCTGTAAAATATTTTATTTAAGCACATTTTAACACCAGAAAATTCAGAGACTTGTCGGGGAAGGAATCTAGCTTAAAAACACTTCTGAAACTCAGTGCAAGAAGATACATTTAGCCCTTTGTGTCTGAGATGAAGTGAACAGGTTTAGAGCTTTTATGGCTTCAGTTTTGGCAAGCCATCCTAGAATGTGTTGTAGGTAGTCTTGAAGCTCGATAGCTAAATAACTGTCACCGCACTGGTAGGTGGGTACATCACAAGTAATTAAAACTGAAGCAGCAAAACTTTCTCGCTTCTTCCTGACTAAGGCATGCTTTCTCAGCAATAGAACTAAAACAGTTTGCTAACCTCCAGCACTTGTGTCAGCAGCAAAATTGAAAGTATTTTTTGTCACCTGCACTGCTGTCAGCAGAAAAAAAATAGAAAGTAGAGGAACATAATTTCAGCACTAACATAAGTATCAGAATGATTTACCTGTCTGTTCTGCTTCACTTTCATCTCAGCTTTCAGGGCTTCATTCATCAATCTTTTATTTACACACGCATATCTCATTTTTACACAATTTCTTTCTCCCTGACCAGATGGCTGCATTGTCTGCTCGGTGTTCATCAAAGAGAATGAGAAAATACACGGATGTGTAGTGTCATCTGGGTAGGATTTGGCTAACTCTTATTTTTCAGCAGCAATTTTGTAAGTATTCAGTTAATGAAAAAGAACAATTAGACATTTCAGAAAAATACCACAAAATTCTCAAACTTATATGTGAAAATATTATCTGTCAGTCTATGCACCAGTCTTGTTTCAGCACACACAGACATTTAAGTGGCAGTAGTTTAGTAGGAATAAACTGAAAGCTGCTTCAAAAAAGAAATGTACGTCTTAAATAAACCACAGAATTCTTTAATACTATTTTTTTAAAAGATGCTAATATTCATTTGAATAGCATATATGAGTGCTGTAGTAGTTCAATTTAAATTTCATCTATAGTACCCATTTTGTCCATATACAGTTCTGGTTTTAGAAGATTAGAAATTTTTAGGAAGAAGCTTGTTCTAGTAAAATGCTTTCAAGTCTTACTCTAACTTTTTGCAAAATTATTCTTGCCTAATTTCACATAACCTGTCCTGTCTGCAGTATTTCTAACAATTTTTTGTTGCATTCTTAGCTTCTTCAGTGCTTTTCACATACGAATTTAGCCTATAGAATTTAACTTTAGTGTGATGCATTCATTTTTACACCTTGTTTAGAATTTAATATATACATAGTAGAAATAAATATTAGTAATCATATTTCCATTCTTTATGAATCCCATAATTGTAAATCAGATATTTTCCAAGTGTTTATTTGCTTTTTTTCTACCAGATTCAATTTCTAGTTTTTGTTTGATAGTAGAGTTTGGAATTTGTTTTGAATTACTTACAGGCTGATTAACTTGAGTAATCCCAGGCAAAGAATGGAAAAGAAAAAGTTTGTAAAGAGTTCCTTTCCATTCCCTTGACAGTCAGCTTTGTATTATGGATGGCGAGTATCATTAGATAAATTTTATATCATTCTTCAAGATTAATGTTCATAAAGCTATTTGTACAGATGTAATATCTATTTTAGATGCAAGTTGTTGGCTTTGCTAGAACACAACAAATTATCAGAGTATTATGAATAGAACACATGGAAAATGGATTTAAATCAGCTAAGAGACTTCACAAAGCTAACGATGGGAAATAGTCTTTGAAAGGCACTATTTCTGGCAGGGTAGAAAAGTATTATGTTCTTCAATATTCTTATCAATAATGTAACATAAATATTGTACTACCACTCAGAACATTTGCCACTGACAAAATGATTATGGCTTAATAAGCATTGACAAGGACAGAGCCATTATGCATAATAATACAGCTTGTAATGGTAAGCATTGGCCATTATAATAAACTACATGTTAATGCTCTTGTAGTCAAATGTGTTCTTGTAGAACAGGGAAAATAGGTTATAACTACGGAATGGACACTATGTCCAGGAAGGAAGTGACTTTGAAAAGGCTTTAAAAATAATGGTAGTAAATGACTTAACAGAATCTCCCAGCAATTGATATGAAATATAGGATAAATTTGATAATAGTATTAAAATTACTTTGTGCACCACTGAGGCTAGTATGTTTTCATTTTTTAATCTACAGTGTGTTCTCATTAATTCTAGTATCTAAATTGCAAACAATGTTGAAGAATTTACGGAACGTAGAGAAGAGTTTCAGATGCGGGTCAGGCTAGAGAAACACCTATAAATCAGAGACTGAGATTGGCTTGCTGAACTACTAAAAAAGAACTTAATAGCGTAACTGTTAGTGTACAAATAACTTCATTGGATCAAGGTTTGTCTAGTGAAGTCTCTTTAACACAAACACAGCAAGGACTAGAGCATCAAGCAAAGTAAATTCATAATAGAAAACTGTGAAACAAGCAACCAGAGGAAGTGATGGCTTTTCTTTCTCAAAAAGTCTTTAAAGTCTTAATTGCCTTACTGTAAAGTGTGTGAGCCCACACAAGGCGTATAACAAATTGCAGGAGTTAAAGACTGAAGTTCATGTCTGTGACACAGATATCAGAATAGCTCATTTAAGGTAAATTTCTGCCTTTAAAAATATGTGGTAATTTCTGAATGTTATTGCTCTGATTACAGAGATGTGTTTTAAGTTGTTGGTTAATTTACTGAGAAGATATGCTGAAAAATGGGTGAAGAAAAATAGCACCTCAAAAGAGCAGTCTCTCAGGAGAAATTGGAGGAGTTGAAGGGAAAATGCCCAAATGCTATTTGCTGAGGTGATTTAATCTCTTTTACATCAACTTACAAAACTGTTTTTGCTTAGACTGAGAAAGAGCTGATGGACATAAAGAGTGCAAGAAACTGAATTGAATTGAAAAAGATTTTGTATTAAATGAGAAACAGCAGTCACTGAAGTGAAGCTAAAGTGAAACATTGCCCTCTCCTCTACTTTTATTCTTTCCACTGAGATTGCCTAAACTCTGCTTAAACTGGAATGTAACAAAAATATGCATTTAGATCATTTATTTTAATATATTTAGAAGTTTCATGTCTACTGCTAAAGACAGCTTTTGGCTCTGAGGACTATTATGTCATTTTGTACCACTTAATATATATTGCCAGAGGAAACAAATTCAAATGCTGAAATGTAGTCAGATACATACAAAATTATGGCTCAGGCTGAAAGTTAGAGAGAAATACCAAGTTCTCTGAATATGAAACAACGGGGACATAGAGGCTGCATTTGGCCAGTGTCAGAGTTACTCCATTTTGCTTTCAAATTCTTCATACTTTCTTCTGGTCTTTTGACTGAAAACATAATGCTAGAACCCAAGATACTTAGTTTGTCTACGGAGGTACTTTAAAGTTCAGAATTCAAGAAAAACAATGACAGCAGCTCTAGCTGGAAGTAGTCACCAGATCTATCTGTGTCATCTATTTTAACTACGTCTATTGTTTCATATTATTTCCATGGAAGGAATGCTAAAAATTAATCTGTTTAAAAAAACACAAACCACTAGTATTTTGCAGTTGGTGCTGGGGGATTGTGTTTTTCTTTCCTCCTTCTGCTGGAACTGGATAGTAATTGCAATACATAAATTTTCGAGTAAAGGTGTAAGAATTTTAAAAGGCTCTTTCTCCCAGTAGAGATGTAGACTACTTCAGAGTCCTTCTTTCTCCACTGTACGTAGAGAACACTGCCATCTGGAGTAAAAAGAAAGAGAACCATGTTACACCTTAAGGCAGCAAAACAACTAAAAATTCAGAGTCCAGAAGCAGTAAGTGACATGGGACACATTTTCTTAGAGCAATCTAATAGGTTGTGAGGACAGCAGGACATCACTTACACAAGAGCAGGACAACTGTGATTTTGTTGATGGAGTGTCCTCAGCAGGGCATCTCAAATTTCAGGAATGGTCCATGCTAACAATAACTATCTTTCTGAGGCTGTGAACTGCCCTGAAAATGAATATGAGCCCTTGCAGCATAGAAATGAGGAACTTCAATTTCTGCTGAATCATTTTTCTATGTCTTGGAAGAGAACAGCCATGATAGATGCAATGCGGTGAAAGAACAGGAGCTTCTGGAGTTCCATGCATATCAACAAGTTCCAAAACTGCTATCCCTCCATCTTTATTATGATATAAAAGCTATCAACTTCCAAATACCTCCTCTCCCACCTCCTTTCAACATTATGGAACTTAATATATGGTGTAGTTTGTTAGTTTGATAGTATTTTTATAATGCTGTTGTTAGTATACATCCGTGGGATGATGCACGCTGCAACCCTCATAAATAGGGCTGATGTTATCCCCATTTGAGAGGACAGAAAACTCAACAAGGAGGTTGTGATCTGCCCAAAATCACATGAGATTTAGGTATCTTAGGTTTCAGAGGCTACCTTAGTTCACAGATTTACCGCTGCATAGGCCATAAAATCAAAGAGTTTTCAACGTAAGGAAAAAACACTTGGAAGTGAAACTGAATATGGGAGGGAAAACAACATTAGGTAAATGTTCAGGTTGGTAGTTGTAACTCAGTTCTAACCATCAAGACAGAGGTCTTGATAGTTCTTTAAAAATATCAACTCACTGTTGCTGCTGTGCCCAGTGGCCATTCATAAAAAGAAATTAAAAAAAAAAAAAAAAAAAAAAAAGACACCCTCCTGCTAACATAAGGCCTTATTAGTTATGAAGTTCATGTCTTGGCTCAGAAATACCCTTATTTCCAAAAGCATGTTGGAAAAACAGAAAAGCTGTAAGAAGACAGTAAAATAATTGGCAGCATGTGGCAGGTTCCTTACAAAGATAGACTGAACAGACCAGAAATCTACAGCTTGCAAAAGAAATGCAGCCAGGGAGATCTAGCAGAAGGTCTGTAGCATCATAAATGGTTTGGAGGAAATGTTTAGAGTACAATTTCTAGTTATTTTTCATAACACAAGAAGTAACACTGTGCCAAGGGATTATCAGGCATGAAAGAGGTTAATATCTCTAGGTGTGGAGTGAGTTGGGGGGGGAAGTGTTCTGTTGATTTTTATTTTTTTATTATTTTTTTTTTTTCTTCCAGAAAAGTAGTGGCTATTCATTGGTCAGAGAAGTGGAATAATTTTAAGAGTCTGCTCAGGAGAATGTGAGTAGATAACCAGTTTGAAGCTATTCCTAGTTCTTTAATTCTGTCTTCAAGTTAACAGTAGAATTTTAAAGCTTTTTAGCAGTGTAGGTCCTTTTTTTTTCCTTCCTTGGTGAGTGCTAAGAATGTTAGTGCTTTGAATCTTGATCATAAACCCAGATTCTGTATTTCTTATTTAACAGGGTTATTTTAGAAGCTCCACTTAATTTACAAATGGCATTTTCTAAGTCTTTCAGGTTAGTTCTTAGGACATACATCATTTAGGAATGATAACTAGCTAATCATTATGTTTTCCTCTATTTTTAAATCATCTTTATGACAGCTACAGTGTCCTTAACTAATAATTCAGAGAAATTAAAAAATCAGACCACAAGAATATTTAATTGCCGTAAGTACCTTCTAACTATTAATCTCTGCTAGCGTACAGTAATATAATAAATTTTGTATGGATATACTGATTGTCACCATATGATTATCAGACAAGTTACTTATGATCAGTGCTTTTCCAGTGGACTCAAACACAGTGCCACTATTACTGTATTAAACTAAGCAATGAAATCATTTTTTCTGGGGTGTGGTTGTCAAATGCTGAAAAAGTTATTTTTCTTCATGAGTGGCATATAGCCTTCCATGTAAGCAAAAGATCCTTATGTGTTCCTGGAATTCTTAAGCTCTTTAGTCACTTATAGGATTAGAGTGATTTTTCTGTGAAGTTTTAGATTTAGTGACATCTACACAGAATAAAACTTTCAGTTCAGATCTCTGTCTTTTTTAAAGTATATGTGAGTGGATGAAGGAATGCTGAAAGCTGTGGTTTATGAAAAGGTGGAATGTGTCTGTTTTGAAACTGCCCTGTAGCATAAGGACGCTGGCAAGTCATCATGGAAATGTATTCTGTCAGGTTATAAGCTAGTTTACCCTACTCCAACTTCTTTAACCTTAAAGGTAACTCCAACAGAGAACATGTTTTTTGATTACCTTAAAGATAAAATAAATAATTTTGTGTTAGGCAGAGCATTATCAGACAACATTGGGAGGCAGAATGAAATTAAGCTAGAAATAGGGAGGGGAGAATGTGCAATTATACAGCCACTAGTTAAAAAAAAAACAAAACCAGCACTGAGGAGACAAAATGTGAGTAGATTACAATTGTCATTCTTGATTATATGAATCTTTCATGTATTGTAGTATCCTTTAGTCGGTTGCAGCTGGTATCAGATGCTTCCATATGGAATTCTGCAGAGGTGCATTTTTGGATCTTTGTAAATAATTTTAAGAAACATTAATTTTAGCGTCAAGGTCTACATTAGATGCACAGCTTCTCTGAAAGTCTTAGCTGGGGAGCTATCACTTCTTTGAGCTACCAAGATGCTGATCACTCAGAGTAGGGTTTGTGTGGAGACATTTTCTATTAAGAACATGTTTATTGTTAAATGGATATCTTATAATCATCTTCTAATAAAAATTTATCTTGAAGAGATGTAGGGTTTTTTGATTTTGGGGGAAAAACCTTCCTAAAATTAATGAGTAGAGTTGCAGATGTTAGCAATTTTTATAGAGATGTGTAGTTCCATGTTAGTACTGGTAAGATCCTTGTTTCTTGTGATATCTGTTGGCAATGCTTTTCACAGATTAATTATAGTTTAGTTTTGTTAAGGAAGAGTGAGGGGCTTTTTAGGTTTAAATATACATCCTTCCAATTTTCTGTGTCTCTTATGAGAGTAAACAGAAACACTTAATTTACCTTCTTAAATGTTTGCTATTTTATCTATCATATCTTCTCTTATTCATCTCGACTTTAAAGAAAAATGTCCTGTTTTTCACTTTCAATTTTTTTTTTTGTAGCTTTGATCATTTTTGTTGCTCTTCTCTGGAGCGCTTTGGTCTGTTCTGTACATTGGGGTTTTTTTAAGAGTGTGCCCAGAACTGAAGACAATAATTGAGGGAGGAAGTTCTTCTACTCATTTATAAGGTAGATTTATAATAACATACCTTCTGCTAGTAAAATAAACTTGCTTGACTGAAGAAAAAAAAATCTCTTTAAAATTCCGAAACTGCTTTGTAAGCACTCAGTTTAGTATGTGTGGTAGATTTATAATATGAGTTTGCCCAAACTTCACCCTCACACTTTTTTTTTCTTTGCTATTCAGTATCTGTTTAGATTAGGATTTTCCAAGGATTTAAAGGATTTTATGGTACCTTTCTCCCATTGAATTTCAAACTCCACTAGACTCCTTGGAATAGCCCATTCTTATTGAAAGACATTTTCCTACTGTCTATCTATTTATGTTTAAAGAGCTCTTTGGATTTGAAAGAAATAATGTAAACAACTGTTTCTTTTAAGGTTTCATTCATGATTTGCACTCCTACTTACATGTATGTATGGATATGTATTTTAACTCCAGTATGTTGCTTTTAAATGGAAGACTTTCTTTTAATTTGAATATTGAAGATTGTGAACACTGAACTTAAGTATGAAAGCATGGTAGTCGTGTCTGGAAGAATTACCTAAAACCTCCATGTGAATACAGATAATTTGTAATTCTTATTCAGGTAAGTGTAATGGAAGTATACTTAGGTGTTCCTGTTGTGTTTTACACTGCTTGATATTTCTCATCTTCTCCCTTAACAAAGGAAGATACAAACTGCTGTATCTTTAGGAAGAATACTCCATTCTTTTCCTTTTCTTATTCATTAAAAAATCAGATTACTTGGTAATGCTGATGTTCATTGTTTTGGCTTATCTGGAAAATTCCAGAAATATTGTGTCCAAGTGACCTGGTAGAGGGGAAAAAAGGATTTCTGATTAAAAACTAAGACCAGTTAGGTATGCAAGACTGCATCTAATTTATGCATGCAGTTGCCATGACTATGTATGCGCATTGGATAATTGCTAGCACAAATGACTGCTGGCATTTGCACACACATTTATCCAATTAGTATGTGCAATCAAAGTAATTTCATGCACAAATTAGCTGCACAATTGTGCATGCCTTCTGCACATGTAATTGTATGCCTAATTGGTCTGAAAGTCTTGTTCACAATGTGTGGCTTTGTTTTATTGCAATATAACATAAAAAAACAGTGAGTTTTATTTGCAGAAATGCAGATTTTGCATAAAGTTAGTGTTTAGAAGTAACTCCAAAATGTTTTTACTGGATTTCCCAAAAGAAACATTTCTCTGTGTGCTACCTATAGGCAATGTGAGATTGCATTCCCTAAATTAAATGACAGTTGAAAATTTCACTTACCTTGAGTTTTCGATAATTATAGCCTTAATAAATCCTATAAATTATTCTATCCTTAATGTAGAAATAAAGCCACAAAATTGCACCATTTTTGTTCCTGATATGCTACATATAACATTAAAAAGTACTACTTTATTATGAATGCTTGCATGCAAAAGATGTTAAAAATAATGCCACAGTTTTATATTAAAAGAAAATGTATTAAGCACTATACTTAGTTCATATAAGCATAAAAGCTGTATAGGAAAAAATACTGGAATCAGTGAAGTTTGTTTTGTTTGATGTAATTATTCCACATTTGATCGTATGCTTGAGCCAGGACTTCTTTAAAAGCTTATTTGTTTTACAATCATATTTGCCAAAATAAATTCTTAAAATCTTGATTATAACAAGGAAATTGAAGAGCTTAAGAAGGTAGCCCAAATTTCTTTAAAAATACCATCAAAATGGTAAATTTTGACCAGGCTGCATAAAGTAAGCAGCTACCACAGAGAAACTACCTGAACATCTATGACATACCTAATTTTTTATTATCTATTATTCATATAATTGCAAAAGTTTTGGGGCTGCTTTTGATATTTCAAATCACATGGTACAGTACTTTTTAAAGAGATTATAGATTGTGGCTTGGAAAAGGTTTAAAAAAAAAAAAGCAACAGAGATACTGTTTACCTTTGAATTTCTCTGGATTATTTTTGAAGTGTTTTCCTGGGTCTGGCAGTCCTAAAAGCGGTCTTCCAAAACTAGCCCTTGCTCTTCCAAAAAGAGGAGCTCTTAGTTAAGCATACGGTATCAAGGAGAGGTGATATGTCATCAGGCACTTACTGGCAGGTAAGGGGAGCTGGTAGTGATCTTCAGGGTGATCCAGTATGGAAGAGCTTTTCTTACCTACCTTAAGGCCATTCGGCAATAAATAGAGAGATGTTTCTTGCTGTTTTGTTGAATGGCACTGTTTATGCCACTCTCACATTGTTCAGCATAATTCTGGTACCACGGTGACGTTTCTGAACCATTCTCCAGATGGTCAGTCTGCCAGTGTAGCGCTGGCAGCACGCAGCAAACCACCATCTCTTGGAGAAAGAATCCAGTTGTTGACTAAACCACTGTAGCTATGAGAAAGAGCAAAGCTGGCCAGATGGAGACCCCTCTGGTGGCTCCAGTAGCTGATCTGGCTACTTAACCATGAGATGAGTCGTGCAACATCCACAGGACACCCTACATGTAACAGAACATGCCATAACTTCATCTTTGGCTGTACTTTAATGGGAAGCTATTTGGGCATCCCCCTCCAGCATTTGGACCACCAGGATAAAGTTACCTTTTGCTGCTTCCAGTATGACTGAGCTGGTGATGTGATGCTGATGGCTGTCAACCTGGCATTTTCAGATTCAAATCCCAATAAGTGTGCTTTGTTTGAAGGCATGTATTCGTCCTTTTGTTTTTAATGAAATGGAAGAACTAATAAGAAGAATCCAACGTATTAGAAAGCTTAAATTCAGAGTTCAACATTTGCTATTTGGGAAATATTTGTACAAGCATTGTTTATTTTCTTCTGTTAATACATGATATGTAAAGATAAGAATCTTGTAGCTGAAGCCCTCTTCAGTCTGTGTGCAGGTAACTTGTTTTCAGAGAGTGCCGGGCTTTTATGCTGTGAGTTTGTTGCCCATGAGAACAGTCCTGTATTTACACTGGAAGTGGCCAGTGCACTAAACAAACCAAAAAAAGCCCCAACAACCCCAGAGGACTGTAAGTGAATTTGGTCATGTCTTCTCCTTGTAACAGACTTTTCATAGGGTACCCAGCCAATGTGTGAATCTTGGCAGGCTGTCATCTAGAAAAAGAGTAGTTCAATTAGGGGTCCTTTGAGATGCACAGTACTAGATTTTTTTATGACTGCAAATGAAGTTAGTCTGATTTGCTTCTATACTTGCTTCTCTTGGAAGAGAGGCATACATAAGCTTGACTCCCAGTTCCACTTTTCCAGCAATTCATTGTGTTTTGGGGTGTATCACTCTGTCTCAATTTATTTGTGAAATAGCATTCATAATGTAATTTTAAGTTCTGTTAGAAATGGGCATATAGGGTAATTAGTACTTATAAGAAAACGGTTAGCAATAAATTCCAAATAAGAGACCTCAAGGAAATGGATGGTTCTGTGCTCAGTTTTTGCATGGAGTAAGTAATGTAGGGAATTTCATACAGAATTATAAAGACTGAGAGAAATACTGAATATTTGTCTGAGTGAGCACACCTTGTCTTCTGCAATAAATACGGGGGGCAATAGCACATGGCCACACAGTTAAATACGGAATGATGCTGTGTGCAGACAAGAAAGTTAAATTAGTGTTGCTTGTACAGTATTATTGTGCTGATTAGGTTTTCTTTTTGAATAACTGATAATTTTAAGATATTAAAATGAAACATTACTGTCTCTATGTTCAGGGGTTCTTCCCTTATGTATGAAGGAAAGAGAGAGGGGAAAAATACACGACTGAACTTCTGGGGTGAGGAAGGATTGTCTGGACACAGCTGGTCAAACTTAGTGCAAATGTGTAAGTATACCCTCACACCTTTGGGTGGTCTCTGGTCCTTGGTTGGTCGTACGGCTCTCCCAAGCCCTGTGGGGGTGGTGGGAGGGAGGGATGCTGGCAGTGGAAGGGGTCCCTGCCACGCTGCTCGACCTGACACCTGCCGGGAAGCACCCAGCCCCAGGCATCGCTCTTCTCAGCTCTCAGGGGGCTGTGTGCATTGCCCAAAATATGCACCAGAAACTTTGCTGAATATAAATTTGCTTGAATTATCACTTGTCTCGGCACTGTATGAATGAGCAAGGGCTACAGAGCAGTGCTTGAATGCTGCTTCTGGAGGGAATTGCGAGAAAAGCAAATTTCAGTGTGATGTAAATGAAAAACACAGAACAATAGAAAATTTAACTCCTTGTAAACTAAGATTAAACAGTATGCAACAAATTTATCACTGTGTTTTATATAACTCAACGTGTCTTTTAATATTATTTTCTGTTTACTTTCGTTTAATTTTGTGTGTTAATATGATGACAATTAAGCACAGCCTATAAGTGGTACATGGAAAATATTTCAATAGATAGAGGATGAAGAAGATCTTCATTTTACGCTGAAATTTGTGACTGCTTTTATGATTGGTTTGGGAGTAAAAATTAAAGTAATGGAGTGAAAAATTATAGTAACTTGGGCTTTGTTGAGCTTTTTAAGTGAGTTAGGTATATTATGCCAAAAATGGTTTAGATGTTGTTTGGCTGGCCATTGTGGATAGGCTGGTTTATTGGTTTGGTGTTTTTTTCTGTAACAGTGTTTCAAATTAATATACAATGGTTTAGATTGAAAGACTGAACATGGATTAGACTAAAGTTTCCCTTTGATATTCATAGATAAGATAGTTGAAAAATGCATAGTGTATATGTACCTACCTCTTGCAGAAGTAACTATGAACATCTAATCATGAAATTAGTTCCATAGTCTGTTAACTAAAGGGACTAAAGTATAAATGGATTTTTGAAACAAAATTAACAAAACAACGTTAGGTCACATAATATCAAAAAAGTGTCTCTGCATTATGGGCCACAAGTAGTAAGTTCATTGTACAAGAGTACCCTCTATAATAACTCCATGGAAAAGCTTAGCAAACAGAAATCCTTGACACAGTTCTTGAAATGAAGTAATTAAGGGTAACAGAGTAACAAGTAATTTGACCAGACACAATATTGAAAATCACTCTCTAACTTTTAAAATGGTAAAGAATAGATTCAAAGGGCTAGCTAGTGGCATGGAAGATAACTGAGAGCAAAATTTTGGATTTATTCTTCAATAAGAATTGTCTTGAATGTTTAAAATATATGAGCAAAGGAATGCTTTCATTTAACCAAAATCTGTCCTTTTGTAATCCACTAGTTAGCAGAATAACTGGGTGATTGCAGATACTGCAGCTGATGAAAGTGTGAGTTGCCTCTGGGAATATTGGATAAAAATCTCATTTAAAAAAACCAAACAAAACAACCTTGCATATGTAGCAGTTACACACTTTAAAATTGCTTTTTGACAGACAATGAGATATCACATGCTATCCTAAATAAGAAGCTTGCACTCATCTTAGGTCATGCACAAGATTTTACTTTGAAGAGTGTGATTTCAAAATAAAATAACTTCTAAACATTTAAAGCCTAACCATAATGTCTTAAAAAGAGACAACTCTCACTCTGATACCAAAGAATGGTTTTGTTGCAAGTAGATACTGGAGTTTTTGCTATACTATAGAACCAGCGCAATGGGGAGAAGACCCTTACCTTTGGTGTTTATAAAATATTTCTTTCTTATATTTGAATTGTAAGATAAAATGTAATTTCAAATGTGAAAAATTATAGGGTACATCATCATAATTGCGGGAAAGACTAGTCACTCATTTGTGCCATAGGCATTTATTAATCTCTTACAGTTTTGCCTTTTATTGCATGAATTTATTGTAGATTGTTGGGACATGCCTTATCCTTTTGGGAAAGCAGGTACATTATTCAGGGACTATTACAGTTAGGCCTGACTTTCATTGCAGACAAGGCATGGGTATAGCCAAGCAAAATAAAATTCAAACTGATCTCAAATTTGGTTTGGAAAAGACATCCAAAATGTGTGCAAGTTTTATTCATATCTTATTTTAAATTAGCTTTCACGGTAAAGTTTTGATCCAGCTGAATCAATGGGGAAAATTCCCACGGACTTAGAATCACTTAAAATGTATTTCATGAGCTGAAGTCAGAAACTTTGTTGTGCCACTGTACCTGCTTAAGGTGTGTCCATGTGTTGAACTCTGTGATTCTGGTCACCTCAGCTTAAGAAGGATGTAGTGGGACCAGAAAAAGCCAGAGAATGCCATGGACAAACAGCGGTACAAATGGCTTCTGTGCGAGGAGAGACTGAATGGCTGGGGATCGTCCAGCCTGGGAGAGAGAGAACAGAAGGAAAATATGATAATGGTCAATATAATGAAGAAAGGATTGAAAGTAAATGCAGGATGATTATTCACTGTTTTGCTTAACTAAAATAAAGCAGGTAATTATCAGCATGATGCTTTATAACAAGTAAAAGGAATTACTTTTTGAAAAACAGTAGAACTTTTAGCACAGCGTGATTAAGGTCAAAAGGATAAAAAGGACCAAAAGAGGCTGGGAAAATGAATGAAGCCAGAGTTGATCACTTGCTATTAAATACAACAGTCTAGCTGAACTCTGGGTCACAAACTCTTGGTTATTAGAAGGTAAGCCAGAGCACCTGAGGAAGGACCCCACTGTCTAACTTGTTCCTTATACACTTTCTCTAAGGATTTGCTACTACACATTATAAAAGGCAGGATACTCAGATGCTGTGTGGCAGTTCTCTGATGCCCTTTTTGATTGATTACACTGGTTCCTGGAGCTTAATTCTTGGGGCTTGGTATATAGTTTTTATGGGCTTTGGATACAGATGGCTGGCTGACCTCTAAGATCTGAAGCCTAAACATAGACATCGTCAGAATAGAAATAAGTGCTTTTTTTTTTTTTTTTAAGTTACCTAAGAAATTTGGAACAATCTACTGCTGAAATACTAACACAACCTGAACAGTAAATGTTTCACCTGAGAGTCTCATGTACAGATTCCGCAATATTGGCTATGTTGCTAGATCAGTTCTATCCAAATACAGGTAACAATACGCCCTTCAGTATGCCTTTTGTTTGTTTTCTTTCTTCTTTTCTCAGATTAAAGTCTTTCCTTTGAATATGGTTTACAGACCCCTCTCTTTTTTTTGCTGAGCTGGAGGTTAGTATACTACTGAAGCAGCAGCATTTTTTTTACAAGAAAGGAACAGTAGAGGGAGGTGTTCTCTAACTTTCTTACTATCAACTGTTGTGAAGTATGTAATGAAAATCAATTTTACCATGTGATTTGAATGATATCTGAATACAACAACTATTACATTACGCTTTAAACATTTTGTGTTTGAAAACAGAAGTTGAAAGACTGCTGAAAGTGCCCAAGATACTTAGCATATGCTTCGCGACTGAATTTGAATGTGTTTATTCAGATGCTTGGAAGGCTTTGTATACATTTGAAGGCAGGCAGTTCTGGTTCCATAAATTCAAAAAATGATAGTAAGATTGCGTTTAAGACATACATTTTAATGAAACTGATTTTGGCATGTTTTCTGGATTTTGAGTGTCTGGAAAAAGATGTGACCACTGTGATTTTATTTTTAAATTTAGTTTTAAAGTTCACAGTCATTTTTTAAATACAATTCCAAATTTTGGTCTCCCTGGTGGCTACTTGGGGCCAGTTTCTGTGTACTTGTCATATATCTCAGGATGTACTGAGCTGCAGTTCTTTCCTGTCCTTATTACTGTCCTTTTCTGCTTCCTTTTCAGCAATCCAGTGCATCCTGTTTCCCCCCCCATCTTGCCCACGCTCTGTTTTCTCCAGCAGACTCCCTGCATTAATCTGTATATAGTTTTCTCTCTTCTTTTTTCTCCTTATTTTAGGGCTCTCATTCTCTCTCAGCTGTCCTTTGTGGTCATTTACTATCCTCTGTTGTGCCCCATTTCCCACAGATGAGAACCCTCAATTTGATACAGCCTTTTATCAACCACTTCAGCATTCAGATTCATGTTCTTCTGTCTGCCATCCCATCACCGTATTTCCTAACAGCAGGTTTGCTTTCATTGAACCTCAAGGGAAATAGCATCACATTGTTGAAAGGTGTGTGGTCTCAATCCCAAGGAAAATATGAGGACAGAGTTGAGCAATCCTGAGCAAAATGTTCACAGAAAAACTGTAATAGTTTGTGATAACTAAATATTTACATTGAGGTTGGTGATAAAAGTGTAAGTGTCTGCATGCCTTGTGCAACCAGAAACATACATTTCGATGAGGTTTTTTCTGAGTGTCAGTTAAGTGGATGAAAATAGGTTTTGTCAGAATAGACATATGGATTCCTTCCCAGCTATTTCCAAAAGGGTTCTCGTCCAACCTCTCAGTAACCTCATTTGTAAAATGGAGGAACAATACCTGCTGCCTTCATATGGTTTTGCTCAATAATTGGGTCTTTGAAGTATGGTCTTTTGGCTTCCATCCCAGTGCACCTGTCCCTTGGTGAAAGGGTATTTGATGGGGCTGTTTGTCTCTGTCTCCAAATTGCTGATACGTTGGTCAGACACTTTCCCAGCTGGGGAGCCATATGTCGCAATTGCTTATGTTCGGTGGCTTTGATTAGGCATTTTTCTTTCAATTAAATGAAAATTGTCACATTTTAAACAGAAGTATTAAGAGTGCCCATTTACAGATAAAAGGTGAAGTCTATAGGAGCTGTGAAGTAAGCAAGCAGTACAAGTTTGCCTAAAGTGGGTACGAGATTGGAGACCCAGCAGTAATTCTGAGGAGGAGTGTAACTTTTGATAATAGCATGGAATTGCACACTCATAATGAGTGCTACACTGGAATTTTATAGATTAGCAAATTATTACCTTTGGTTTGCTTTTTCAGAAGATAGAAACAAATTACTTGTTAATCTTGTTTATTTTTCAAGCTATGAGTTGTTTTATATGCAAATTATAATGGGACATTTATTTTCATTGTCTTTCCTGTACGGATTTCTTTACACAAAGATGTTTAGGATATGTTCTCACACTAATTTTGGGGTATGAAAACTATTGGTACATGGATGCCATTCATTTCTGTGAATTTATATCAAAGAATGTAAATTAGCATTTTTGCTTCTAGTCTTCAGTCATATTTTTAAAGTAGTCTGGCCCTATTCTTAGTATGGTGGTATTGAAGAGTACAGATATCTGAAACAATTTTCTATTGCTTTTCACAAGAGAGAAAAGTTTAGATGAAAGCATTTTGCAGCATGGACGGCATAAAGATTTATACAACTTTACTTAATCTGTAAATATAGGCACCTTTTATAGAAAAGTGTCTACTGCTTGCTGCTTTTTTTCCCATTAACATTAGTAAAAAGTCAACAGTCAACCATGCTGAGAGCAAATGCTTACTACTTTAGAAAGAACATTGCATTATTTTGACTTTTAAAAACCAGGAGAGAAATGTCCATAGTGCTTGGCTGCTAACTGACAGGTGAATGAGGATTATTAAAGACCAAGACTGTATTTTCATAGAATTTTCATGTGCAGTTATTGAATGTATGATTTTACTTACCACGTCTACTTGATACAAATCATGTAATTGCATTATACAGGTACACCTTTATACACAAGTTTTATTTGCATCCAGAAAGAAAATGTCATTAGGGAAAATAATTTCAGATCAGCTGCTTTTGCATGTCTTCCTGGCACATAAGTGGCATTCGACTAGTTTGGAAAATCTGATAATGAACACAGCAGCATCAAAGTGTGAATTAAAAATCCACCCCATAGAATGTGTAGCAAGGCTTAAGTGATGGAAACTCAACTGTTTTCACCTGTATGTAGTACAGTAAACTTATATTTCATTTCTGTGGAATCTGAAACTTTGTTTTCTTACAGGAAAAGTTACCACAAACTTTATTTTAGCTATGTCTTTCCTTACTCCTTGATAAATTGGATTTTGTATTGCATTCAGTGCACTTCATTTTAGAAGATTTAATGAGGACCTTCACAGTCATGTCAAATTATGAACGAATGGGCTCGTGAACAAATGCTTACTGGCCAGCTGGTAAGTGAAAGCTTCATCATCTCACAATTTGGTTGAGGAAGAAGATCTTGGATTTAAGTGTAGCATACTAGTATGGCCCTATTCGGACACCAGAATCATAAATTCTGCATGAAAGAAGCAGCTTCAGTGATTCAGCTTCTGGCAATAGTTGCTGCTTATCCATTACTATTGGCTGTGCCTGCACGTGGTGAACTGCTTCAGGTGGAATTATTGTCAAGTCCCACCCCAAGAAGGTAAATTCATAACCCGACTGACAATGACCACTGGAGAAAAAAAACTCTGCACAGTTTAAAACAATAAGGAAAGAGATACTAGAAATATCCCAAACATCAGATGTGTAGCAACTCTGGAACCTCAGGCGCTAGCACATGTTTGTTCCACATGTCTGTCAGATCTGAGTGTGTTTTTTATGACATGTCAGTAGGACATGTCATTTAAGTGTTGATTTTTGGGGAAAGGGAACAGGCTTGCCGCTTGCTGAAGTATGTTTGAATGACAGCTGTTCCGTTTTCCTAAATTTCAACAAGAAAACTAGCTTGAAGTTTTCAGGAGCTAAATCTGTCAGCTTTTTGATAGAATGGAAATTTTGAAGGACTGAAGAACTGACAGAAGTGGGGGTGGAAGCATAGTTGCAGAACAAAAATTGGAAATAAATACGGATTTACTTTGCAATTTGATCTACACTGTTGCCATATTTTAGAACCAAAAGCAAAATAAGGGTATACTTTAATGCCACTGCTAGTAAGAAATATTTTTAGAACACTGTGGGAGGATGTAGTCTACCTTCCTTGCTGCATCCAGTGAAGGTCGGAATCAATACAGAACTGAGAATGCAAGGCAAAGATAACACAGCTGTGGCTGTGCATCCTTGACAGAGGAACCAAGCTAGAGCCTCTCCTGCACACTGCACTTGCTGTTGGTTTATTACACTTATATGGGTGATGGTAATCCTCACCATTCTCAAAACTCTCAGTATCTGGTGCATGGTATTTAAATTAATAATGCTTTGGGTATCATATCTTTGTTTTTGCAACTGCTGCTAATGAAGTTCTCTGTGTGCAGATTTTATTTAAATTCTATTTTTCTTTTGATCTTGCTGTTAGTATTTGAAGTTGACTGATATTTATCACTGTGTTCTCACTACCTGCCCTAGTTTCCCTGGTGCATACCCCATGGCCCTCTTGCTTAATGCTGAACTGGCAAAGATGCTGGCAGACATACCATAGACAAGCTGATGAAGTCAGACTAATGACTTAGGCTGGGTTCTGAACTTCAAGCTTTTGCCATTTTGGTTGAGGTATGTTTTCATTTTGATTTTCTTTGGGAGAGGTTAGGGGTGTTACACCCAACAGAAACTCTTAGTATGGAAGCAGCTACTAAACTAGTGTAGCTAGTCTGGCATACTTAGCTTAGTATTTGGTGGGCATTCAATGATATATCGTGGAGGCCTTGAACAAATCTAATGAGTATTTTAATTCATAATTTTCAGTGTATTTCTCCTACTGTTAGGTTACGTATTTTAAAAGTGGCCATATTTTACTGTCAATATAATTTTAAAAGAAATAGTGCTCATTTCAGTATAAATGAAAGGGAAGTGTTACCATAAGACAAATTTGTGATGAGTGTTCTTCTGTTGGTACAGATGGCATCTGTGTATTTTTATCACTATAAATCACTCACAGTTGGAGTCATACGTAGTCCAATATCTTGCTTTATGTTTATTAAAATAATCACAGTTTTAGATACGATATTAACCACTCAGTTCTTTGGAAACATTTGGATTGGTAGATGAAAAACATATTTATTTTGAGAAAGCAAATGATACAATTATTTTCTACATATTTGTAGATGTACAAATAATAAACAAACTATATTGCAAAGGAATGAATTGGTAAGCTGAAATACTGATTTTAAGCCTTATTTTTCTCATACAATATATTGCAAGTGTATGACTGATAAATCAGGACTTTAGATAGAACCAGCAAATGCACTGGGGATCGTTACTTACATTTAAATACAAACTGTTTTTATTTTTTCCCAGAAGTTCCAGTCTGTTAATAAGATTTCTCAAAAAGTCCTGAATTTCTTTTTTATACTGTGATGACTATGGTTGCATTCCAGCTCTGAATTGGTAATAGTCCACAACTCTACTAGCTTAGAGGCGAGAACAGAAAGAATTGAAAGACTAGGTTTTTAGTTAGAAGACAGCTATTTGAATCTAATTGATTTGGATCAAACTACTGTTTTGTTTCCCTGCTTCTGGGGATTGCTGATGACTTGTTTGGCTATTAGCATGACCAAAGTAGTTTACAGACTCTCTTGCATTATATAGGATATTACATATATATAATATATATAAAATTATATCAGTTACCTATCCTCCAAAGATGCCCATTCTCAGATTAGGAGTACCCTGTCTATTTTTCCAGCACCTGAGCCAAACAGCACAAGTACAGAATGGGAAAGCAGAGCTCTAAGTGCCTATATGCTACTACTCTTTGTTGTATCTGGTGAGTTTGTCTAACTTGTACTATAATACTTACATAATATGAACTATGAATCTCTGCAAATTATGTTGGCAACGCTCCACATAGCAATAGAAATGAGCTGTGGGCTGTGCTCCCCTTTGTCTTTGCAAAATGGTAAAGAGGGAGCGGATTCGCTCCATTATTTCCAAAGTATGAGCTACAGCCTAAAGGAAAACAAAAAGAGTAATTTCTTCATTTTCTCAAATGAAAGCCAGTTGTCCCCTGCTTTCCATGGGATATGTGGGGGAAGCAGGGCTGTGTGTACAAAAAATGGAAAGTGATGCCAACTGGTTACAAAACTGATGTGACCCCATGGAGATAGACGACTTCTTACTCCGCCACTGCTATTTTCATAATTAATGCAGTTTTCTGTTCTGAACCTCAGCAATTACCCAGTTGAATTAAAGAATGGTATTCAAACTATGAAATATTTAAATTCAGCTAAGATGTAGCCAAATAATTTTGCACCAGTAACATTTACTGAAAACTGTAAGAAAATGTATGTTTCCGTAGGCAGACACACCCTACCTAACCAGTTTCAAATTTGTACACACTTGCATTAGCAAATTGTAGCTTGCTTTGCTCAACTGAAGTATGAGTCATAAAGATATCAAAGAAAATAACATCCAAAATTCCACTTTAAGACTAACACGTAATTATAAAATTAGTTGACTCAAATGAACAGTTGTCTTCATAAGCAGAATTATCTTGAATGACCCTCTATCAGAAAAAGCCTTTACACAAAGGGACAACGCTTGCTACCCCTGCTGATGTGAACTCTCCGAGCATGTCAGCAGAATTATTCAAAGGGCAGGGTTACAGAGTCAGGACAGCTTTAGCAGTGCAGAGCTGCGAGTGTGTGGTGGGCTTTCTTGTTTCTTCCTTCCTTCCTGTAGTACATAGAGCAAACGTACGTTACTGTATATACTCTGCGTATACCAGAAGACCACAATAATTATGTATACCATTGTATTCGTGGTATAGAATGTAATTAGAAAGAGTTCCCTATCTCCACTTGATTGGTAAAATTCAGATGCCTCTAAAATGGAGAAGGGACAAATTTTTCCACTTAACATTGCTCTGATGGGAGTAATTCCATTAACTTCAGGGCAGTTACTCAGTATTTACTGCCATGTAACTGAGTTCAGAATATGCCCCCTCAGACTGGAAAACACCCAGAAAACAGTTGTGATAAGATCATGCTGCAGAATATTGTAATGGGCAGAAAGGACCATTTCAGAAAATAATTTGCCTAATAATCTATTTTATAAATTCATATTTGCACATACATACATTTAAATTTACATATTTACACATCATAGAGAAAGAGACATCAAAAGTCATCCAGTTCAAGCCACTGTGATGAGCTGGGATCAGCTTTGCCTAGAGTGCATTGTGTGAGAAATGATAGTTTAATATTAGTACTTCCTGAACTGGAATTCTGCAATTCGTAACAAAGTGGAGGCAATAGGTATAAATGTTGTATCTTGAGTAACCTAAAATTTGTAACAACTTGAGAGAAAGAAGGATCATCCCATAAACACACATTTTCCTATCATGCATACCAGCTGGCAGACTAAAATAGTGGGGGTTTTTTGGTAGAAATGGCTTATAATACTTTATATATTGAGGTGTTATTAATGTTTAGAGTAAAGCTAGGTGTATTAAATATACAGTATTAGCCATGTTCATAAACAGAAATTAATATAATTAAGACATAATTGGGTATGTTTGTAATTAAGTAACATTCTCTAGTGAAATTATGTGCATTATACTTCCTATATTGGTTCAAATTAAGGCAAGATAGATATCCTTTAAAAGAACACCCTGCAGTTGTACAAAACTAATTTTTAAAAATGAGTTACAAGATGGAGTTATTTTCCTGACCAAAACATCTTGAAGCTTTGTGTATTATAACAACCTGCATAGAATTTGGAAAGAAGAGCTGGAGCTATAAGAGCACGGAATTGAGGTGCTACTGTGCAATTCTTTTAGAATTTCTCCATGGAAGAATAAATTTCGAACATGTCTTGTAATGCCCTTATAATTGTGGTTACCCAAGTAAGGTACTTTTTCTGTGTATTTCTTTACTTTCTCCTTCTTCCACTTCAGCAGTCAGCACAAGACAACAGCTGGCTTTAACTAATTGTATAATCTTCAATGATGTCATGATATAATATTATTCTATGTCTCAGAAAACACTATGAGAACTCCATATGAAAATACTGTATAATTATTTCTTGCGCTTGATTATAAGTGTGGAGCAAGTCTAAATTAATTTATTCATTCACGCACACAAAATAATACTGGAGTAACAAATTAGAAAGTTGCCAGATACGAGAGAATAGAAGTTGTTTTCCCCACATCTGCAGGAATGCACTCAGTGAATTGATAAGGCAGATCATACAATATTTCTACCAGAATTTGTAAGATTGCTATTGCAAGATTTCTGCCATCTGTAACTCATTTTAGTGAGACCAGCTGTTCTTGTGTTATTTTGACCACATCCATTTCATAATTGCAAAATACATCTCTCTCTGGGCTTGGATTTGATCCAAAATTAATTTTGTAAAGGAAAAATAAAATGACAAGCTGTGTCACCAGATCCTACCCTGCTTGTCCCTCTCCACTCTGAATGCAGTGGCTCTTAAACTTTGTATTCTGGTTTGATTAATCTGTAAATGTGAATGCATAAGATACAAAAATACAATTAGAACCACTTCTTAACTGTGGTGTTATGGTGTATATGTAGCAACAGGTTATACAATAACACATAAAAAAAGTTCATTAGATATTATTAAAGCAGGGTTTTATAAATGTCTTGGACATCATGCAAGAAACAGATCTTTAATATATGGGATAAAAAGTATTCATACGGAATACAGTGATTTAAAAATTCTTCTTGATAACTTACTGGCTTCTATAAAAGTGTAAGGTAAAAAAGAATGCATGAACAGAAAATTATTGGCATGTATTTACAATTTTTATACAAAACGGCATTGTTTAGATGTTTGATGTCAGAAAAATATGACATACTGAGTATGAAACAGTATTAAAGTTTACATATGAAGTCTACATATGAAGTACACCAAATAGTTTGTTCAATAATCAAACTTTCATCTACTCCACTATTCTTTTTAACTAAAATGTTATTTCAATAAAGATTTTTCTCCCTACAGGAAATATGTATTAAAGACAGTCCTAACTATTTATCTTGACACAGTGCTTATATTAAAACCTATAATAATCTGTTATAACTGATTTTTACTATTTATATTTGTGTACATAGGCTCAATGGCTTGAATACTGTGACTCACCCCATTGGCAGGTGAGTACCATCTTTCTTCCTACATCTTGTTTGTGCTTTTTGGAAGGTATTTTCAAATGCAAATGTCTGACATTAACTAGGTAGCCTAATCTTCAGACATTGTGGCTTGAAATCCATGTTGCATTCAGGAGTATTCAGTAGTTTTGAATGTCACATTATTGGCTTGGAATATTATACAGTTACTATTTTTTTTATTGAAGCTCAAAAATGTAACCTGCGTTGATTTAAATACTTTGACATTAGCTACTGAAGAAAGGGAATATATCAGATTGAATAGTTAATCCAGGGACTGGTTATGTTCTTGATAATGCAACTTGTTCTGCAGTGGCTATGGACAGGTTACAACATGCCTATAATTATATATCATATAAACACATTACAGCAGTAGTTTCTATAGGCACAGTTCCAGGAATAATCTGGGTTTGTTCTAAATAACAAATATAACACCATTGCAAAGTGTGGGAAACAGCGCATAACATCCAGTAAAGACACTGATGCTGGTAGGACTATCATTTGGCTGTTATGTACATAATAATACAAGAAAAAATTAATTAATTGGAGATTGTTAGGAAGGGGTTGGAGGTAATTGTTTTGCCAAATTAGTAGTCTTGAAGATAAGACCAAGTTCACTGGAAAATTCTGTACTGTCACTATTTGGCAAGAATATATGAAAGGGAGGTTAATCAGCTGTTCTTTAAAATAATTTTTAAAAGCCTGTCTTTGAGAAAGCACCTCCTTCCTACCAGTTACTATTCCTTGCCTAATTGCCAGCTGCGGGACTGGTTGATGTTTCAAGCATATCAAACTGAGGGATGAACATGTATGTAGAATATGCAGAAGTATTTTTGTTTGGTTACATGGACAAAACTGGGAGGTATTTCCAGTTCTTTGTGACCACGTTCCCTTTTTTTTGTTTTTCTGAGAGTGAATTTTCTCTACAGCAAGGTGGCTCTTTGAATTCAGACATTACCTTATATTATATCTCTACATTCAAAAAAAAATAAATGATGGTTTCTCCTAATGATTCCTCTCTATGACTGTTTTTATCCTTATGAAATCTGGCTGGAACATAACGGATACCGTTCTTTTCCAAGAACTCTTCATAATAGTCTAAGTCTAATAGTCCTGACTAGTAATGAGGATACCACTGTTGGTTTTTACACTTGTTGAAAGTGGCTCACTGAAAAACAAAGATACATAATCTCACAGCAAAAGAAATAATGCTTCAAATAACCAGCTATTACACATGCCATAAGGAACTGAAAATGCACAAGGAAAAGAAAGTTATCAACCTGTCAGCTTCATCCTAACAGGAGTAGCACTTACTGCTTGTAGATGGAGTTTTAGTGTAGCTCTAGCCTCCTGTGCTGACCCTTTTCTATGAGCTGTATAGCTCAGGAAGAGCCTGAAAAGTCCTGCATGGTGCTTGATTGCCCAGAAAGCCCAGAAAGCCACTTAGAAGCAGATACAAAACCTGCAGTAGGAACTGCTGAGGTCTGTCAACTCAGCCTTTCTTTTCCACCCCAACTATTTCAAAACCTGCACTTTTTTTTCCTTTCTGGAGCATGAATTACAGCAAAACCGATCAGATGTACTAATTTACATCCCTGTAATCTTTTTATTGTTTTAGTGTTTTATTCAAAAGGTCTGGGGGTTAGGGTTTAAAGTGCCCATTTATTGAAGGACAGTTTATTTTATAATCACTATACTATAGAAGAAGGGAATGCATATACCTAATCCGTTTTCTAATGCAGGATAGGAAAATGGTGTAAAAGTCAAGATTCTTGTTCTGGGTCTACAGCTATAGTATTACACTTTGTGATGAATCATTTAACAATGACAGTTTTTCATGAATATGTATTGGCTAAAAAGAAAAAAAATATTTCACATCTTTATAAGGATACATAGATGCAATACTATGGCAGAGCATAGTTGTTGTTTTGTTTAATGAGTAGGAACTATGGGATTCTTTACAAAGTTCCTCTTTAAAGAGAGAAATTTATCAGGATATGTTCCAAGAAAATATTTTGGAGAGTACTTATGGTCTAGAACACCTTGTCTATTACAACTTTTAGAAACATTGAGCATGTAATTTTGGCTTGCGCTCATAACAACTTTGGTGATGATGCTTATCATTCTTATTACTATTATTATTTTTATATAGCTGATTAAATGTCATAACACTTGGAAATTAATGCACTATTTAATTATAATAGAAGGACAGCTGTTAGGTGTTGCGATGACTGTTCTTTCTTTCACTGTCTTTGAAGTCTAACTCCACCCTACAAAGCACCTTCTTCCTGATTTATACCCATAATCTCTCTGTAAAATGCTTGCACAAGATCGACGTGTATTGCCATCTATTCAAAACAACACCACGGTTACAAATCCAAAATGTTTGAATCTGAGTCACAGTAAAATTGCCCAGTCACTTATCTTTCCCAATGCAGTGGGCTAAAATAATTCGGAAATACTTACATTTCTGCACCGGTCTGCAATGGAAGTTACACAGCATGGTCTGTTCTGCTGTTCTAGTATTATCAGACTATAAGCATTTGAATTATGAAACAAAATTACACAAAAATGTTTCATTTAAATTAGCCAGATCACTTACGTGCTATATTTTTTTATTTTGAGATTTATTTTTTTTTTCTATATAAATACCTTCTAGGTAATTTCTATCAGCTCACTTTCCCTTTGCCTTGTATTTTGCTCAGTCATTAGCCCAATCAGTAGTGATAAAGCCACTTCAAATTCAAGATTTCTTTTCAAATTTTGCTTATATTTTAAGAATCCCAGAACTGGGTAACTTCCGTAAATTATAATACAAAATTGATCTGGAGAAGTACGGTGCAGGACGTAAAACATAATCTATAATTTGTAAAGTTTAGGAAAAAAGTTGAAGATTCTTAACGTTGTATTTTATTGTTTGTCTTCAAATGCTACACAGAGTAAAAACTCTCATCATAATTACAATGATGTTGTAAGTTTGAGTTACTGTGTAAGACTATTAGCACACAACTTTTGGAGGTAATGACTTCATCATTCTGCAACAAATTCTAAATTCTTGTGAAAGAATTTATAAAGGTAATTATGGCACCATGCTGACCTTTACTTTGTATATAAAGGTTGTGAATCTCAAATCTGAAATGAAATGTCATCCTTTTTCCCATTTTGAAGAGAGCAAGTAGGAATAAAGCACTGTGCTTTAATACTACAATAGGGCTCTTGCTGTTTTTTTTTTTTAATAAGAAAAGATTTTAGTTCCTGATTTAACAGTCCCTTGTAGGTCACTCCTGGAGAAGGGAAGGGTCACCCCCAGCAGGAGGATACCATCCCAGGTAAGCAGATAACGCTTCCCTGTGCAATCAGCGCTCAAACATCCTGTCTGGCCTAAGGGTCGTTCGTAACTTCTTGAGCAAACCCAAACAGCTTCTAGGCTAAGTGTAGAGATTTGGGGATTTTTTGAGTAGTTTTGCAACCCCTGACTAATTCTAAATGAGTGTGTTTGATTTGTCCAGAGAGTGATAGTCTACCAAGATAGTTATTCCTCCTTTTGATACTCTTTCAGGTATTTCTAGAGAGAGTCTCTGTTTTGTTCTGATTTTTTTTAAGTGGGTATTTCTTTGAAATTATTAGCTTTGTTGTCTTGCATTCTTTAACCTGTGACAGAAAATAGCATTTTTTTTCTTTGTTCACCACATTTTTTTTCTTTGTTCACCACCAAATGGTCTTAAGTGGCAGCTAGGGAAAATTAAGCTAAACTTGAGGAAAGCACTCTGATGACACCAAGCACTGGAACAGATTGTCTATAGAGGTTATGCTGCTGCTAGCAAGGGACCCACAATCTTTAAGAAGCAATTAGGTATAGCTGATCCTGCCTTGGCACAAGCAAATTTATGAAATAACCTGTCAAGGTCCCTTCCACCTTCCATTGTTGATGAATTAAGTGAAGAAATAAAGTGTGCCTCATTTCTCTTCACCCTTAGCGGAGGCTGAGTTAGATTTCTTTCCTTTCCCTGTCAAGGTGTAAGTTATGACCCTGATACGCTTTTATTCTGTTGGCTTATTGGTTTGTTACCTATTCAGTTTGTGTGACTTGGAGGAGCAGGTTTTGCAATTGTATGCAACAAAGATAATCAAGGTGCTTTGTAGTTCTCTCACTTTTCTTCTAAGAGTGACAAAGGATTTTTAAAAATATGAATGAAATTCTTACATGCTTCACATCCATAAAAAAATACACTCACATATGTAAGTCCACACAGAAATGTAGCAGGAACAGAGACCAGTTTTGTTTTCTCAAAATCTTGTCGCTTAAAACTGTAGATGGAAAAAAAACCCTAACTATTGACTCTAGGAAGCTAAACTACATTTTCCCTTAAAGTATAGGACATAGGCAAATTCAGAGTTTGTCATTTAGAACTCTGACGTTTTTATCTGTGAAGGCAGGATGGTTTTTCCAGGTGGGATGATGTTTAATTCGCTGGGATGGAGGAATGGTAGTTAATCTCTTTTGACAGAGAGAGAGCTTTCATGTCCGAAATCCTAAAGTGAAATTCCTTGCACGTGTTTATGCATTTGGTGAAATCAGAGGTCTTTGTACTGTGTTTACGGAACAGCTTTTATGAGATATAAATACCAGCACATTCTGGTAAGTTTCTAACAAACAGAATGGTCTACTCAATCCCAATATGGTCCTGTGTTAGAGCAGATTGGATAGTACACTTCAATGATGGGAAATGCATTTAAATTTTATCCAATGGTGTGTACGGTTTATAAATTTAGATACATTGTGGGTGTATAGAAGTTGATTGTATAGCATTATTCATTATGTGCCTTATATCAAGTTTTGGCTCCTATTCTGTTCAATGATTGCACGTTACCATTCCTCTTGATCTTTGGTGCATAAAGCTTCCTGCAGAACTGGTTTAAACGAGTCACTCCTGCTTAAAGAATATTCTTTCTTCTGTTCCTGTCGTTAGAAAAACTTAGTGTTGATAGTTGATGATTTTCCAGTACTCTTCCCAGTTCATAAAACTACAGGCTGGATGCTCGTGGATCAGTCCCATCTCTGAAACAGCATGATAGGTGGAATAGATAGGGAACTGATGGATCGTTCATGAAAGGTTCCTGATGACTAACTTCTACTTTGGCCACAGGCAGAAGGTTCTTCTGTGTCTTTCTGACTGATCAGTTGGGTTATCAGCTGACTTGCAATTAAAATAATAAGGTAATTATTAAGTCGAGTTCTGGAAGTGATAGACTAAATTGTACTGACCGCAGAATTAGTAGTTCTGTGAATTAGCAGCTTGTTGGGGAGAACACAATAATTCTGTCTGTTCACTTTCACTGTCTGGAAAGCACATCCCTCTTTCTACTATGCTAAGTTTATTTTAGCCATGTGCTCTTTGCTGTGAAATATTTTCATTCTACTTCCTTGATAATCTTCCTTAGAGACAGAAAAGTTGGGCTGCTAGGAGTGGGGGAACATATTTTCTGGTACAGTTAAGGTGGTGGTGGTGGTTATTATTGAGTAAGAATTTTACCAGTAGCTTTAACAGTTGATAAGAATAACTGATAAATGAATGAAGCCAGGCATAGCATAGCCTGTGTGCACAGACAAAGACCTGGTGTCTGAAACTTGCCACCTCTTATTTATCCATATGGTTTTACTTTAGAAAAATACAATGCAATATTCTTATCTTAAAATAATAAATCTTGTTTTTCAGATAGTATAAATTAGCACAGAAGACCAATACCTCCCTTGCAAAGGAAGTTGATTATCTTCAATAGCCTCTCAAGTAAGGACCACTTTCATTACAGGTATTACAAAATATCTCATGGTGCCTTTAAGCTTTTATGAAAACAGGGTAGTCTTAAAACAGTCTCTTTTAAGTTTTTAAGCCTCTTTTAATTTGGCTTAAGGCCTGAACCTGTTTGTGAGTGAAGATTCTAGCTTGTTCCCTGGTCTAGCAGCAATAGAAAGTAGGGAAATGACCGTGTTTGAAAATATTCCAAGATACTTGTATCAATTCATGTAGGTCACTGAATAAGGTGACTAAATAGAAGTGAAAATATTGTTGCTAGCTCAGCTGCCTGAGGGTTAGGGCCATGCACACACCTTTGGATACCTCCTCACCTCTTTCAGCATGGTTCAGCATGCCAGTATTCAAAGAACAAGGGTCCAGCATCCTGACTCTTCATGCAACAGTAGCAGCTTAACACTTGGTTAATAAATGCCCTGTATAACAGATAAGTTGAGATTGGGAAGTTTTGTTTTCTGAATGCTGAAAACACACTTCAGGCAGAATGGAAGTACTGTTTCACACAATATACTCCAGAAGCTGTAAATTTCTAAGAAGTTTGTATGAAGGGTTTACGTTATGCCATTGTTACAGGACTAAAGAAACTGAGTGGCAAAGCAGATTCTTTAGAACTTAAGTAATGCAGCAATATTACATCTTGGCGTAGGCTTGTTTTGATGTGTTTGTATAGGTATGCCTGCTTTTTAGTACATGTATTCCTGACAAGCTGTGCAAGTAAAGACTTTTCTTGACAAATATAGTAATGTGCAAATAAAAATAGTTGTAAGAGAACAATTATGTGTGAACCAGATAGCAGAGAGCAGAGCAGGAGAGCTGCAGTATTACCTATGTATGAGTAAGTTAATGTAGAAAACAGAATCTGGTAATATTTAAATGTATGTCTGTACTATAGAAAAATGTTTAGGTGAAAAAGTAAATAATTTGATATAGACATAAAAGCATCAGCTACTGTAGATTTAAAGAACAGCATGAATTTTTGATATTGTGCACATGTAAACCCATATACCTATGTAAATCTTCAGTATTCTCACAACAGGGAACCTCTTCAAAGTGCTGCTTGCTTAGATTAACCAGTATCCAGAGATGATAGGAAACTACTAATTTGTTAAGCTGCTTTAACTGAAGAAACAGAAGGCAGCTAGTGAAAGGCAAAACTCTTTGATCTCTCACTGCTCAATGGACTTTGTTCTTACTCTGTAGCCTTATATGGAATACGTGTGTATAAAGACCTACCTTGGAGGAAGATGCAAAGCATAACAGTATTCATAATAACAGAGTAATCCTCCATATCTTGGTAAATTGCTTTAAAACATCATTTACAACACAACTGAATGTGGTTGTCTAGCAGAAGGTATATGGGGGAGGTTGCACTTAGAGTTAAAATTTTCATTATTTTGTATGACCTTTTTGATCCAGAAGAAAATTTACAGAAATTGAGAAAAGAGTAATTACATTGAGAGATTAACACTACAAAATGCTTTCTGGGTCAAAGTTACAATACTTAGCAAAATGGTGAGTTGTGTCTTACTCTGCTGTGTACCTACACAATTCCTGAAATGTTGTTAAAGCCAAAGTTTGACAGTCCAAGATGATGCTTCACGTTCTGAAGCTTGTGCTCCTTTCTGAGAATTAGAAATAAAACCACATCTGCTAGTGATAGCATGGGATGACAGAGCCCTGGCTTGTTCTGTCAGGAATGCTCTGTTCGCTTGTCTGATGCACGTTGTTGATGCACCAGTCATTAATCATTCCTCTTTCAACTTTCATTTTCACAGACTTATAGTGTACATAAAGAAGGGTGAGATACTGAAGTAAGAGGGATTAATGTTTGTGCTTCCTAAAGCCCATTTCTAACACTGGGTACATTTCATTGGCTTGGGGCAGTGAGTGGTTTTACTAGCAGCATGGCATAGGGTTAGTTGTACCTTGGCACAATTAATTCTTGTATTTTAGTTCAGGTAGAGAAACAAAACAGGTTGGCCAGCTGCTTACAGTTGGCATGAGAAAAGCGAGTCTGAGAATAGATAGTTAGTGGGTCAAAATAAAAACACCTTCCTCAAGAAAGCCAGTGGTTTTGAAGTGCAGTCTTTGTACTTGTGAAATTAAAATATAAATTTGACTGAAATGTTTTGATTTTTACTCTTTTCCAACTTTAAACGTAAATAAGAAGTAGTTATAAAACTAAGCATAACAGCGCACTTAGTCCCTATCAGCAAAAGAATCTCACTTTTTGAAGAATTAAGGATAAGTTAAAACTTGTCAGGTATCTTGTGGGCTTAAAAAAAAAACAAAAGGAAAGATAGAACAAAAAGTTGCCCTTCAGTGTATTCCAATACACACCACAAATCATACAACACAATCAGAAAACCAAATATTCATTGCTTTACATAAGTCTCCTATCTGAATTCTTTCTTCTGCTAGATAAACAGTCTTTACTGCAAAAAGGTTTTAAAAGATAGCGCAAACTTTTATGCTTAAATGGCTTGTAAAGGCCAGAGAGCCTCCCAGTTAATGAAGGTTCTCATAAACAAAATATCAAGTCCTATTTAAAAGAACTGTTTCATGTTGTTTACGCTGCCAAGTTGCTGATCATGCATAAAATTGTTCTCTTAATAATAAGTTGGTTAGAGTAACGCCCATCATCCAAAAATGTGTTACCTTGCAGGAGATCTACATTGTAATCAGCTGATGAAACAGAGGTGGGAGGATTGTCATGAGCTCTGTTTCTGAAATCAGAGAGAAGCAACTGCAGATCTATGGAGGAAAAAAAGCCATCAAGTTGGTTTCTTGCTCTCTACCTGAACAGTAAGAGACAAATTAGAAATGTAAGCTTTCTCAAAAGAGAAGTCCTAGCTTAAGGGCTAAAATTGAGTAATTTTTTAAAATGAAATTCTGCGCAATGTTTTAGTTATGCAAAACCAAAAGCTTGCTAAATGCATCCATAACCTGGAAACTTTTCCATGCTACATAGAGACAAAACAGCATAAACCCTATACTCACAGAAGTAGTTGGCATTTCAGGTAATTTCAGGTAATTATAGAAATATAGCACATTTTCTAATTGTTAACTTATAACTGTTTAAACATATTTAACCAAATAATGTGGTATAAAAGAGAGGAGGTACGTATAGGTCACAACGTGGAGACAAGGTATTTCGCTTGGCCTGTTTGGATACTAGAACAGTGTGGCCACAGTAGCATGAAGTAGGATAACTTGTCCCTATTTCAGTTTCTGTCACCAGATTGCCTGAGCTATTTAGATATTTTGTTCTAATCTATGTATAGCTATGACGTACATTGACCAAAGAACTGCCTATTAATTACGCTTGTTATTTTAAATTCCTATTATCCTTCACACTTGGCCATAGAAATTTTGTAGCAGTTTAATAATGTGAAGATGATAATCCATCTGAAATTAAGTCTATCTTAAATCATTCTTTCCTCTTGTCAGGTTACTGGATGGAAAAATAGTCTGTAAATTTTATTTACAGATGTTAAGAACTTATTCCTTTGCTTTTATACAGTTTAAATATTTTCAGACAAATTCTAAACACTTTTCTGTGTTACTTGTTTAATGATTTCAGATTTTCTTTTAAGACAGACCTGCCCTTTCTATGACACAATATTAGTATGTTCAAGTAAAAGCAAAGATAAATAAACACCCTTTTTTGTTGTCCCTGTCTTGTTCTCCTAAAATCCAAGGTACCAACACTTATTTTAAAGTATGTCACAATCCCAGGTCCTTCATCTCTTTTAATAAAGAGGATTGTTCCTTAGGCAATCTGTCCAGAAGAGGGAAATGCAAATTGTTGCTTTGGAATTGAACTCATTTCCTGCTCTTTGGTCATAATGAATGTAATATCTTTCCTTGGCGTGAAACTCAAAAGTATCTAGCTCCACAGATCAGCTGTTCCTTACTATGTTCCACATGACTGCAGGCCTTTTTTCCTTTATCAGTTTTTTTTAGAGCATCACTGAACTATAAATTAGAACTGGCAGCATAATATAGATATCACTCATCGGTGCCCAGAGGACTTTTGCAGTATCATGAAGAGAGGAAAGTTTAGCATCACCTCTTGCTATTTATTTTGTACTCAGAATTATTGTTGGATAAAATTCTGTATTTAGCATACAATGTTATATTCTTAAGTTATTTTTTGCAGTCATATTTGGTAAACGATGACTGGTAGTGTTTCATTAAAATGAGGCGTTCACTCCTTAACATGCTGAATAAGGTCTTTAATGGATAGGAGAAAAGTTGCTCAACATGTTTTTTTTTTGTTTGATCACCAATCTCATGCATAGTATTAATTATCTGAAACAAAGTAAATTGACTGTTAAATAACCTCAACAATTCAAACAGGAAAATGGTTAGAACAAAAGAGTGACTTCTGCTTAAGGGTAAGTACACTATTGCATTATTTCACTTCATAGAATGAAATACAATCTTTTGAGTTTTTGAGCTGTTGAAGATACTGACAGCCATCACAAAACCAGCCTCCTTATTAAACAAAGTAATTTTATTTTGTCACTCTTTGTACTGTTGTTATACTATAATACAAGATTATTTTTCCTCTCTGCTGGCATTGCAGGAGTGTATTTGCGTGTTCCTTGACAATTTTAGATTCTAAATTATCCTAGCTATTAGTTGTTAGATGCAATTTTAAAGTCTAGATTTTTTGGTATATTCCAAAGATTTCAGTTTCTTTTTGAAGTGTATAAACTTCAAACTACAATTGATATCACAATTTATTACAAGGAATATATTAATGGGATAAGAGAGTTTTCCTTCAAACTTGCAACTGGCAGTTCATGGTCTGATCATTAGTTAATGCCAGCACAGTAAATTATAGTCTTTAAAACATACCTTAAACTCTGTTTAACCTTTTCTGCTTGCTGAATTTTCTTACCACTGAAACCCTGTAATATGTAGAGAATTAAAATTCTGAAATCATGTAAGAAGCATTTGAGATCCAATCTTGCTAGCTACACGTTGCAGGGTACCTTGTTAAAATACATTTCTAAATAAAATAATACAGCAGATAAAAATTATTGTGGATGAGTATTACAGTAATGCTTAATGGAACATATGAAATGATGGACTCTGAGCAGCCTATTAGTGCTCTAATGCAAGACTCTGTGGTCATGATAGATAACTCCAAGAAAACATCTGCTTAGTGGCAGTCAAAAAAGGCAAATCAAGTATTAGAAGCCATTAGGATAATAATAGAGAACGGAAAAAGTAGTCATTGCACCATTGTATAAATCCATGATTTTTCCACATCTGGAATATAGTGCCATGATCTATTAGAACTGGAAAAGGGTCATGAAAAGGGCATTAATCACCCATGATATGGAATAACATCTCTATAAAGAAGACTGAATAGGGCTGTTTTTTGCTAGCCTGGAAGAGAGAAAGCTTAATGGAGAAATTATTAAGTTGTACAGAAGGACAAGGGGCTGTTGAACTAGGAGTCGGAATCAAAGGAGGTTATTTGTGCAGCAGTAGCAGATCTGCTGAAGTTCCAGAGGACTTTGTGAGTGCAAGAAGTATATGTGAATTCAAGTGACATATTGAGCAAGTCCATATATGTGAGACTGGAGGTTACTGGTGAGAAAAGAACATATTGTCCTTATGAAAATACCCAGAGTTAAAAATAGTTGGTGAGTGGAAAAGTATTGAGAGAAAAGTGTTAGACTGGCTTGTCCTATTCAGATCCTTTTTGGAATATTCTGATGATTCTTTAGCATCTGCTACTGCTTAAGATCTAGATGGCATCTTGATCTGAACTGGTATTGTTGTTTCTGTGTTTTTAATTAAAATATAAACAGCCAAATAGTGCTGTCCTAAAACAATCTCAAGGGATTTCCTAAGAGGTGCTTTTTCTTTTTTTTTTTTTTTTTCCTCATGGGAAATAGAGTGTGTTGTGATTGCAGAGGCGTGAACCAGAAGGGCAAAGGATCCAGCAGTAAAAAGAACAACCTGTCATCCTTTCAGTATTCTCTGTCCTGAAATTGCTGTGGAAATGTGGCAGATGGGGCTCCAGGTGCCACAGAGCCAACGCTTCCTCTACATTAGGTAGGTTTTCCCCAGTCAGACCTTTGCTCAATACTCATCTGTTGTTTCCCCTTCCCCACTTATCTCCCAGTGGCTCCTCTATAATCCTCTCTACCCCAGTGTGTGTTTGCATGATCCATACATACAAATGTACCTATGTAGCAGGAGGTTCAAGCAGGAGATCTGAGACCCTGATGTTCCAGAGGTTTCTGTATGCAGAGCATCTGTGGTTGTGTAAAGAAAGAACGAGGAATTAGAGGACAAAAGATATTCTAAAACTAGGTAAGGCCTGTTTTATTTCACAGTGTACCAGCTTTGCAGTCAGATTTTCTGTTTTCCCAGGTGTCAGGCTGCCACCTGTGTTTGCAAAAGGGCAGATTTAACTTTACTGCTTAGAGGCACTTACATTCTTCCCCCTACCAGTCACTTCTCCATCCTTATATATTCCTATTATAAGCAAGTCTGATTGATTTATTCTGTCTAATTAATTCTGCCTCTGTACTTCCAGTAAAGTAATAATCTGTATTCTGCCTGATGACGAATATTACATACATATCCATAAAGAATTAAGGGCAAAAAGGCAGTTGAGAAGCAAAGGCTTTGGAAAAAAATTAAAAAGATATTTGAATCAGAATGTGCAATTTGCTCATACAAGCAGTTTCATAAAAGGCAAGATCATGAAGCCTGACCTGCATAAAATAGGCTATGACCACCACCAAGCAACTTTTGCTATAAATACAAAACTTCTGATTTAACAGAGCTAGTCTTTTAAAAAGACAATTATCTACTTGTGATTTAAACAGTGACTTCTAGACATTTGCAGTCTTGACTGAAAATACCTTGCTTCATCTTTATAGGCAATTAATGGTGCTAAGCTTTTATTGGTTGAACATGAGGAGAACTCTAGCCAGGTTGTCCCAGCCATTTGGAATAAGGAGAGAGGCGTCTTGTTGCTTAGATTCCTTTCTCTGCCAGGTGTGTCCCACTATCAGCGCAGCCTGATCCAGGTGGCCCAGGGTTAAGAGGTTAATAGGAACAAAGTGGCTGCACTGGGCTATCTGGATCGGTGTCTGCAGAGAGGCACCTTCCACCAACCCTCAGTGCATTCTGGCTCTCCCTTCAAAGGGAGGATCAGAAAACCGAAGCCTCTACTTAGCAGCTGGTTCTAACTTCCCCTTCAATCTCTAAAGCCTTCCTTTCAGCTGAAAGCAGATTTTTATCTCTGCTTCATCAAGTTGCTCCTGGGGTGCAGCTGCCTGCCAACGAGCTGGCTTCTTAACCCTCTCTTCCTCAACCCCTTCAGACAGTGTCCCAACACCATGTGACAAATAATTTAAATGTAGGCATCAGGATACAACATTTCTTGTAGTGGCCTTCAAATGAGTATTTTTCTCTCCTATTTTATATCAAAATACAGTTTTATACCTCCTAGCCACTGGTGTCACAGCAAGAAATTACACTGAAGAGGTTAACACCCTGTAAGATACAGAATGCAGTATCATTCTTGGTTTTAGATGCATATAAATCTTTGGTCACATTAAAATTCAAGTGCTTTGTTTGAGGCTCTTTTCATTAACTGGTACAGATCACCCTACATATATTACTAACTGTTATTATTTATGACTCCAATAATCCTCACCACATCTACAAAGTTTTCCGGAAGTTATTTTGTATTTCCATTACAATAGGATGACTTCGGGCTTGCTTTCTGCTGACCCTTGTAAGAAATTTCTAAGCCACTCTTTATTAAACAGGGCAATGTATTGCACGCTGGTAAGATTCTTGAGCTGGCTAACCAACAGTGTTTTCCACATTTTCAATTACAGCACTTTTTTTCCCCCCTCAGGAGTATTAGTTTCCTGCTGAAACATAAAACAATTTCTTACAGTCTGTGTAAAATACAGACTAGACTGTTGTAACCATGTTTTGTTGCTTTCCAAGAGATGGTCTTTTTTCAATTGTTTTGTGAGAAGCCATCAGTAGCTTTTCCAAGCTGGTGAACCAAGAATGAAGTTTTAAAAGAACATAGGTTTTCTTTGCATATAGTTCCTTGGAAACCAGTGGGATAGAACTTACCTCAAATGCTCTTGATATACACTTATGTGTAAACTAGAGGTTGATTTGGGTTTAATACCTGACAGAAAAATGGAACTTTTTATATTTGATGACTATGTCTCCAGATGTCACAGTACCTCAAAATACTGAATCATTGTAGGATCTCATCCTAAAATTCATAGCTTCCCAACTGTCCGTTGAGTAGATGTTGTGAGTGCTTTTTAGTATCTGAGAGTTTTCAGTGAGTGGGCAGCGTAACGCCATGTGGAATAACACAGCCAGTATTGCTGCATTACATCAAAGGTGTTTTGCCATAACATGGTACTACAGAAACTATTTTTTGTTCTGTGTGACTGTACTGTATGATCTGAAAGCACAGAAAGCATGTAGGGGAAAGAAGCAGAGAAAATTAAGAATCTAAGGTTTATTATTAAGGATACTGTTTCGTACACAAGATTCAACAATTACATTATTGCTACCTTACCTTGCAGAACACAGCGAAGTTCTGAGTTAGGGCTTGCCTGATGCAGGCAAAGGAACTCAAACCAAAATATGCTGGATTGAGAAACTAGCTGGAGTTCACGTTCTCTGTGGAGTGAGCTTTGGGGTGGGTAAGTAATGCCGTCCTTTCTACATAAGTGCTGTGTTGTAGCTCATCTGTAATGATCAATGATCATCTGATCAATGATGCAGATGCAGGAATGCATGTATTTAGAAAAATACTCATTTTCCAGACTGCTGCTGAAGGCAGAGTTTGCTGCACGGGGGAGAAGGCGACAGTTCCTACAGAGGCAAGGTGCTCTGCGGGACAGTTCGTAACCTCCTGTGAGAAGTATCTGAGTCATTTAATCGAGTAGCAGGTAGCAGTGTACGCTCCCCCTATACACGCTGTAAACAGATTATTAACAAAGGGCTTTATTAAACAGCAGTATGGTTTATTTTCCTCTGCTTTTTCCATTAGCGAGGTTTCATTACGGCGCTGTAACAGAGAAGCCTGGAACGGTATCTGCTGCTAGGAGAGGTCCTTCACCCCCCTCGGGCCCGGCGGCGAGGGAGAAAGGTGAATCTGCTGCAAAGCCAGCCCGGGAGCTCCGCCGCCCCCCGGGCCCCGCTCCCCATGGGGAGGCGGAGGCGGCCCCGCTGCCCCCCGCTGCCGGTCCCGCTCCCGGCTGGCGGCCTGCCCGGAGAGGGGGAGGCGGCCGCGGGGCTCTGCCAGCCGGGTGTGCCCTGCCCTAGGCGCGGCTCCCTGGCAGGTACTAATCGCCGCCCTGCCCTGGCTCCCTCCTGCATTCGCCGCCCCGCTCCCCCCGGAGCCGGCGGTCCCCGAGCGCGGCCGGCATGTACGGGGGCCAGCAGCAGCTGCAGCCCCCCTCGCTGCCCCCGCACCTCCAGCAGCAGCACCAGCAGCACCACTACTACCGGCGCCAGCAGCACTACAGCACGCTCCCCGCCGCCCGGCGGACCCCGGCCTGCCCGGAGCCGCCGCCCTGCCCGGAGCCGCTGCCCCGGCCCCAGCCCTGCCGGGAGCCG